>NC_060066.1:125304422-125909247 GCF_922984935.1 Meles meles
ATCTAACTTCTTTTTGCACATTTCCACCCAAACATTGCAGAAATACTTGCTACTTAACAGGTCTCTTTTGAAAGAATTTGTGATTTTGACTTCCAGATTTCCTTTTTTTACAAACCTTACACAGGTTTGTAAAAAGCATCACCGTCCACCTGGAAATACCAATGAATCCTATTCCTTATCCATCGCATCCAGCCTACTGCCAAATCCTTTTATTTCATCTCTTAAATTGTTCTGAGATCTGTTTCTTACTTTGTGCTACAACCATCTGATACCAAGTCCAAGCAGGCTCTCATTCTCATTAGCATGAAATAGTGAGATAGCCAATTAACCAAATTCTTCATTTGCAGTGTGCCCTTTCCTTCCCACCTCACAGCCAATCAATGCATCCAGAGAGATGTAAATAAATAAAGAAAGAAAGAAAAAAAGAAAAAGTGACCAAATCACTCTCCTTTTTATTTTATTTTTTTAAAATAATCATATAATGTATTTTTATCCCCAGGGGTACAGGTCTGTGAATCGCCAGGTTTACACACTTCACAGCACTCACCATAGCACATACCCTCCCCAATGTCCATAACCCCCTCCTCCTCTCCCAACCCCACCTCCCCCCAGCAACCTCCAGTTTGTTTTGTGAGATTAAGAGTCATTTATGGTTTATCTCACTCTCCTTTTTAAAGCTTTTCAGTGGCTCTTCACCATCTACAGGATGAAATAAAATCTCTTTGGTTTGGTATTAAACATTTATGTAAACTATATTGTTTATATTTCTGTACATTTTTGTTTGAGATCTCCTTCAGGTTGACTTTGGACCTGCTCATTCTATAGAGCATTTATTAAAAGTTTTGTCTTTCTTAATGTGCTCATTCTTAAGTTTCAGTTTGGTTTTTTTATCTCCAGGAAGCCTATAGTTCATCATAACTATTTCTCTCTTGTCATCTTGCAACATCTTATGTATAGCTCCAATAGCTTTACTACCTTGTATTAAAATAACTTTCTCTCCACTAGGTGATAAGCTACTCAAGGCCATAGATTATGTCTGATCTATCTTTGTAGATCTGTGTCATCACATACTTCACACAGTAGGTACCAATATATGCATCTTACTGGCTTCACTTTGAGGGCATATATTATTTGTTATTACCCATATTCTTCAGTGCTTCAGAGACTTTTGTTAATTCTTCCTACAACATGCAGCTAGGGTAGTGATTAAAACAGTTTTGCCTAATATATCTTATTAATCACAACTCTATGGGGGAGATAGTAGAATTCCCAGGTTGGAAGTGAGAAAACAGATTTGCAGAAATTTTAAGTAACATGTCCAAAGTCACACATCTAGTAAGGAGCGGAGCTCGGATTTGTATCCAGGGAGACTGCCTGTCCCATAACTAGATCCATACCAAGAAATCACCAGGTTTTTCACATACTTTATATATCTCAGGAAAATGAAGTCTTATTTTATGCCTTATTCATTTTCATAGATATTCCTTTGATGCAAAATAGGGATGGGTTTACTCTATTCCTTTTGGGGATATGAAAACTGAATTTCAAGTAAAACAAAATTACATTATAAAAATGTTTAAGAATAACAACGAATCAAAATTCTCACAACCCAATCTCCACAAGTCTCAATGTTATGCCCAGAACATATTATAAAATGTAGGTGGTCATATTTTTATTTTAATGAATAACATAATTCACTGAAAAAAATTGACTCTATTATCCATGCCCTCAGTACTATAGGCACAGTAACTTAAAAAAATAAAAGAGGTACAACTTGACTCATTAGGAATATTCAGAAACAGTTTTGAAAAGTTATTTTCCTTCACTCGTATTCATTCAAACACCTACGAAGTCCATCTCCACAGGTCTCTCTGCAACCCCCCAGTATCCAAAACAGGGACAATGGCATAGGTCTTTCAGTTTTATTATGATGCTTATGTGAGATAACTTATGTAAAGTTTCTGGCCCAGAGGTAGGGCAAGCACTCAATAAGTACAAATTTATCACACTTCCTCTTGCCCTTTTTTCTGTTTCTGCTCCTGTAGGCTTCTACAGTATTCACTAGATGACTGCCACACTGTCTTCAATGGTTTCTCATTCTCCACCTTTTTTGCAATCCATCTTCCACTCTGCTATCTGGGCACAAAGTGAGCTAATTAGAAGGCCTCTGGAAAGGTCAGGCTGCTAATCTTCAAAAATGTTTATTGCTAATGAAATCTAACACAAGATTTAATTTACATTTTGGATGTTGGAAAAAGAAGACATTTGTGAGCTTTTAGTCCAAGCCACTTGCATGTCATTTTATTTTTATTTTTTTTTAAGATTTTATTTATTTATTTAACAGACAGATCACTAGTAGATAGAGAGGCAGGCACAGAGAGAGAGGGGGAAGCAGGCTCCCTGCTGAGCAGAGAGCCTGATGCGGGACTCGATCCTAGAACCCCGAGATCATGACCTGAGCCGAAGGCAGCGGCTTAACCCACTGAGCCACCCAGGCGCCCCGCATGTCATTTTAAACCATGCACTGCGGTCCATCCAGCCTAATCCATGTCCAAAGCTTTTTTCTTAATAACACAATCTAAGAACCTTCCCCTACATGTTAGACAAGAATTTGCGACATTTTCCCTCTCTTAGCTGAGGGAGGAGATAGCGTGAAAGTTCTTCCCAGTTAAATGTTTCCTCCAACTTAAAACCAATTCATTCAAAAGAGAGTGAACCTATTACCATATATAATTTAGAGCTGTCAAATGCAAGTTCTTAAATGATTATAAAATATTGTAATCCTGTACAATTTTTTAAGGGTTGTTGTTCATGCAGCAAAACACCTTCATACAGGGCACTGGTCCAGTTGATGGGATTATCTTCTGCCTTGCCCCTTTCAGAGTTCCCTCCCTCCAAAGACGCACTTGTTTCCATGGGCAACAGAGCTGCCCCTGCACACAGATTCTGAAGCTCTGGATTGACTCTCATGCCGGGAGGTAAACAGTTGCCTGCTGCACTACATAAACACTGAAAGCAAAACTCCCTTGGTAAAAGACCTGACCAGCATGAATAGAGGGCTAACTACAGGCTGCTCCAAAGAGCCCACCTCCAACTGTTCCCTGACAAAGGTTCCCAGAGAGAGTGCTCTATGCCCCGTGGTTTCAATAATTTCTGCCATTTAGGGATGGGAGTCTTTTTGTCGGAGGTCTGCAGCTTTTGTATCTGTTTGACATACAACAGAATATCATTAATGTTATCGTTGCCCTTCATATTCCAGGGAGGACAAAATTTCTGGCCAATTTGTTTCTCGATCAAGGTGAATTGAAGGAATTTTCATCTTGCTTTGAAACCAAGAGTTTTGGGCATGTACATAGGACCACACATTTTTGGCTATGAACAAAAGTGGGGTAATTATTTTAACGTAAACTTTCATAATGAATCCCTTTCTGATCTGTAGGTTCATAATGTGTCCCACATATGATTTTAGGCTATTTCTAAATAGTATTTAATAATTACAAAATTCAGATGATCCTAGCAATGTTGTCTTTATAATGTAGGCTATCTGAATAAGAGTTAGGCAAAACATCTAGGTTGACCAGTTTTTTTTTTTTTTTAAATCTCATGAGTATGTGCAAACAAAGTAGAAAAAATAGTTCTGGGAGGGAGAAAAATTCCTAGAGATTGGCTTTATATGACTATTCTTCAATAGTCATATAAAGCCTATTGAAGAATAGTCATATAAAGCCTATTCTTCAACTATAATGCAGCTTCTTCATTTTCCAAACACTATCTCCACTGAGAAGCACTGAATGGAAATAATGACTTTGCCATATTTTAATGGTGTGTTTATTCTGTGAGCATAAGGGATAAGGCATTTAGTCCACCATTGTATTCCCATCCTCTGGCATCACTTGCACTTAATTATGGATCTTAGTAACACTTGCTAAAAGACTGACGTGTAGGTTAACAGAAGCATTTGCAGGGACCCTAAAATGTTAAACCACATTTTCTGTACTGGACCGAAGAGATACATAAGCCAATACCTATAAGGTACAAATGTTGTAGTAAAAATAGAGATTCATCTAGGAATCTATTGTTCATGTCCATAAGAGCATCGAAGTGGTGAAATGATGTTCACAGTAAGACTAACTTACATTTGTAGGACTGTTTATGAAGCTCATCCTCTTATTTGTTCCTCCCAGCTAAACTATGATTTAGGGGTATGTAAATGAAAGTTGAGAGAACTTGAGTTATTTCCCTAAGGTCAGAGGGCAGTTATTTAGGTCCTTAGAATCCTTTCTCAGTACCCTTTCTGGTCTACCCCTGCTTTCTCAAATTCTCTGTGGGAAAAACTGGGGTGAAGGCTCTAGAATGTAGAGATGAGTCAGCAGAATCAGTTACAGATAAAATCCAAAATTTTTAGAATACTCTACCATGCACAAAACTGAAGATTCATTGACAGAATTTGGGCCATGTTACCAAAGGGCTAAAAGAGATATTCTAATGGAAACATAATTTTGGGAAATACATGCTAACATATTAATTACTGACATTTGAAGATGCTTCAAACTGGGTTACACTACCAGTTATTCTATGATCAAGTTCTCTTCATTCCTAAGCTAATTGGTAAAACATCCTGAAGGCCATGGCAGTACTGCCAGTGTGGTGTGTAGCCACAGATAAATCCCCACCTGGGGCTACTCAGTTTCTGACAGCTCCATGGACACTACCTGTACAGTGGCTTTCTGCAGTTAGTTTCTTCAATTCTATCAGGGACAGGGCACAACAGGGTGACTTGATTAGTTCAAGTCCATCCCACAAAATGGAAAAGTGTTCATTCCACATTTGCTGAATATTTTGCCACATACTAGGTACTGTGGTAGATCCTGGCTTTAATCTACCCAATGTGAAAGACATTGTCTGTGTTCTCAACTAGGTTATCAACCACGCAACAGTTTCTTCACCTTTCTATATAAAGAAGATAGCAGAAGGTTACACAATTAGAAAATGTCTTTTGCAAAATTTCTAAAGAATGAATTTGCTGGATGAAGTCATAGTGGTTGAGGTTATTGTTAGATTACTTATCACCTAAAATATTTGTCACAAGAATTCAAATTTAGTGTGCAGGTGTCACGAATATTTTATTTAAAGTTACAGCTTAATTTGATGATTTTTTTTTAAACATTTGGGCAGGTTCCCCCCCCATTGTTAAAAATAATTTCTTTTGGTTTTTCAGGAGTGCATGTAACTGCAGAATGGAGGTCAATGTTAGGTTCTAGGATTTGCTCTTCGAACAGATGATCTGGTTTCAGGTTATTCAGTAGCCTCCTCTTTTCAACTGCTGGCAAATTGATTTTGTGACACTTCTCCTGGTACTATTTTAAAGACATATATTAACATCTCAAGTCTCATTCTAAAAATGTACTGGAAGCATAATGATGTAAAGAAAGGTACATGGGAGGAGGAAGAGCAAGATGGCGGAAAAGTAGGAGACCCTGTTTCAACTGGTCCCCTGAAGTGAGCTAAATAGCTACCAGAACACTCTGAACACCCATGAACCAGCCTGAGATGTGAGATTATACACTTCTGGATCTTGACAGGGGCAGAAGACATCAGTGGAGAGGTAATGCAGAGTGGGAATGCTCAGACTGATATTGGAGGATAAACAGAAGGGGGAAGGAGCCACCAAAAGTGACCCATTGGAAAGTAATACCCCAATACGAAAGTGCCCTGTGCTTGGGGACCAGCATTAACTTGGGAGTCTGGTTAAAAACACTCAAAAAGAACAAAGGGTCTTAAGGGGCAGCTGGTGGAATCGGATGGCCACAGGTATGGCCCTAAGCCCATGGTCCCAGGATGGTCACAGCTGGCACCCACCTGTGCTGGAGAGAACCTGGCAGGGGCTCCAATCCATGGTCCCTGGGCCCAGAGCCTTCTGTGACCTGCAGGCTGCTGCCAGGTGTGAGCACACCTGGCGTGGACCTGGTCTCCAGACAGCAGTCCTGGCAAGGCCAGCCACCAGAATCGGGCTCCCCAGACCAGTATCACTTGCAGTTTTAGTTGCACAGAGGTGCACAGACAAGCGGGGCCTCAGGCAACTACTGAGATGGTGGCTGGAGTGCACACCTCCTGTGGGAGGTTCTGGTGTTCAGCAGAGTTAGCAAAGAGGGAGTCTGTGTGTGCTGGACCATCCAGAGGGGAGCAGACTGAGGTTTCTCTCTGAGGCGGAGATCCGTGTGCTGACAGTTTACTTTGCACTAACCCTGTGAAAAGCCGCTAAAAGCCACCAAAGAACAAAAACTTCCAGAGAACAAAAGCCTGAAAAACAGTTTTCCACACAGTCCAGCTCCTTGGTAACTTGCAGGGCATCTCAACCCAAGCAATACTGACTGGAGAATGATGTGGCAGGCCCCTCTCCCAGAAGACAAGCCAAAAGAAAAGGAGGACAATAGCCACAGGGTCCCCATTAAACTGTAAAACCCCAACATCAGGGGAAAACAATATATTAATCCCCCGGTTTTGCCCCAAACCTGTATATTCATTGATATGACTTTATTTTTTTAAATTCATTCTCACAATTCTTCTTCTTTTATTTTTAACCTACTACCACTACAACTAGATGTTTAATACAACATATTACATAATAAGTTTTTAACATGAACTTTTTTCATACACATGCCTGTGTTTCTTTTTCTTTTCCTTTTTTAAAATTAATATATATATATATATATATATATATATATATATATATATGTAGATATGAGCTTCAAGGTAATCCATTTTCCCTATTCAATACTACCCCTATATATAAACCAGTTTTAATTTCCCTGTATCTCTGGGAAGTTCAGTCCTCTAACAAAGATAACAAGATACAGCTAGGAAGAATGAAATAAGCTTCCTTGCCCATATTGAGGGTTTATAACCACCTTCCCATCTTATTCTTCTGTCAGGGTTTCTGTGTATTTCTTTTTGGTTTTGTACTGTATAAGTCTTATTCTTGGGTCCATTTTGGCTGGGTTTTTCTTTATTTTAATCTTGTCTTTTACTTTTGATGGACTTCTTATTTTTTTTGTTTATGTACCTTATAAATCTTACTTTTGGGGCTTATTCTAGCTGGATTTTTTTCTTTTTTTTCCCCCTCTTTTTCTCTTTCTTTTTTCTTTCTTTTTGGTGGTGACTTCTGAGTGCTCTGAAACTTTCCAGAGTGCAACTTGCCTGGATTGTGGTTGATATATTCAGCTATACATCCCCTCAACCACCTCTCACCAAAATTACTAGGAGCAGAACACCCAACAGAGGAAAAATTCAGAGACTGTGACCTCTGCCACAGAACTATTGGATATGGATAAAAACAATATGTCAGAAAGGGAATCCAGGGTAACCATTATCCAGGTAATGGCTAGGTTGGAGAAGACCATTAGGGGCAACAAAGAATCTCTAAGGACGGAAGTGAGGGCTGATCTTGCAGTACTAAAAAATGCTATCAATGAGATCCAATCTACTCTAAATACTCTAACCAAGTTAGGGTAACCAAGGCAGAAGGTCAAGTTAGTGATCTAGAAGACAAACTGATAGAAAAGCATCAAGAGAAGGCCTGAAACAAACAGCTTAGAAGCCATGAAAACAGAATTAGGGAAACAAATGATGCCATGAAGCATTCCAATGTCAGAATTATTGGGATCCCTGAGGGGGTGGAGAAAGAGAGAATACTAGAAGATATACTTAAACAAATCCTGGATGAAAATTTTCCTAATCTAGAGAATGGAACAAGTGTTCATATCATAGAGGCAGAAAGATCAACGAGTCTAGAAAGACCTCCAGACACTTAATTGTGAAGTTCGTGAATCATAATTTCAGACAGGAGGTCTTAAGGGCAGCTAGGGAGAAGAGATTCCTTACATTCAGAGGAAGGAACATCAGAATAACATTAGACCTGTCCACAGAAAACTGGCAATCCAGAAAGGGCTGGCAAGACATAGTTAGGGCAATAAATGAGAAGAACATACAGCTAAGAATATTTTATCCAGCAAGGCTGACATTCAAAATGGATGGAAAGATAAAGAACTTCCAAGACCCATGAATTTTAAAAGATTATGTGATCATCAAGCTGGCACTAGAAGAAGTATTAAGAGGGGAGAGTTTGCGGGCACCTGGGTGGCTCAGTGGGTTAAGCCGCTGCCTTCAGCTCAGGTCATGATCTCAGGGTCCTGGGATCGAGTCCCGCATCGGGCTCTCTGCTCGGCGGCGAGCCTGCTTCCCTCCCTCTCTCTCTCTGCCTGCCTCTCTGTCTACTTGTGATCTCATCTGTCAAATAAATAAATAAAATCTTAAAAAAAAAAAGAGGGGAGAGTTTGGGGAAAGCATTCTATAAAAGAAGAAAGAACTCAAGAGTGACATAGAACAGAAATTTAGAGATAATCTGTAGAAACAAGGACTTCACAGGCAACATGATATCAATAAAACTTATTTTTCAATAATCACTCTGAACATGAATGGCCTAAATGCTCCCATAAAATGGCACAGGGCTGCAGAGTGGATAAAACGACAGGACCCATCCATATGCTATCTACAAGAGACATATTTGGAACCTAAAGATACATCCAGACTGAAAGTGAAAGGATGAAGAACCATCTTTCATGCCAATGGGCCTAAAAAAAAAAAGCTGGGGTAGCAATTCTCATATCAGATAAATTAGATTTTAAGCTAAAGACTGTAGTCAGAGAAACAGAAGGACACTATATCATTCTTAAAGGGTCTATCCACCGAGAAGGTATAACAATTATAAATATTTATGCCCCCAATATGGGAGCAGCCAAATATTAACCAAAATAAAGAGTCATATTGATATAAATACATTAATTGAAGGGTATTTTAACATGCCACTCTCAGTAATAGATCATCTAAGCAGAAAATCAAAAAAGAAACAAGAGCTTTGAATGACACATTGGACCAGATGGACCTCATAGATATATACAGAACATTCTACCCTAAAACTCATTCTTCATGAGCACACATGGAACTTTCTCCATAATAGACCACATACTGTGTCACAAATCAGGGCTTAACCAATATCAAAAGATTGAGATTATTCCCTGCATATTCTCACACCACAATACTTTAAAACTGGAACACAACCTCAAGAAAAAGTTTGGAAATTAAAAATGAAGGAATTCAAACACTTGGAAGCTAAAGACCATCCTCTTCAAGAATGTTTGGATCAACCAGGAAATCAAAGAAGAACTTAAACAATTCATGGAAACCAGTGAGAATGAAAACACATCAGTCCAAAACCTATGGGATATGGCAAAGGCAGTCCTATGGGGGAAATACATAGCCATCCAGGCCTCACTAAAACAAAACAAAAAAACAAAAACAAACAAACAAAAAAAACCCAAGTACACCAACTCTCTTTACACCGTAAAGAACTGGAAAATCAACAAGTTAAGCCAACCCCACACACAAGAAGGGAAATCATCAAGACTAGAGCAGAGATTAATGAGTTAGAAACTAGAGATACAGTAGAACACATCATGAAACTAGAAGCTCGTTCTTTGAAAGAATTAGTAGGTCAAAAAGCCACTGACGAAACTAATCCAAAAGAAAAGAGAGGACCCAAATTAATAAAATTACGAATGAAAGGGGAGAGAACATGACTAACAAACACCAAAGAAATAGAAACAATCATCAGAAATTACTATCAACAATTATATGCCAATAAACTAAGCAACCTGGAAGAAATGGATGTAGTCCTGGAAACCTATAAACTTCCAAGACTAAAACGGGAAGAAACCAACAACCTCAATAGACCAATATCTAGTAATAAGATTGAAGCAGTGATCAAAAACCTCCCAAAAAACAAAATCCCATGACCTGATAGATTATCTCAGTAATTCTAACAAACAGTCATAGAAGAACTAATACCTATTCTCTTGAAGTGGTTTCAAAAAATAGAAACAGAAGGCAAACTTCCAGACTCTTTCTATGAAGCCAGCATTACCTGGATCCCCAAACCAGTCAAAGACTCCCTCAAAAAGGAGAATTACAGACCAATATCCCTGCTGAATATGGATGCCAAGATTCTCAACAAGATCCTAGCTAATAGGATCCAACAGTACATTAAAAAGATTATCCACCATGACCAGTAGGGATTTATCCATGGGATGCAAGGGTGGTTCAACATTCACAAATGAATCAATGTGATAGAACAAATCAGTAAGAGAAAAGAACCACATGGTCCTCTAAATTGATGCAGAAAAAGCACTTGACAAAATACAGCATGTGTTCATGATTAAAACTCTTCAAACTATAGGGATATATGGAACATTGCTCAACTTCATAAAATCTAAGAAAAACCCACAGCAAATATCATTCTCAATAGGGAAAAGCTGACAGCATTCCCTTTGAGATCAGGAACACAACAAGGATGCCCACTCTTACCACTGTTTTTCAACATAGTACCAGAAGTCCTAGCAACAGCAATCAAACAAAAAGAAATAAATTGTATTTAAATTGGCAAAGAAAAAGTCAAATTCTCTCTCTTTGCAGACAACATGATACTTTATATGGAAAACCCAAAAGACTTCACCCCCAAACTACTAGAACTCATACAGAAATTCAGTAATGGGGCAGGATACAGAATCAATTGTACAGAAATCAGTTGCTTTCTTATGCACAAACAATGAAAATATAGAATGCGGATTAGAGAATCAATTCCATTTACTATAGCACAAGAACTACAAGATACCTTGGAATAAACCGAACAAAAGAGGTAAAGGATCTGTACTCAAGGAACTACAGAACACTCGTGAAAGAAATTGAAGAAGGCACAAAAAGATGGAAGACAATTCCATGCTCATGGATCAGAAGAATAAATTTTGTTAAAATGTCTATACTGCCCAGAGCAATCTATACTTTCAATGCCATCCCCATCAAAATTCCACTGGCATTTTTCAAAGCGCTGTAACAAATAATTCTAAAATTTGTATGGAACCAGGAAAGACCCAGAGTTGCTAATGAAATGTTGAAAAAGAAAAACAAAGCTGGGGCATCATGTTGCCTGATTTCAAGCTTTATTACAAAAGCTGCGATCACCAAGACAGCATGGTACTGGCACAAAAACAGACACATAGACCAGTGGAACAGAGTAAAGAGACCAGATATGGACCTGCAACTCTATGGTCAAATAATCCTCAACAAAGCTGGAAAAAATATCCAGTGGAAAAAAGACAGTCTCTTAAATAAATGGTGCTGGGAATATTGGACAGCTATGTATAAAAGAATGAAACTCAACTATTCACTTACACCATACACAAAGATAAATTCGAAATGGATAAAAGACCTCAACGTGAGGCAGAAATCTATCAAAATCATAGAGAACATAGGCAGTAACCTCTTCAACATCGGCCACAGCAACTTCTTTCAAGACAGGTCTTCAAAGGCAAAAGAAACAAAAACGAATATGAACTTTTGGGACTTCATCAAGATCCAAAGCTTTGCATAGCAAAGGAAACAGTCAAAAAACAAAGAGGCAACCCACCGAATGGGAGAAGATAGTCACAAATGACACTACAGACAAGATCTGCTCGTCTGTATCCAAGATCTATAAAGAACTTCTTAAACTCAACACCCAAAAAACAGATAATCAAGTCAAAAAATGGGCAGACGACATGAACAGACATTTCTCCAAAGAAGACTTACAAATGGCTAACAGACACATGCAAGAATGTTCATCATCATTAGCCATCAGGGAAATTCAAATCAAAACCCCATTGAGATACCACCTTATAATAGCTAGAATGGCAAAAAGTGACAAGAAACAACAAATGTTGGAGAAGACGTAGAGAAAGGAGAACCCTCTTGCACTGTTGGTGAGAATGTAAGTTAGTAGAGCTACTTTGGAAAACAGTGTAGAGATTCCTCAATGAGCTAAAAACAGAGCTACCCTATGACCCAGCAATTGCACTCTAGGTATTTACTCCAAAGAAACAGATGTGGTGAAAAGAAGGGTCATATGCACCCCAGTGTAAAAAAAGCAGCAATGTCCACAATACCTAAACTGATAGTTTAGAATCAACTAATATTTTTCTAAATTATCTGCTATTACTACTAATGGTCAATTCACAAATTTATACAAATTTGGATGTGTTCTAGCCAGGTACATAGAGGAAATACTGGTTTCATGAACATGAAAGATTTCTTCAGCTTTCTATTTTTGGCTGTGGCTTGTCAGTAACTGAATAGGTAATTCTGGTTTTGTTTGTTTGTTTACAGTACAGAGTCTCCTTGTACTTTATTTATTTACTTATTTTTACAATTTTCTCCTAGAATTCAATATTTTCTTTTATCTACTTGAATACAGTAAACAGATAAATGTGTTCATGTCTGGAAGCTTTGGTGGTTTATTTCTGTTGTCCATTGTTTCTACTAGCTTCTGGTTCAAATATTTTTATTTATTAATTTACTTTTCTTAACCCCTGATTTTATTGTATAGTATGATTTTTTTACTTTTTTTTTTAATTTTTCAGTGTACTAGAATTCATTGTCTATGCACCACACCCAGTGTTCCATGCAATATGTGCCCTCCATAATTCCCACCACCAGGCTTACCCAACCTCCCACCCTCTACCCCTTCAAAACCCTCAGATTGATTTTCAGAGTCCATAGACAAAAGGCTGATATCCTGGATCTATAAAGAACTCATCAAACTCAACACACACAAAACAGATAACCATGTCAAAAAATGGGCAGAAGACATGAACAGACACTTCTCCAAAGAAGACATACAAAGGTAACAGATACATGAAAAAATGTTCATCATCATTAGCCATCAGGGAGATTCAAATCAAAACCATATTGAGATACCACCTTATACCAGTTAGAATGGTCAAAATTAACAAGACAGTAAACAAGTGTTGGAGAGGATTTAGAGAAACGGGAACCCTCTTACACTTTTGGTGGGAATGCAAGTTGGTACAGCCACTTTGGAAAACAGTGTGGGGATTCCTTAAGAAATTAAAATTAAAGCTACCCTATGACCCTGCAATTGCACTATTGGGTATTTACCCCAAAGATACAGATGTAGTGAAAAGAAGGGCCATCTATACCTCAATATTCATAGCAGCAATGGCCACAATTGCCAAACAGTAGAAAGAGCCAAGATGCTCTTCAATGGATGAATGGATAAAGAAGATATGGTTCATATATACAATGGAGTATTATGCCTCCATCAGAAAGGATGAATACCCAACTTTTGTATCAGCATGGATGGGTCTGGAGGAGATTATGCTGAGTGAAATAAGTCAAGCAGAGAGAGTCAATTATCCTATGCTTTCACTTTTTGTCGAACATAAGAAATAACATACGGAATATTAGGAGATGGAAAGGAAAAGTGAATTGGGGTAAATTGGAGGGGGAGATGAACCATGAGACTGTGGATTCTGAGAAATAAACTGAGAGTTCTGGGAGGGAGGGCAGTGGAGGGATAGGTGAGCCTGGTGGTGGTATTAAGGAGGGCATGTATTGCATGGTGCACTGGGTGTGGTGCATAAACAATGAATTTTGGAACACTGTAAAAATAAAATAAAATAAAATATACATATATATGTACATATATACATATATGTATATATGTATATATATATGTGTGTGTATATATGTACATATATATGTATACATACATATATATATATATATATATATATATATATATATAATAAGAAAGGGACATGGGCTTCAGAGCCAAGTCAGGCAAGATTTTGAACCTCAGTTCTATTGATGAGCATTTATATTTACTTTGAGTTAATGAGCTTCTCTGGACTCCAGTTTCTTCACCTATAAAAAGAGGCCAGATTTTCTGTCCCTAGATTTTTCTCATATTTATAAAGAAAATACCAAAATAGTTATAAAGCCAAATAAAAGTATAAATGATTATTATAATCCTTTTCACAGCTGTCTTTATAATTTTTTGGTGGTCCTTATATTGATAGGTAATGGCAGTTCTCCTAAGTCTGGACTCCTGAGGATCCAGTATATACAGTATCCAGTACAACAGATTTCTGCTTTCAGTGCGCAATGCATTTGGAAACTGAATCCCAAGACTGATCTCATAGAGTGGACAAATCACCAAAATATGTGTGTGTTCCTCTGTTCAAGCATCTTTTGCTTAATTACTTATATCTTCATATACGTTCAGTAACTCTGCTTCACTACTGGTTTTGTATAGTTAACATGAATATTGATTGTTGTGTTTAGCCAATGAATATATGTATTTAATTCATGATTAAAAATGTCCAATAAATTGATAAAGGGATCAAAAACTATAAGTGTTTTTAGACAATACTGAACATTTAAATACTTTGGACTCTTACTTGATTTTTACCAATTTTTCTAGGACAACCTGGTTCAATAAAACTTTTTTTTTAAAGATTTTATTTATTTATTTGACAGAGAGAGCAAGAGAGCAAAAGCAGGCAGAGCAGCAGTGGGAGAGGGAGAAGTGGGGTCACCACTGAGCAAGGAGACCGACATGGGGCTTGATCCCATGTCCTTGGGACCATGACCTGAGCTGAAGGCAGTTGCTTAACCAACTGAACCACCCAGGCACCCTCAGTAAAACTTTTTGAAAGCATAACTATATTATACTCATATGCCAGTGCTCATAATAGCCTCATCATAGGCTGTAACCTTGAGTTCTGATAAACATGGGTATACCTTATGCTTATCAATTGTCCATTGCATGCCAGGCACTCTGCTGGGCATTAGAGAAATTACGGTGAGTGAAAACAAATAATGTGGCACCCACTGAATTAGACATCATAAACAATTCTCCAATTGGCCAGGTCTCTGCAACATTACCCAATCCTCCAGGCCAACATGAACTGGGCCAGAGGTGGAGATCCCTGGTGTAAGCTGGGCCATTCATGGTCTCTCTCTTGACAGTTTGAAAATCTAATAAAAGACATCAAAATATGGGCCTCACTGAGACTGAGTCATATTAATTTCACCTGTGGAGGACCACAAACTGATCTAGTGGGATACCTAGAATTGCTTCATCTTTACCTTTTGGTTTTGTGAGCTAACCCTAGTTTTGAGTTTAAGCTGACTTGAAGCAATCAATTTCTTTTTACATTACATTGACCAATATAATATTTATCAATAGGTGATATAATACTATGTATTATTTCATATATGTATATAAGTATATGACCAATAGGAAACCCAAACCTATAATGTACAACCATGTTCTCCTCTACATTAGTTAATTTTCATTTGATCATACTCATCCCTAAGATAGTTCATAAAATAAATTTAAAAGCAATTCTCATTTCCTGTGTTTTTAGCACTCTATGTGATATCCTAGGTCTCATGGGAGTTACAAACTTGACTATCACTACATATGTTATGAGTTCACTGTCCTTGTTTAAAACTACTTTGTACCTGGAGGGATAAATGGGTTCAGAGCTCTTTTAAAGTAATTAATTTTAATTATAATTGGGAACTTGGTGTCTTCTTAAAGGAATTTTAAAGTCCTAAAAGCATACAAGTGAAAAATGCTTTAAATATTGCAGCAAAGATATTATTCATTGATCTATGTTAGTATCAACCTCAATATGGATACTCCATATCTCCCTTATTCTTTTTTTCTTCGTAACTCTAATTACAATATGACTTCTATTCATATCTTACTATATTTCTTACCAAACTAGACAATTAGCTTTGAAGGAATGGGACTTTGTCTGGGTTGTTCCTATCTTTATTGCCAGCACCTGAACTACGTCTTATACTTTGTAAACACCCAATCATTATCTGTTGATTAAATAAAGGAATAGAGCAATTGTGACTAAAATAGTTAGATGCATTGATTCTGGCCTAACCAGACTTAGATTCAAATATTAGCTTGTCACTTATCAGCTCTATGATTTTGAAGGAAACTAGTTAATAACTATAGGACTCAGAGTTTCCTCATCTGTGAGATGGGTATAATAATTCACTGGTTGGAAAGTGAATTATACAACATAGTTCTATACTCTGTTCATCATAAATACTCAATAAATGGTAGGCATTGTTATTTAGATACTAGCTTTGTGAGTGTTCACAATGTAACTTGCCATTCTTTTTTCCTAATTCTCCATAACATAAACTGATGTGTTTAGTTTTACTTTCGGTTTTGATTTTAATTTTTGAATGATTAATGAAGCACAAATATTTCACCTTTTGCTCTTTTTGTGACTTTATCTTATGTCTTATTATGACTTTAATTCAAAGTTGCAAATCACATCATTATGATTTACATTTATTTTTCTTTTGAAAAACAGTAGAGAAAAATCAATAAAACCAAGATCTGGTTCTTTGAAATGATAAACAAAATTGACAAAGCCTTTGCTGGACAAACCCTTAGCCAGACTCATCAGGAAAAAAAGAGAAATGACCCAAATAAGTAAAATCAGAAATGAGAGAGAAGTAACAACTGACACCACAGAAAGACAAAAGATTATAAGAAAATACTATGAAAAATTACATGCCAACAAACTGGACAATGTGGAAAAAAATGGATAAATTCCTAGAAACATGCAGTCTTCCAAGTGAACCAGGAATAATAGAGGATCTAAACAGACCAATTACAAGTAACAAAATGGGAATCAGTAATCAAAAAATACCAAGAAGTAAAAGCCCAGAACTAGATGGATTCACAGGAGAATTCTACCAAACATTTAAAGAAGAGTTAATACATACTCTCCTCAAATTATTCCAAAAAACAGAAGAGGGAGGTAAGCTTCCAAATACATTCTATGAGGCCAATATCCAAACAAAAGACATCCCTCCCGACACACAACTTACAGGCCTATATTTCTGATGAATGCAGATGCAAACATCCTCAACACAATATTAGTAAACCATACGTAACAATATGTTAAGAACATCATTCACCATGACCAGGTGGGATTTATTCCAGGAAGGCAAGGATAGTTCATTATACACAAAGCAATCAATGTCATACACCACATCAACAAAATGAATGATAAAAATCATATGATCATCTCAGTGAATACAGAAAAAACATTTGACAAGACTCAACACACATTCATGATAAAAATGTTCAACAAAGTGGGGTTAGAGGGAATATACCTCAACATAATAAAGGCCATATATGAAAAACCCACAGCTAACAACCTCAGTGGTGAAAAGCAGAGCTTTTCCTCTAGGGTCAGGAACAAGATAAGGATAACCATTCTCACCACATTTATTCAACATAGTACTGCAAGTCCTAGCCATAGCAATCAAACAAGAGAAAGGAATAAAAGGCACCCAAATTGGTAAAGAAGTTAAATTGTTACTATTCACTAAGGACATCAGATGAATTACCACCTAAATTGACCAGCTAATAAAAATACAAAAAAGAACAGTAGGGAAGACTATATGCTAGAATATTTGTATATTTCCCTAACAATAAAATACTTTATATATTTTTAAAGATTTTATTTATTTATTTGACAGAGATCTTAAGTAGGTGGAGAGGCAGGCAGAAAGAGAAAGAGGAGGAAGCAGGCTTCCCACTGAGCAAAGAGCCCGATGTAGGGCTCAATCCCAGGACCCTGGGACCATGACCTGAACCGAAGGCAGAGGCTTTAACCCACTGAGCCACCCAGGTGCTCCAATACTTCATATTTTAAAAGAAAAATGACAACATTTCTATTTGTAATAGCATTAACTCTTCAACTGTGAGAAAATCTATACTTAGTGGGTTTCATTTATTTACCCAACAAATTACGCACACCATGCAATGTATCATGTCCCTGTCTTCATATAGCTTATTATATGGGAAGCTCTGAATCCCCTTTTGCTCTTAAATCATCTGCAGCCACCAAAAGAAGGTAATGTATGTGACTGGTATCCAAACACTTTTATTACCAGTGCTCAAATGGAGAGTTTTCTGTGGCCAGGTTAAGTTAAGCAATAGTATCTCATCTATAAACCCATACTCAATGATTCAGTGCATGTGGTTTAATATAATTCTTCAACCATACTTGGAATTATGGAGTTTCTTTTCAGTTATCTAGTATAATGAAAGTATTTCCAGGAAAGATATTCAGCCAGATTGCAAATATTTATCCATTTCTTAATACACCTAATGCACTATGATAGATTACTTAGATCTTGTTCTGTTGGAGCTCTGAGCTGCCATGCAAAAAGTCCTACTGTTTTTTTTTTGTTTGTTTGTTTGTTTGTTTGTTTTTTAAGATTTCACGTATTTATTCGACAGATCACAAGTGGGCAGAGAGGCAGGCAGAGACAGAGAGGGGAAGCAGGCTCCCTGCTGAGCAGAGAGCCCGATGTGGGGCTCAATCCCAAGACCCTGGGATCAAGACCTGAGCTGAAGGCAGAGGCTTCAACCCACTGAGCCACCCAGGTGCCCCAGTCCTACTGTTTTGTAGGATAGACTTGTTCAGGGGTGCTCAGTCTACACAGAGTGGAAGAGGGCCCAGCTGAGCTCACTCTTCCATCCATTGTCTCCAAGACACTGGTCAAGTGATTGACCATCTTGTCTCCTCTTGACTAGCCATAATACCAGTTGAATACCACTCAGTGACCCCAGTCTGCAGCAAGCAGAAAAAGAGTACACCCAACAAGCCTTGTCCAAATTTCTGACCCATAAAATAATAAAATGAAATATAATAATATTTTTGTCATATCTGCCTTCTAACTTTTTGGGATTTTGTTAGGCAACAATAGAAAACTGGAATATGAAGTTATCCAAATTAATATACAGTTATAAATTATGATAACTCTAACTAAATGGATGGAGACATATAGCATTCTAGAATACATTACAATGCAGAGCCTGAGGATAATGTCCATGATTTAAAAAAAATTCTTTCTCTAGGGGTGCCTGGGTGGCTCAGTGGGTTAAGGCCTCTACCTTCGGCTCGGGTCATGATCTCAGGGTCCTGGGATCGAGCCCCGCATCGGGCTCTCTGCTCAAGCAGGGAGCCTGCTTCCTCCTCTCTCTCTCTGCCTGCCTTTCTGCCTAATTCTGATCTCTGTCTGTCAAATAAATAAATAAAAATCTTTCAAAAAAATTATTTCTCTATAATAAGCATCATACTCATAGTATGTGTTTTGGAGTGGGGTAATTGGTAATGGGTTATGATTGCTAAGTAAGGAGAGATGAGGGTTAACATCACTCACTTCATAATTTTTCCTAAACCACTTCTATTAACTCACACTGAAGAGATACTATAAACTGTTTTAGAGTGGCCTCTTACTTTTAGAAAGGATTAAAAAAAAATAAAAATAAAATTCAGCATTTCAGAGATGGAAACTATATCAGAAAAGATACTTATTAATAATATGTATTTTTGCAAGACCAGTTATTAAGCTCCCACCATGCATCAGGGACTAAAATAAGTCTCCTATAGCCACTGTTCCTTTAAATTTATTTAAAACACTGATCTTCCGAGATGGTAGGATTTAACTGATTTTTATCCTACTTTACTGATACTTTTAAGGCACAGACTGGTGGGGGAATAATTTTCTTACGATCTGCACAGAATCTGCAGGTGGGAAATATATGCTTCAAGTCTGGCTATTTGATTGCAGTATATTCCTTGAAAATGATGACATTATTATATATAAGAGGAACATAAAGGTTATGACCAGGGACTAGAGTGTGCAAACAGTAACTGAATAAGAAAAGGGTTAAGTTGTGTTGTCACCAAGACCCAGTAAAGGTTTTTTGTTGTGTTTTTCATTAAAGTGCTCTATTTTACTTTGAACCCTGAAGATAAGAATGTGGCTTTCACAAAATTATTGACATACACACAGTTGCACATACACAAACACATACAAACACACCCCTGAGGTTTTCTCAGCAACTTTACATCAATTGTTTCTTTAACCTAAGAAAACCTTTGAGTAAGATCTGAAGTAGACATTACAGCAGGAGCTCAAAAGAAAGGCAAATCACACACACACACACACACACGCACACACAAGTTATGAGTTGTAGAAGTTGGCCTGCACGGGACAGGCTGCTGCAATACTGATATTCTTGATGGTGAATATCAAAAAGGTTCTTTCAATTCTGCTTGATTTTAAACACATTTGGGTACATATTAACCTGATTCAATTTATTAGTAAATATATTTTTTAACAATTATAAGAAAGAGAAGACATAACTAAATCATCAATTTCTGAGATCAGAATCTCTTGGTCCAGGGAACATAGATTGATTCATCTTAAATAGGACAAATTTTAATTGATTTATGTGAAGTTGGTAGAGCAGAACTTCCTTAATAACACTTTTAGAAGGCAGGAATCTGTCTAGTAACACTTCTGTGTAAGCCTCCCACTTGGGCTTCTTTACTTATTACCAAGCATGATTTTGAAGGACCTGTTTGAGACAGCTGTGGCAGAATCTATTCTATTGCCGGTGACATCTATTTTAGTGATTACGCTTAGAGGACACAGATTCCATACCTCTAAGTCTGTGCTGCCAAAAGAGAACTAGATTCAAATAAAATTTGCGGTAGAGCTAACCTTGTTTCATCTTTGATTCTTCCCCTGTTATTAGAATGTCTCATACATGATTCTCTGTACTAAAAGGATACGACTTTTGCTTTCAAAGACCTTAACTTCCTAGTGACTTTTTACCATGGCAGAAATAAGAAAACACAGAAGATATCTCTTGTTAAGGTGGTAAGCATGTTTAAAACAGTCAAACCAGTATTTATTAAGTACCATGAATGGTGTCCCAAGAAAAATTTTATGAATCCTACAACCACAATATTTAAAAATTGGCATGACTGATTGCCTAATATCATGCATAGAATTTCTACTTCATATAAAAGTACGTATTTATCAAGTGGCTTAGGAAAAACAGAACAGAGGTTGGGGGAACTGTAAATACAGAGATATATAATGTATACTGTGTACCATAATGCTACTAGTGACTGACTATAAAGCAATTTTTGCTGAGGGTAGGAAATATGAATGTTGACTAAGGGTACCAGGGAAGGTAGGTAACTTTAGGAAAAGTGCCGCTGATTTTGTTAGACAGCTATAGAAACTCAACATTCCTAAATTAAATGCAGTAACATGAAGTGTCCAACACAGTGACTGAAGCAGCAATACTTAATTATAAGTATCTGGAAAGCTGAATATGAGGAGACTCTTCTGTTTTAGATCAATTACATTTGCCACATTTAAAAGGCAAGTGGACAGTCCTTTCTTATCAGTAAGGAATATGTATAGCAGGATATAATTTTCATGTGGTGATGGAAGGTTTATAGACTCCTGAAGCAGACAAGTTAGATTTGAAGTATGGCCAGGAACTCATAAACTATGTGACCTGGATGATAAAGTTGAGAAGAGCTTTATAAAGGGACTATTCACAAAGAGATGGACAGAGTTCAGGAATCCCAACGAGGTATAGTATACTACTCAGGCTCACAACAGGTAGGAGTCTTTACCTTCCGTCTGAAGGGATAGGGAAGGAACAATTGGCAGAATTCTGAGGCAGCTGCCCAATAACTAGTCTATAACAGAGAGACACAGTCAACTCATAGTGACCCAGCAAGAGGGACCTGGGGAGAATAAGTACCCTGATCTCACTGTCCTAGAGCTAGAACTCACATTTCAGGCCATTCCTCCACTGGACAAACCTAACAGAAGGTAGGGGGCAAAGAAACACATGAAAGCAGGTTATTAAAGGTCAGCTGCTCAACAAGATAGAAGAACACAGAAAGGAGTTGAGAGGAAGGAGTGGGGTGTACCCAGTACCCACACCTATGTCGGTGAACATTAGATCACCAAAGAGAAATTCTTGTATCATTCAAGTCCACTGCCATGTCCCTCTCTATTTTGAAATTCTTTGCAGTGCCTTTTCCCTCTTGACAAAATCTGAAAAAGGATATTACCAAATCCACCATGATTTCCTTTTCAACCTCGCTGCCAGCAGGAAACCTCTAGGTAACAATAATGCAGTAATAGTAACTTTTTTTTTTTTTTTTTTTTTTTTTTGTAAACTTCCATTTTCACAGCTTAACTGAACTTTTAACCCATGGCTATATACTCATACTGACTGAATTCAGTTATAGCTCCTGTGCTTACTAGCTGTGTGATCTTGGACAAGTGGCTTACCACTTGTTAAATTTTAGTCTGCTCACGTAAAAAATGAAGTTATCTGATTCGTCCTAGGATTTTCTCATTTAGACATATCGGAGGAACTCAATAAATGTTATTCGCAATGACTGCTTCTGAGATTTTTCAGAGTAATTAACTCATAAATAATTAATAATTTATATGAACTATTTATTTGTATAAGTAATAATAAATTATACTATAACCACACTTTCTTAAACTGAACATGGAAATCTTCCTCACCGTACTGATATGAATATCAAATGAGATCAAACTTGGAGGGTTCTTTGTAATCTATGGGCATAACCATGAATACAAATCCTTATTGTTATTGTTATTAATATTAGTCACAGAATCTCTCCTTTGTCATTGAGTTCTCTCCAGCGGGAGAGGGGTGGACTGGCTGAGCTTTGATCAGGTCTCCAGTGGCTCAGGACAGTGTGTGTTGAGTCCAAAATACCAATAGAAGGTGAAGGTCAGTCTTCCACCATGGAAAATGAGGAAGTTTGACCAAAAAGAAGTCTGATCTAGAGGCATCTCTTTGCAGTCTGAGAATCAGGATTGGAAGAATAAAGAAATGAGGATACTGTGCTCACCCAGAGATGTTTTTCAATAGTTAGAACTAAGAAAAAGCAAGGTATTTTTCCAAGGTTATATTTTAGGTGATTATGCCAGCAAAGAAAATGATACAGGACAACCTAAGAAACAGCAGGAAAATGAGGGCATTTCTTTGGCATGGACATTAAAGTCCAGTAGCAAAGCAGTTATGATTTACTATTCTCCCTTAATGGAAGTATTAAAATATGTATATGTTATTTATAATGTATACAAAGCCATATAGTTTATAATCTCCTAAGAGAACCCATGTATTTTAGAAGAACAAAATCCTGGACTAAATCAATCTACTGGAATACCCTTTCTTTACGATCCATACTGGCATAGGCGTGACCCCACCAAAAATACCTTGGCATGTCTTTGAGGCATGACATAGGTTTCTGGGTCCCTGCTACTGTGTGTGTGGGGTGGGAGCATTGAGAATGTGCCACTGCAATGCTGATCATTCTACAAATCTTTTAACATTTGGGAAGACTTGGGAATTGTTATGACCTGGATGTCTTTTAGTTTGGGGCCTTTTAATGTGCCTATTTGTAGTTTATCACATGAAAGCTGCCTGGGGTGGAAAGAATTGCAATGAAACGATTTCAGGAGTTCTTGGTTCTAGTCCCAGCGCAGTCATAGATGAGCACTGTGACCTTGGACAAAGTCATTTAACCTCCCTGGATCTCAGTTAATTCATCTGTAAAGCACAGAGGTTGAACTCTGATCTCGAAGGTCCTTACCAGAGGTAAAGTTTTATGATTCTCTGTGAGTTAATTATTGAGGTCTTTCATGGTCAAGTTTGCATCCTTCATTGTTTAAGGCAGCAATAAACAAGAATAACCTCTGCTCCAAAATTAGAATATTCTGTACCTTGCTAGAAATAGCTGAAAATATTCTAAGGAGAATAGAGATTACATCATTTGATCTAGGCACAAAGCTGAAAATTTCAAAACAAAGCCAATTTACCATCTCCTTAAGTGTTCCTCTTGTTCAAAAACAAATCAAGACCGAGTCTCATTATTCCCTATAGCTCAAAGCCACATAACGCTGCGGGTGCTTCGGTTAATACCTTTGCTGTAGTCTGACATATTCTTTAGATCTGCCTCCGTTCCTTGTCAGTGCCAGTGACAAAGCCTGGTTTCTTTTACACAGAGAGTGGATTTAAAAGAAAGGCATGACAGCATCTTTTCTGCAGTTTAGATTTCTTTGGTTGCACATTATATCTCACTTCCCTAGTGTGAGGCCACTGGCCTGTGTTCCAACTTTAATTCCCTCACAGATGTTAAAGAGACTAATAATATCCCCAGGGCCTGTCTCAGATAGAATAGCACAGGAGACAAAGGCTGTCTTTGGGACATTTTAACCTCCCTTTTCAGAACCATCACCAAGGGCCTAGCTTGGGCTCCATTCTCTCAGCCCTAGATTTTGAGACTGTATTATCTGTTAGCTGGCAAACATTTGAGATGTTGCCCACACAAGGGGCTTCGCCTTATGACAGGATATTCTCAATGCTAAACAAAATAAAAGAAAACAAACAAAAAACCTTGAGAACCAAAGGAATTGAGAGTTATAATTTTAACAGAAGTGAACGTCATTTACAAAAATAAGAAGTCTCTTCAGGACAGGAGGTAAGTTAAAAGTGTGTGTGTGTGTGTGTGTGTGTGTGTGTGTGTGTGTACACACACATACATACATAATATACACACATATATATACACATACACATATATTCTCACAAATAGATTCGTATCTATTATAGACAGGTGGATTGGGTAGGTAAAAAGGTATATTGGAAAAAACAGAATGGTCTTTAAATTTTAGCCCTTAGCAAGGTTTTTTCCACTTCCATGAGCCTCAATTTTCTAATTTAAAAAAAAAAAAAAAGTGGAAAGTGTGTAACTCCATGTGGGCTTTCCCTGAGGTTTAACTGGAATGATTTGTTTCGAGACCTTGGCATAACCATTGTGTGATTTGTATGTATTTCCTAAATACTTATTATTTTTCTCTTAAAAAGCTATTGTATAAAATAAGGCAGCCATTTGCATGTTCCATGTAACAGAGAACACAATTAACAGTGGCATAACAAACTTTCTTCAATAACAAAAAATATGTAGGTAGGCAGGAGCAGGCACAGGTCCGGAAGCTCAGTAGCATCAGAGTTAGGCTGTGCAGTTCTTTTGGTTTTCCCCTGCTGATTACAAAATGGCTGTCACTTTTCTAGGCACCATATCTATATTCAAGATGAGAGGAAAATGGTGGTGGGTCCTTAGTTTGGAAAATATAAAGATTTGTAGAAGTCCCACAGCATACTTCCCCTTAATTTCACTGGGTACCTTGGGTCACAGAGCTAGAACTAGCTTCGAGGGAGGCCACAGGAATGAAGAACAGAGGTCATTTAGGAATGAAATTAGGAATTATCCAACATCTGAGGCTCTCAAAACAAACTCTATTCTGGAAATAGGCTTCTTCTTTCTGTCAGAGGAGATGGGGAACTAGTGTAGAGAACCTTCTGGATCTCTCTCTCCAAAGCAAACGCAGAACTATAGAAACAGAAGAGAACATGGATCTCAAGAAGTAACAAAACACTGAGAATCCTTGGGAAGACTGAAGGTTATGAGAAACTCATGTGGGTTTGTGTGGCTCTTTATGGAAAGATGGCTGCAACCAGACACAGATGGGAACTGAGGTGGTGGTAAGAGGATAAGGTAAAAGAAAACTTTCCATTTCCACTTCTCCCCCTTCCCTGAATCGCTCTGTATTATCACGGCTCTCCTTACTGAGGGCTCCATAGCAGCAGCAGAGTGAGGATGGGTAACACCACAGAAGCCAAAAGCCAAGCTGGGGTGAGGAAACAGGGACAGGCTTACCCTCTCCCCCTCGAGCACTTAGGATACTAGAATTTCAACCCAAGGAAATCATCTCTGCCAGTCACCTATTTCTACAAGCTAAAACCAGAAGGGTTTAGTGTGTGGTTCAGCATCACATAGGAGTTTTTATATAGTTCTCTGGTAACTGGACCTCTATCTGTGTTTCATTCAATCTTTTTTAAACTTTCCAGAAAATATACAGTGTAAGATTTGTCCTTTAAAATTCCCAAGTATGCTTTACAGAAATAGTAGCTGCTACCCCTAGGAAATCATGAGTTCATAAGCTAAAATGGCTGGAGAGCTATGGATGGAATAGGACAACCTGAACAATACATGTGACATGAAGCAGAGGTTAGGAGACCTCACAGAACAATAATATAAAATAAGCCTAATAAATAGACTCAAAGACATACAAGAATAGAGAAGGAGTAGGTCAAATAAAGAATCAAATGGGAATGTGAGAAATGATAAATATCATCTCTATAATAATTGACAGAATGAGAAGACTGGAGATAACCCAAAACCAAAGATAACATCTTCATTCCTGAAGAATAAAGAATGAAGAATGAACGACTTTCCCAGACAGGACTGTGAGATAGAAAAAAGTGCTAAGCAATTGTAGGAGGTCCAAGGGACTAGGTAGATGTGATTAAGTTAAGAGTCTTAAGATGGGAAGATTATCCTGGATTATCAGAGAGCAGACCTGGAGAGGAGAGCAGAGAGATTTGAGGAGGCTATGCTGCTGACTTTGAAAATGGGGAAGAGTCACGAGCCAAGGAGAGAAGGAATGAAGCTCCAGAAGCTGGAATAGGCAAGAAAACCAATTCTCAGCCCTCAGAGGGAGTGTGTTAGACACTTTGGTTTGGGCCCAATCACAGACCTCTGACCTCCAGAACTGGAAGATAATGAATTTGTGTTGTTTTGAGCCACTATGTTTGTGTTAATTTTTTATAGAAGCCATAGCAAATGAATACAGATTTATACAGGTAGAGGTAGAAATATGAGGTAGAAATATCAACATCTTGAAATTAGAAATCCCAGAAGAAAGAGAAGGCAAAGAGGATAGAAAATGTTTGTAAAAATAGGAAATATTTTTAAAATAACAGAAAAAAACATTTTACAGTTAAATATAAAAGTCTTCTGATTGAAAGAAGTTGTAGAACAACAAAAGGACAGAGAAAAACCCACATTAAAAAGTTATAAAAATAGAGCATGTATTCAGTCATAAGAAGGATCTTCATTAGATTCCTTAAAATCATATTCCACAGACTGCCCCTCTAAATTACAATAAAATTAGAAATTGATATTTAAACAGTAGCTTTGGAAATGTGGTATTTTTAAGAACAATATAGTATCTTACTAAATGATCCTTAGGTTGGAAAAGAAATTATGAAAGAATTTTAAAAAATTAGATATACTCAGAATTTTTTGATATTTAAAAAAAGTATATGTCAGATTCTACGAAACACAGCTAACGTTGTCCTCACATGGAAATAACAGCTTTAACTATACCAAAATATATATTTAAAATATATAAAGATTATTTAAATAAACACCTTAAGCATTCAACAAAAGAAATTAGAAAATAAGGGAACTGAGGAAACACAATAAAAAAGAGTAAAGCTAAAATGAAAAATCAATGAAATAGAAAAACCACAGGGAAAAAAAATTTTAAAAATATGTTCTTTGTGTAGATAGGCCTATCTATGACAAGAAAAAAATAGGTACAAATGAACAAAATCATGATGCAAAATACTTAAAAGCAAAACCATACTATGAACTACACAGTAATAATTTAAAATCTCATCAGTCTACTCTAATTTGATTCCAACAACCGTATAAAGTTAATGCCAGAAAATAAAAGTAAAGATTCATTTCATTTATGAAGATACAAAAGATCCTTAAGACCATGTTGGCTAAGGGATTCCAGCTGTGCATTAAAAATTAACATACTGTGGCTGTCTTCCCTGGCTTTCCTCAGAAGCAGGCACTGAGACAAAGACTCACAAGGAAGTGGGGTACCTAGGAGCCGATTTCAGGAAACACTGACCCGGAAGTGAGAAAGCGATTCAAGGAAGGGAGGGTTGTTAATAAAGGGTTTGTTAGCAAGTCAATCACCACTGTGGACAAGGGAAGGTATTTCAGCTGGGAAGTTTTGGGACCCAGGATAGAAGACCTGCCTGAGATGAACCTCACCTATTAAGCATAGGGGTTTGGTTGTTTCCAAATGAATCTCCACCATTTAGTGGTGGAGATCAGCTCTCCTTCATTAAGATGTTACCAACTCCATCAGTATTTCATAGTCTTAAATATTACCTGAAATAGTCTGAATCAGTTAACACAGTTCAAAATACAGCATTCTTTCAGATTGCATCTTACCTAGGAAAAAAGAAGACCACCCTGCTTTTTCTCTGTACAAAATAAGTATGAAAATGCATATACTAAAGATGCTTTCTTCACTTTTCAACATCGGTTTATTTTCAGTTGCTACAAGATGTAATTACATTTTCAAATATTTGAGGGGCTTTATTTATGAAGAAAAGAATGCTACTGGCTTCTCATAGAAGAATGTTGCCTGTCCTTTTCTTAAAATAAAATTTTAAAGTGTCATCTTAACACTTTCACTTCTTTCAAGTGAAATTTGGTTTAAGGGTGAGAAGTTGAAGAGAAAAAAAAACCTTTCTTGAATACACATGCACACACAATGCAGTCTTTGAATTAGGCTGTTGAAATGTTCTCTTCTTTCGGAGATTGCTTACGGCTAGGTCTATTTTCCCTGCAATGCCTCATTAGCTCTGAACACATTTTTCCCTAGATAAATTTAAAAGCTCATCCTAATTAGACTTCACTGGGGTGGTCTGAGTTATTTGATCCATTCAGAAAAACGACTGAAAAAAGATTACCTTGGGCAGCTAGCAATGAATGATAGTGAGGATAACCATGGTGATTTTAAGCTTTGGGTTCAGTTTCATGGAATTTTCAACAATCCAGCCTTAACACCAGGTGATAAATAGCGCTCACAAGCAACCTTTCTCTTTGATCTTATTAAATACTTTTATAACTTTAAGACTGTTTTCATTTTCCCTGCACTCACTTTGTTTCTGATGTCAGCCTACCCAACCAAGTCATTTTATTTTTAAAAAAAATTTTTTAAAGATTTTTATTTATTTATTTGACACAGAGAAAGAGAGAGAGATAGCCAGAGAGGAAACATAAGCAAGGGGAGTGGGAGAGGGAGAAGCAGGCTTCCTGCTGAGCAGGGATCCTGATGTGGGGCTAGATCCCAGCTGGGACCATGACCTGAGCCAAAGGCAGACGCCCAACTGACTGAGCCACCCAGGCCCGCCCCCCAAATCATTTTAAGCAATAGTGAATTATTTAATAGTAAGTGGATTTACAATATGCCCCTCTCCAGTTTTACTATCAACTTCCTTTGTGAACTTTCTCCTCACCTGGACTTCTTGGAAAGTTTCCAGTCTATCCTTTACACCGATTATGGAGTTCTTTCCCTAAAATTCCCATGCAACTCATGTATTCTGGTGTTTACAAAGTTCCTTGTCCTTTATCCACTGTCATGTCTGAGACATCATCTTCCAGTTTTCTATGTATTAAATTACATCCCTTACATTTTTCTCTTTTACAGTTACATTGTTAGGATCTAAAAGATGGGATATACAGTGTGTAGTATGGAAAGTATGGTGCATAAACAATTTAAAAATGAGTTGACTTATTGACTTAAAAATGAGCATGTTGCATTAATATTTTCCCACAGATGACAGGATATAGTAAAAAGCTGAAAGCATGGTACACAATTTCCTTCACAAATAAAATTCCTTTACTTCCCAGGCATGTTTCTAGTTGTCTTTCAACAAGTGCTATGCTTAAATGACAGTTTGTAACATGTCCTGTTTCTCTTCTCTATACCTTATGTTAATATTTTATTAGAAAAATTATCAAACACAGAAAAGTTGCAAAAATGTCATCAAACACCCATATTACTCCCTCCTTAAATTCTACAATCAATATTTTGTTTCATATCACATATCTATCCATTTATCTATTCATCCCATCCATCAATTCATCTTATTTTTATCAATTTCAAAGAAAATAGCAGATGTTGCTATCTCTAAACCCTTCAACATGCTTAAAATTATCAAGTAAATATTTGGGATTTTTTTTGTTTGTTTTCAGAAAGATTAACATAGAGCGGAATGCTATAATTGTTAAGTATGCTGGCCAATGAGTTTTGGCAAATACATACATCTGTGAAACTGGTAAATTATTGAAATACCAGCCCAGAAAATTCACTCATGTTCATTCCCAGTCCCAACCTCCTGCCTTTTCAGCTGTAATTACCATGTATTTTCTTCTGCTTTTTTTTTTAACTATATATTTTTTTCTTTTCTTAGAATTTCATATAAATGAAATTACAAGTATGGTTCTCTTTTGTGTAAAGGTTCTGTCACTCAGAATAGTGGTTTGGAGATTCAACCAGGTTACTGTAAGTATCAGTAGTTCGTTCTTTTTATTGCTGAGTTGTATTTCATTGTGTTAACATAGTACACTGTTTTTCCATTTCTGTTGATAGAAACCAAAGCTATTTCCAGTGTCAGGGCTATTCCATATTATGAATAAAACTTGTATATACATTCTTACACAAGTCTTTTTGTTGGCATTAGCTTTCATTTCTTTCAGGTAAATACACAAAAATTATTGAGTTAGGAAATAAGTGTGTATTTAATTTTATAAAGAAGTGATGGAACTACTTTTGTGAAGTCTGTCAGTTTTTGCCCATTTATTGAGAAGTTTTTGCCATTTTATTGTTGATGTAGGGGTTCTTTATATATTTTGATGTATTTCTTAGACAAATATGTTATAATTATTTTCTATGGGTCTGTTTTTGGCCTGTTCACTTTCTTGAATGGTGTCTTTTGATGAAAAGTTTTTAATTTTGATGAAGTCTACTATACTAATTTTTTTTTCATTTCATGATTTTTGCTTTTGGTGTTCTACTAAGTTCTACTGCTAAGAAAAACTCTGCTTAAACCCAAGTTGCAGATGTATTATCCTATGTTTCCTTTTAGAAGTTTTTGTTTCATATTTAGCTCCATGACATGTTTCAAATTAATTTTTCATGAGTGGTGAGGTAAAAATTAAACTTTTTCCCTACTAAATTACTTTCACACCTTTGTTGAAAACCAAATGACCACATGTGGGCTATTTTTTGAATCTCTGTTTCCAGTGCTCTGTATACCTGCTATTTTGTCAGTACCATGAGATCTTGATGATTATTGTTTTATACTGTCTTGAAATCTGCTAGTATAAGTTCTTACTTCATCGTGATTACTTTGTATAGTCTATGTCCTTTGCATTTCCATATAAATTTTAAGAAGTAGTCTCTCCATTTCCACACAGATAATTATTGAAATTTTTATTAGGGTTACAATGAAGCTACAGGTAAGTCTTAGCAAAACTGGCATCTTAACAATATTGACTCTTCCAATTTATAAGCAGGTTATGAATCTCCATTTATTTGGATACCTTTAGCTGTCCCCAGCAGTGATTTGCAGGATCCAGAAAAAAACTCTTGTCAATCATTTCTAAATTTATTCCCAAATATTTCATCCTTTTTGATGTTACTGCAGAGTGAATGTTGTCTTTGTTTTTTTTTTTAACTGTTTGCTAAATGTATATGAACAACACAAAGGGTTTTTGTATATTGAACTTACAGGTGTGACCTTGCTAAACACACTTATCTCTAGTAGAATTTTGTAGACATTTTAGGGCTTTCATCATAAACAATCAGGTCATCTGTCTCAATAGAGACAGTTTTACTTGTTTCTGTCTGGTCTCTAGCCTTTAATCTTTATTTTTCTTGTCTTATTATATAGACTCAGACTTTTAACAAAATGTTAAATAAAAGTAAGTGTAAATATTTTTCCTTTTTCACACCCAAAGGGTAGTGTTCTTTCTTTCACTTTTAATTATGATGTTAGCTTAAATTATTTTAGAAATACCCTTTATAATAATGCTGAGGGAGTTGTCTTCTGTTCCTAATTGATATTATTGTTTTTATTCTTTCTTTTTTTTTAATTTTAATTCCAGTGTAGTTAACATATAGTGTTAGATTAGTCACAGGTGTACAATACTGTGATTCAACAGTTCCACATATTACTCAGTGTTCATAAGGTCAGTGTACTAATCTTCTTCACCTCCTTCATCTAGAAATGAAATATACCTGTAATCCCCATCACCTACTTCATGCTAAGAAAAACAAGTTAATCGGAGGAAGACAAATACCATATGATTTCACTCATATGTGGAATTTTCTTAAACTGAGAAATATATTGATTAATTTTTGAATTGTAATCCAACCTTGTTATTCTGGTATAAATCCCATTTTATGTAATACATTACCTTTATATATATAATTGAGCTTAATTTGCCAGTATGTGTTAAGGAATTTCCCTTAAATATGTATGGAGTTTACTGGTCTGTAATTATTTTTGTGTGCACCGCCCTCGTTAAATTTTGTTATCCATGTTATGCTCATCTTATTGAATGGGCTGAGATGTCCTCTGTCCTTTAGAAGATTCCAATTTCTCTGTTTGGAATTCCTTGATTTCCTTCTCAGCCTAGCAGAGAAGTCCTGCTCATTCCTTATAAACTAATTCATTTATATTTTCTTTTGCATAGTTTTCCTGATTCTGCACTTAGGATACCATTCTCTTCTCTGCTTTAGTACTTGTACATTATCTACAATATGATGATATGATAAAATTCTTATTTCAGGATTTTTATGACCCAGAGATTTAAAAAAAAAATATGTGTTGAATACAGTTATATTCTAAAATAAGTTATTTGTTCATTATATGGAGCTTGTATTTGAAGGGGCTCATAACTGAGTCAACATCCACTGGTCTATAAACCTTCTTTAAGCTATATGAAAAAAGCTAAGAATTCAAGACAGAAGCTGAGAGTAGGGCTCTCTGGAGTGCTGTGGGCCTCTTGGCTGGGGAGGCATTCATAGCACCTCAAGCCAATTAAGAATCTGGAAAATGCTCTTAGAAGTTGGGGGAAAGCACAGAGAGCAGTGTGTGAGGCCTTCTGTAATGGTCAGTTTTTTGTGTCAGTCTGTCTAGGCCACAGTCCCTGGTTATTTAACCAAACAATAATCTCAGTGTTCTGAAAGGTATTTGCAGATTGATTAACATCTACAATCAGCTGGCTTTAAGTAAAAGAGCTGACCCTTGGCAATGTGGGTGGACACATCCATTCACTTAGAAGGCCCAAAGAGCAAAAAATTGAGGTTTCCTGGAAGATATTATGTATTATGTATAGTAAGTATTATATATTATACACATCCACACAATATATATCTCCTACTGGTTCTGTTTCTCTAGAGAACTCTGACTGATGCACCTTCAGTAAAAAGTCCTAGAGCAAATGGATCTTCAGGAAAGGGCTATCATAGGGCAGAGCTGGTTTCCATTGATGGTGAAGCAAGGACAACGAATGTGAGAAAGGGAGTATGATTTAGGTTGTTATAAGAATAATCCTTTGCAGAGGCCCTCCTGAAGAAGTCAAGTAACTCTGAAAAGAATATAGTATTATGTGCTGAACTACCTGAACTCAAAGACAGAGAAGTTTCTGTAAGCACCCATGTTGGAAGAGGCATCAGCACACTGGACACATCAGGTAAACTATATCCATGGGTATATAGGGGTTGTTAAGAAGAACGAACAAAACTGCCACACAGAAGTCAGAGCCAATAATGTGGACATTTTCCCTCAGGCATGGAATAACCACTTTGCCATTTTTGCTCATTTCTAAAAAAAATCCCTGCTGCTGTCTTTCCCCTAAAGAGGAAGGTCTAAAAACAGGACCTAGTTAATGAAAAGTGGTAATATAAGAAAAGAGCAGTCCCCACTTCAGGTTTCTGGCCTAACTCAGAACTAAGCACAGGAGGTAAAATGCTCCTTAAATCAAGTGAGAGAATATACTTTTGTTTAGATTAGTAGGACGCATAATATCTGAAGAATAAATCTATTTGTTGACTGCAGGATGTGAATGAAAAACCTCTGTCATCTACCTAAGATTTAGCCAGGGTCAGGGAGACATAACTTTTGAAAGCAATAGTTTAGAAGAAAAGTATTTTATAATTTCACATTAGGAAGTCCTGTTTATTCAATAACCTTGTATTTTTATAACATGATGACACCTTACCTAAAAGTTTATTTTGCCCCAAGTGATATTGTATTCTAAGTATATATTATTAAAAACTATCCCATAAAAATAATTATTTCATTGGGAAAACTTGGTAATGAGCTGAGAGTTTCAGAATCCTAAAGATAAAACTACTTTTCCTTATAAAATTTTGATATTAGTTTTTAAGAGCTAAAACATATACTTATTAAAGTTGAAATAATAAATAAATACCAATAAATTATTAATTTATTAATGTAAGGTAAATTAATTTGTTGATTAAAACTTATCAAAGGGGCTTCTGGGTGGCTCAGTCAGTTAAGCATCTCTGCCTTGAACTCAAGTCATGATCCTGGGGTTCTGGGATCGAGCCCCATGTCCCTGCTGAGCAGGGAGCCTGCTTCTCCCTCTCCCTCTGCCCTCCACTCCTGCTCTGTCTCTCACTTGAGCTGACTCTCTCTCAAATAAATAAATAAATAAGATCTTTTAAAAAAATGATCAAAAAATTACATGCCATTAAATTAATGCTTAGCAACATGAAAGCCCAGGTCAAAACATATGTTTCTAGATTGTCATTGCCTTTATACAATGTGATACTAAAAATCAAAACTGGGAGCACCTGGGTGGTGAAGTTGGTTGAGTGTCAGATAAGCCTCCTACCTTGGTTTTAGCTTAGGTCTTGATCTGGCATCATGGGTTCTAGCCCTGAGTAGGGCTCCATGCTCAGCGGGGAGTCTTTTTAAGACTCTCTGCCCCTCCCCCTGCTCTTGCTATCTCTCAAATAAATAAATAAATAAATAACCCAAAACTGAAATTTGATTATGTGAAGGGAAAGCATAAAATACACAAGATAGTTTGTCACCACCATTTGCTAACGATGCCAACGGAGAGTCACTCAGACATGTTTTGCTTTGCTGCATTTGAACAGCTTTTGTTCAATAAATTTGTAAAATTATAATTAATAATTTTGTAACCAATTGTGTTCCCCTTGAGTCTTTCAGTGAGTATTACTAAGTAACTAGTAAATGCAGTGACTGCAGAGAGAAACAGAATTGATGAAGTATTATATTTGTTGAGCTTCTATTCTAGTGGGAGTGAGGGCCAAATAGATAAGAGTGTTAGGGAGAGCCATTAAAATAACTCAAATACAGTTACTGAGTGAGGGCAGCCAGGTGGGTGGGTGTGGCCTCAGATGGGGGCACATCTGAGTGGGAAGCTGACCGACATGAAGGAAGTAGCCAGTGGATGTAATGGGGAGGAGCACGTTCATCCTTTATGCCACTTCTGAACAGATACTAATTCTAGTTCTTTCATTTCTCCTTATCTGATCACCATAGTCAGCATTTCTCAGTATTTTCCTCTTAAATGAACACAAATCTTAGCATTTTCAATCAATTCCCATTGTGTTCTTATTGTTCATCTTTGACTGAAATTATCCTTGTTAGTAGAACAGATCGATATTTTAATTTGGCTTAAGTTTAAATAATCTCACGTATAAAATACCAACATGTAAGATGCCTTTTGTTTAAATTATTGTAGCTCGATTTTATTCTTAAAACTACCCCTATAATACTGTATTCCTTAAGGTAAATATGTTGTTTATGGCCTGTTCTTAGACAAAAACTTATGTATTCATTGGTTCAAATCTGTTTCATGTATTAAATAGTAAGGGTTAAAACAAAACCATAATAACATCAGTGATGAGAGAAAAGGTAAAAATTTTAATAATAGGCATAAAATAGTATCGGTCTAGTTTATTAGGTCTAACTGTATGTTCTATGTTTTAGAAAATGATTTTTACAATAAATAATTCATATATTTTCCTTTTCATGTTTTTCAGTGATGCTATTTTGGGCTTTTAGTAATACATAATGTTCTTATTTATAGTAAAGTAAGTGAAATTATGGGTATATGGCTAAATTATAAAATGCTAATACATATAAAATTATAAAATGCTAATACATGTTATTTATATACTTATATGCTTATTATAAATTCCAACATATATTTTTCATTCCTTCTCTCTTTAAAAAAAACTCTTCTTTTATTCCTATTATAAATACCATTTCATTATCTTCTCCAGGGTAAATGAAAACTATATTTTTCTAGAAACCCTTTTAGATACAGTATATCACAACAGTATTTTTCCCAGTGCATATAATAACTACCTTTTTATTTGCCCTATTACAGCTGCTCCTAACCATGTGGCTGGCCGAAGCTTTTAAACTCTCAGTCTGTGTCAGCTATACCCTGATCACTTCACAGCACTCATTGTAGGTTATCACCACATACTACACTTTTCTTACTGGGGCCAGATTCTCTTAGTTGTGTAAGCTTCCCTGTAGTTTGCGGCACCTTTAACAGTTACGTTAACCATTCTAGTCATTAGATCTAATGACCCAATCCCTCTGGTGTAGATCCTTCAGGTGAAAGATAACACTAAATCCAGAGCACTGGGATTGGAAGTAGAAATTGGCATTAGGTTACTTGGTCTCATCATTTACTATTCTGGAAGGACGTTGGAAAACTCACTTCATCTCTGAGTCTGGTTTTCTTATCTTTAAATTACAATTATGAAGATATAATGTATTATGAAGATATAAAATGTTTAAAAATGTTTTATAAATTGTAAAGTACTATGTAAATTGTTACTTTTTATATTGGCTTCTTCTATTATAAGCTTTAGAAAATATTGACCATCATGGATATTATGCAGACAAAGATCTGAGAGAAAGCTATACTAACTTTAGAGATCTCTGATGCATTAAAAACACAGCCAAAGGGAGCATCAGTTAGGTGTCTGCCTTGGCTCAGGTCAAAATCCTGAGGTTTTGGGATTGAGCCCCACATTGTCATTCTTGGGCTCTGTGCTCAGCGGGGGGCCTGCTTCTCCCTCTCCCTCTGGCCCTCCTCCCTGCTCACAGTCAGGCTCATACTCTTTCTCTAATTAATTAATTAATTAATTAAATCTTAAAAAGACACAGCTGAAAGGTAACACTTTAAAAATTCTGTTAATATGCTGAAATACATTCAATGGAAATAAATCAGCCAATTCCTTTAATCTATGCTTGTACAAGGTTTTGAAAAATTTTTGAAAGATCATGAAAAAATAGTAGAGTACAATCATGTCTAAAGAAATGTGGGAAGAGAGAGGGTGATTATGTTATTGCTTCTTAGATAAAAACATTCTCCATAGGCAGGATTTTACCCTGGCCCCCAAGAGTCTCAGCCCATGATGAACATGCCCTGTGTAATTCTCTGTCCTTGAATGCAGGCAGAGCCTATGAATATAATGGGATATCACTTATATAATTAAGGTCACTAATCAATTGACTTTTGTCTAATTGGAAGAAAGATGATCCAAGTAGGCTTGACCTCATCACATGGATGCTTTAAATTTCAGTTGAGATGCCACAGAAAGCAGAAATGAGAGATATTTAGAGTAGGAGAGGCTGAGGGAGGGGCCAGGCTGAGTGTCCCCTTCCTGCATGCCTCCAACAGCTAGCAAGAGAATAGGGCCTTAGTCTATAGCCAAAAACCCCAAATCCTGCCAAGTACCAGTGAGTTTAAAAAAGGGTCCCAGGGGTATGTGGGAAGCTCAGTCAGTAGAACATGGGTCTCTTGATCTTGGGGTTGTAAATTCAAGCCCCATATTGGGTGGAGAGATTACTTAAAAAAATAAAATCTTTAAAAAATAATAATAAATAAAATAAAAGATGTTCCCAAGCTCCAGAAAGGAATGTAGCCCCAGTTGTGAGACTCTAAACTACCCGTCACCCAGATTTCAGACCCAAAGAAATTGTGACCAAGTTGCATTTTTTTTTAAGATTTTATTTATTTATTTGAGAGAGAGAGAGAGCAAGCATGTGCGCAAGCATGAGTTGGGGGGAGGACAGGGGTGGGAGAGACAGAGGGAGAAGAAGAAGCAGACTCCACACATGTGAGCGTGGGGCACAGAGCCCGATGCAGGGCTCCCTGTGGGGCTCGATCCCAGGACCCTGAGATCATCACCTGAGCGGATGCTTAACCAACTAAGCCATCCACAGAGGCGCCCTCAAGTTGTATTATTTTAAGCCACTCAGTTTATAGTTACGTGTTATGAACACAGAAAACTAATACAATGCCCTTTATTGAACATTATTTCTTTGCATTTTTCTCCAAATTAGTTAGTTAAAATAAAGCTAACTCTGGTAGACTGATTAATTATATATATATATACACATATATATATATACATACACATATATATATTATATATTTTTTTAAGTTGGTAAAACTCTCCTCAGCCTTTTTCTCCCCCCAGCCTTATTATAGTTAAAAGTTTCTTCTTGTCTAAGAATTTATTACATTCATGTAAGGTTTACCCCAGCATCAGCCAGAATAATCGCATACAGTAAATAAGCTTGAAAGCATATAGTATGAATATAGTTTCTATCCTTGTTACTCAGAGTCTGATGGGGACAGAGAGCATCTGCACTCTGTGGGACCTTGTTAGACATGCAGAATCTCTGGCCCCACCCCAGACCCACTGAATCCAAATCTGCATTTTAACAAGACACAGGGTTGAAAATGCACTCACATTAAAGTTTGAGAAGCATCATCTACCAGAGCTACTCATTATTTGTTAAAAATAGATATCCCTAAGTATCTTCTAATGGTTAACTACTCTCCTTAGGAAGTGTCATAATATAGTTCAAAGAGGGATCATTTCCAGAACTCCAAGATAGAAGTGACCACCTCCCATAAGGCAGATCAAAAAAGAAAAGTATACAATAGTCCTTATTCTGATGTTGGAACTTAGTCATTCAAAACATTACTTTTTTTTTTTTTGATAGTCATAAAATTCTGTGTTGGAAATTAGGTCCAGGGGTGGTTACACATAGATAATAGGGTTTGCTTAACCCTATTATAGTAAAGATACTAAAGAAAAGAACAGACAAACTGAGCTCAGCAGCACCCCTCAAGGCAGTTTCTCAAATTCTAATGGCCCTGTTGCTCTGGACTCAGTATGGTCCTACTCAGAGCCTTCACTCATCAGTTTTGGGTATATGAATTTTAGCAATCCTCTCTAGGTTATTCTAGTTTATAATTTGAAGATGATTGCTTTCTTAAAATCTAAAGTAAGTAGCTTTATTTTGCCTGTGTAACGTATTATATAGATACATAATCAATTTAAATTTTTTGCCACACTTTCAACTTCTTAGTGCCATTGCTATGAAACAGTTTTATTGACATTTTTCTTGGTTTGATTTTATTTGTGCATTTCTATTTTGTAAATTTATTTTTCTTACCTTATGTTATTGAAAGACCCCTTCTGTGTTACTTAGTTGTGAAAGTGTGATATTACAAATTATTATGTAATTCTTAATGGATCTGAAAATGGATTTTGCTCAAATAATTAAAATAAAGCATAAAAAGTTACCTCTTAAAATACATTAAAAATTATGGGGTTATTTTATATTTAATGTTTCAGATCATTAAACAGTGATTTTTTAGGTTAAATGAAATAAGCCTTGAATCGTATCTACCCATGTATCAGAATAAGATGGGAGGAGTGAGGGATGGTTTCTGGGCAGGGAGAAAGAACAGAATGGCAAAACCATAGAGAGACCAGACACTATGGTGCTAAAGCCAGTTTGTGTAAAAGAGAACCTCTGATATTAGAAGCATAATCAAAAACAGTGGATATGTTAATGAAAGTTATAAGTGGATGATATACCCCCATATAGCAAAACATATCTTAGTAGTGGAAGCAACAGAAGACAATACCATGATGAGCTACAAAAAAAAGAAATGGTGGATGACTCTATAGGACAGCAAGAAAGTTTTTCAAGTGCTTTCAGCTATACTTGGGAATTCAGAAGGGATTGGTGTGGGGTAGGCAAAAGGAAAGGGGCAAGTTCCAATTTATATAGATAACAAAGAAAGAGAAATACTAATAGATGGTTATCATTAAAACATGAAGATGCAGCCTCGCAAATATGAGGTGTCCCCAAATTATATGGGAGACCCGTTTCAGGGGGTACTCCCCATATGCCTTCTACATTAACTATCTTTGATTTTTGAGGAGATCCCCAATTTTAAAAGTTGCTATGGAAATGTTCACATCCTTTCAAAGTTGATTCTGAGGGGCACCTGGGTGGCTCAGTCAGTTAAGCATCTGCCTTTGGCTCAGGTCACGATCCCAGAATCCTGGGACTGAGTCCCACGTCAGGATCCCTCCTCAGAAGGCAGTCTGCCTCTCCTTCTCCCTCTGCCCCTCCCCCTCACTCATGCTTCCTCTCTCACTGTCTCAAATAAATAAAATCTTTAAAAAACAACAACAAAAAAGTCACTCAATCTAAGTGCCAATGGAGTGTATGAGTTTGGGGCACTTGACCTATGGTGGGTTAATTAGTTCCTTCCTGGAATATTTGGATGGAAGTCTAAGGAAATCCAAATCACACAGCTTGCCCTTTGGGGATGATGGTGGCCACGTCTTTCTCCATGTGAAGGTGTTTACAATAAGAAAGAACAAAGGTAACCATAAGCAGAAAACAGGAGTGTTGTGATGGTTACTTTTCTGTGTTAAATTGACTGGGTCACAATGTGGCCAGTTATTGGTTAAACATTATTTCAAGGTGTGTCTACGAGAGTGTTTCCAGATAAGATTAGCATTTGAATTAGTAGATGTGGTAAATGTGCATCAGCATTAACCAACCAGTTGAGCGCCTGAATAGAATAAAGGCAAAAGGGAGAATTTGTTCTCATTGACTGCTTGAGCCGAGACATTGACTCCTGTCCCCACAAATGACTGGGATTTACAGTCAGTTCTTTTAGTTCTGGGACCTTTGGTCTTAGACTGAAACAATATCTCTAACATTTTTGAGTCCTCAGCTTATAAATGATAGATCATGAGAATTCTCAGCCTCCATAATTGCATGAGCCAATTGATTATAATATATATTATATATAATTATATAATCATATTTATTTATATATAAATAACATATATAATATATAATTATATATAATCATATATAGTATTTATATAAATGTATAATTTAATAATATATTACATAATTATATATAATATATAATAAAATTATATGACTATAATTTATAATTATAATTATACTTTAAATTAAATATTATAATGTATTCATATTTATATTAAATGCATTCATATATTTAATTTGAATTGAATATTATAATATTACAATTAAATATTACTATAATGATTATAATAAAATTATGTAATATATAATATAGAATTATATATTTTATATAATTATATATAAATAATATTTAAAGTTATATATTATATATATTCCACTGGTAATTAATTACATATATGTAGATATAATGTAGATGTAGATATATATGTGTATATATGTATATATGTAGATGTAGATATAAAATAAAATGCATAATATATATAATTTATTGCATACATAACATATTATATATAATTAATTCTGTTTTTCTGAAGTACCCTAATGCGAATATTACAAAACTAAGAGTAGAGATTCAATTTTTTTGAAATAAGACTCTTGCTATTTGCTGAAACAGCCGTGTGCAAGAGGTGAATTTGACTATGACAATTCTTCACATATCAGTGTCATGTTTTCTTTTCTACACATGGGATCAACTCCTTACCCTTATATGCACACAAACAGTCTTCCAAAAAGTGTTTGGGATTCTCAAGTGGGATAAGATCTCATATTCATGAGTATATAATAAAAGCTATGAGTGACTTATAGATATGAGAAGCAGTTAAGCATATATTTGAAAACAGGGAGAGTCAGAGTATTTGAAGTCAAATACACATTTGAAAATATACTCCTACTTCCTACTGTATTTGAAAATAAATACAGTAAACATAGGTAAGTATACATATCTGAAAAATGATTTAGATATATATTTGGGGTAAAAATGCAGGCACGGTATTTATTCAAAGTCTAACTTTTAAAATATGCATCATAAATTTATTTTAAGTATAACAGGTTGATGTCCACCACTAGAATACAGAAAGGAGAAAACAAAATGTTCCTCATTTCTAGTTCGTGGCTCCATCTGTTTCTGAAACGCGAGTAGATATATTTCCATAGATGTGGGAGACTTTTTTTCAACCTTTTTACCTAGAATTTGTTTTAATGACTACAGACCAAAAAAACCTTTAAAGTAGGGAAAAAATATATGGGCCATGGCCAAGAATTTGGAGGTCCATGTTATTTAGGAAACAGATTCTTAATACTAGGGTAGAAGCCTGTAAACTCCAAAAAGTCAAAGACCGAATTCCCTTGATTTCTGCTGTTCCCAGCCCAGTATGTGGGGTGGAGTATAATCTCCAAGGTATTTTTGATTGAGTGAGCTATATTCTACATAAATTTGAAGGATCTTTGCCCTGAGAAGTAATAAAGGATTTATTGGAATCTCAAAGTTATGGTAACTACTCACTTCAAACATTGCTTAAAGTATTGGTTAAAAATTTCATTAACCTAATTATAATATGCATGTAGGAAATGATCCCTAGGACCAAGAAATCATGGTGGGCAAAAACACATGCACATTTGATTTTGGTTTATTTCTACTAAAAAAAAAAAAAAAGCAGCAACCAGTGTGATCAATAAATTTGAACACAGGGGAAACAACGGTGAAAAATATTCTCATGTCTCAGGAACATTAATACAGAACTTTAATTATACATATTCCACTGGTAATTAGTTTGTTGCTGTTCTATGTTATAAATCACCAAAATAAAGGAGAAGCCCTAAAGACATGTTGAAGCAACTAAAAATTTATTATACTTCAGACAACTTACAGGGAAATGTGAATGTGAGATTTGTCACCAATGTATCTTTTAAAAAAAATAGTCCTTTTTTCATTCACTCACCCATTTATACATTCACCAAATATTTACTGCATATCTACTGTATGCCAAGTGCCATAGTTCTTTTATATAAGTTAAAACAGAGCTTTGAGTTTTTGTAAGGAAACTCAGAGTGTATCTCTAACACTTCTCTCTCTGTGACATCCTATGGTTGCTTGAGATTCTCTATCTAGTGCACTGTGTGTGAAAGGACTCTGTAAGACTTGTTCTGTATCTCAGTTTCATTGTATGTTATAAATAGACACAAGTATGGATTTCATGGTGTTCCGGGTATAGATACATTTGGAAATTATTCCAAAATTCTGCAATAACTCCATGGAATTCCCAGAAAAGCTATCCATTCTGCTGTGGTATAATGTTAAACTTGCCTGTAGGGTGAATATTGTATAGATTTTTTCATCACCAACAATTTTTAACTCTGAGTTATAGAGGCTCTGTTTTGCTCTTTGGATTCTTATTTCTCATTTTAATAGGTAAAAATTAAAATACCTATGTGTTTCTTAAAAAGTGTCAAAATCTCTGGCTAGAACATAATGTTAATGATGATAGCTTGCTCTTGGTGAGTGTAAATCAGATTCCAGATTCTGTCTTAAGTGCTGTCAATATGCATTTTACAGAAAAGGACAGGTGATACTGACAGGTTAGGAAGCTTCTAAAAAGCAACCAACAAAAACAAACAAACAAAAAAAAAAATCCAAGACCAGACAGCTTCACTGGTAAATTCTACCAAATATTCAAAGAATTATATATCAATCCTTCCCAAACTCTTCCAAAAAATAGAAGAGGAGGAACACTCCCAAACTCACTTAACAAGTCTAGCATTAACCTCATATCAAAACAAGAAAAAGGCACATGAAAAGAAAATTACAGACCAATAATCCTGATGAGAACAGATGCAAAAATCCTCAACAAAAAGTTAACAAACCAGGGGTGCCTGGGTGGCTCAGTGGGTTAAAGCTTCTGCCTTCGGCTCAGGTCATGATCCCAGCATCCGGGGATCAAGCCCCACATCAGGCTCTCTGCTCAGCAGGGAGCCTGCTTCCTCCTCTCTCTCTGTCTGCCTCTATGCCTACTTGTGATCTCTGTCAAATAAATAAATAAAATCTTAAAAAAAAAGTTAACAAACCAAATTCGATAATGCATTAAAAGGATTGTACACCATAATCAAGTAGGATTCATTCCAAAGATGCAAAAATGATTCAACATCCTCAAATCATAAATATGATATACCACATTAACAAAATGAAAAATAAAAATCATATGATTGTCTCAAAAGATGCAGAAAAAGCATTTGACAACACTCAATATCCATTTATGATTAAAATCTATCTACAAAATGGGTCTAGAGAAAAGTACCTCAATATAATTAAGGCATGTATGACAAGCCCACAACTAATTTCATATTCAACAGGGAAAAGCTAAAGGTTTTTCTTCTAACATCAGGAATGAGATAAAAATTCCCACTTTCACTACTTTCCAATATATAGTATTGGAAATCCTATCTAGGACCATTAGAAAAAAGAAATAAAAGGCATCAAATTGGAAAGGAGGGAGTCACACTGTTACTATTTGCAGATATAGAAAACCCTAAAACCTTCACCAAAAAACCTTAGAACTAATAAATGAATTCAGTAAAGTTGCAAGGTACAAAATAAATAACAAAAATCTGTTGCATTTCTATGCGTTAATAATGAACCATCAGAAAGAGAAATTAAGAGCATAATCCCATTTACAATTTTATCAAAATGAATAAAGTACTTATGAATAAATTTAACCAAGAAAATGAAAGAACTGTGCACTGAAAATTATAAGACATTAATGAAAGAAATTAAAGAAGGCACAAATAAATGAAAAGGTACTCCATGCTCATGGGCTGAAAGAATCAATGTTGTTACCATAACCACACTACCCAAAGCAACATACAGATTCAGTGCAATCCCTACCAAACTTCCAATGGCATTTTTCACAGAAATAGAATAAACAATCCTAAAATTTGTATGAGGCCACAAGAGACTCCAAATAGTCAAAGCAATCTTGAGAAAGAACAAAGCTGGAAGTATCACATGCTCTGATTTCAAACCAAATTACAAAGCTCTAATCAAACAGTATGATAGTAGCATAAAAACAGACACATAATTCAATGGAACATAATAGAAAGCCCAAGAAATAAACCCATATTTATATGATCAATTAATTTATAACAATGGAGCCAAGAATGTTTAATGGCAAAGGACATTTTCTTTAATAAATGATGTTGGGAAAATTGGACAGTCACATACAAAAGAATAAAACTAGACTGCTATCTTATACCATACACACAACTTAGTTCAAAATAGATTAAAGACTTGAACATAAGAGATGAAAATATAAAAATCTTAGGAAAAAAATCACAGGTGGTTGGCTCCTTGACATCAGTCATGGCAATGAGTTTTTGGATCTGAATCCAAAAGCAAATGCAGCAAAAGCAAAAATAAACAAGTGGGACTACATTGAACTTAGCAGCTTCTCACAGCTAAGGAAACCAACGATAAAATGAAAAAGCAACCTATTGAATGGGAGAATATACTTGCAAATCATAGATAGCTGATAATGGGTTAATATCCAAAATATATAAAGAACTCCTAAAACTCAACAGCAAAAAATAGAACAACCCGATTAAAAAATGGACAGAAGATCTGAATAAACACTTTTCAAAGAAGACACACAGAGGGCCGGAAAGTGTATGGAAAGATGCTCAATATCACTAATCATCAGGAAAGTGAAAATCAAAATCACAGTGAGATATCACCTCACAGATGTTAGAATAGCTATTGCCAAAATAAAAAAGATGGGATTGGGAGGGAGACAAACCATAAGTGACTCTTAATCTCACAAAACAAACTGAGGGTTGCTGGGGGGAGGGGGGGTTGGGAGAGGGGGAGTAGGGTTATGGACATTGGGGAGGGTATGTGCTATGGTGAGTGCTGTGAAGTGTGTAAACCTGGTGATTCACAGACCTGTACCCCTGGGGATAAAAATACATTATATGTTTATAAAAAAAATTAAAAAAAATAAGAAATTTAAAAAAAACAGATGAATGGATAAAGAAGCAGTACATATATACAATGGAATATTATGCAGCCATCAAGAAAAAAATGAGATATTGCCATTTGCAACAATGTGCATGGAACTAGAGGATATTATGCTAAGCAAGATAAGTCAATCAGAGAAAGACAATTATCATATGATCTCACTGATATGAGGAATTTGAGAAAGGGAGGGAAAAGGGAAAGGTAAGAGAGGGGTTTGAGAAAGGGAGGGAAAAGGGAAAGGTAAGGAAGGGAAAAATGAAACAAGATGAAACCAGAGAGGGAGACAGTTGCTGGAGGGGAGGGAGGTGGGAGGCATAGGATGGTTGGGTGTTGAACATTGGGGAGGGTGTGTGCTATGGTGAGCACTTTGAACTGTGTAAGACTGATGAATCACAGACCTGTACCCCTGAAACAAATAATACATTATATGTTAATAAAAAAAAATTAACAAATGTTGGCAAAGATGTGGAAAAAAGAGAACCCTCACACACTGTTGATGGGAATGTAAACTGGTGTGGCTACTATGGAAGATAGTAAGAAGGTTCCTCAAAAAATTAAAACTAGAACTACCTTATGTCCAGCAATTCCCTTTCTGGGTATTTATCTAAAGAAAACAAAAATGCTAACTTGAATAGTTAGCACCTCATGTTCATTAGAGCATTGTTGTCAATAACTAAGATATAGAAACAATTAGGTTTCTATCACTGAATGAACGGACCATCCATCCATCCATCCATCCATCCATCCATCCACCTATATCACACATACACAACAACGTAATGCTATTCAGTCATAAAAAGGAATGAAATCTTGCCATTTGTGACAATATGGTTGAAACTTGAGGGCATTTTGCTAAGTGAAATAAGTCAAACAGGGAAAGACAAATGCTGTATGATCTTGCTTATATGTAAAATTAAAAACAACAACACTGGGGTGCTTGGGTGGCTCAGTGGGATAAACCCCTGCCTTCGGCTCAGGTCCTGATCTCAGGGTTCTGGGATCAAGCCCTGCATCAGGCTCTCTATTTAGCGGGGAGCCTGCTTCTCCCTCTCTCTCTGCCTTCCTCTCTGCCTACTTGTGATCTCTCTTTCTCTGTCAAATAATAATAATAAAAAAAAAATCTTAAAAAAAAAAAAAACACCACCACCAAAAACAAGCCCATTGATACAGATTACAGATTTGTGGTTGTCAGAGGTGTAGAGTAGAGGGTGGGAGAAATGGGTGAAGGGGATCCAAGGATACAAACTTCCAGTTACAAAATAGTTAAGTCATGGTGATGTAATGTATAGCATGGTGACTATAGTTAATAATACTCTATTGCATATTTGAAATTTATTAAAAGTCTGTATCACCAAAAAAGCCCACATAAATGTATGGTAATGGATGTTAACTCTATTTACAGTAGTGATCATTTCACAATACATACAAATATGGCATCATTATGTTGTACACTGCATCTGATATAATGTTATGCAATTATACCTCAATTTAAAAATATATGATATTGGGATGCCTGGGTGGCTCACTCAGTTAAGCATCTGCCTTCAGATGGGTCATGATCCCTGGATCCTGGGATCAAGTACCACATTGGGATCCTTGCTCAGCGAAGAACCTGCTTCTCTATCCACCTGCCACTCCCCCTGCTTGTGGGCGTGCGCACTCTCTCTCTCTCTCTCTGGCAAATAAGTGAATAAATAAAATCTTTAAGGAGATAAAAAAATAAACTATTAAAAAAGAAATTTTTAGGTGTCATAGCTTAGAATTTTAGTAGAATCCAGGTCATAAAGCTTTATGGCCCTATTGTACATATGCTTCAATTGGAGACTTAGTATTTGAGGAACTGATAGTTAATATTTGCTTAAGAAATCTAGGAACTGGAGGAGTCAAGATGGCGGGGAAGTAGGAGGAGGCACCATTTCAACCTGTACCCTAAAGTGAGCTGATTACCTACCAAAGAACTCCGACCACCCATGAAATCAGCCTGAGATCAGAATTATACACGTCTGGATCTCTACTGGAGCAGAAGATGCCAGTGGCAGGTAAAGCAGACTGGGAGCATCGGACTGATATCGGAAGATAAACAAAAGGGGGAGGGAGCCACCAGAGGTGACCGATTGGAAAGTAACACCCCAACACGAGAGTGCTCTGCGTCTGGGGACCAGCATTAACTTGGAGTCTGGTTGAAAGCACTCAAAAAACAAACAGCAAAGGATCGCAGGGGGTAATAGTGGGAACCTGGGCGGTTAGGGTCAGGGACCTAATTCCCCCGACCCAGGACAGCCTCCCCTGGCGCGGAGCCAGAGAGAGTGCGGCAGAGAAATCAGGTCTCCATCCCTGAGCCGCCAGTGCACCTGAATGCCAGCGCGCCCGAGAACGAGTGGGGTCTGGCTCCCATGAGGGGCTGGGAACCTGGCCAGACAGCAATCCTGAAATGCGCGCGTCCCACACCCTCCCTTGGGATAGGTGCTCATAGGCGCTAGCCTGGAGCTCTGGCAGCCAGAAAAACCAGACATTCCCAGCCCGGGACAGCGGGAAAATCTCAGTGTGCGATCTCTGCTCGGAACTTCTCTAGCGGTCTGGAGCTGCCTAGACAGCCACCGCTGCCCTGGTTTGGGGTACAACGAGGAGCTCCTGCATCCCCAGGGACAGTGTCTCAGAACCGACTCTGCCAGCAGCTTTTGCAAAACAGTCTGAGGCTTCTCTCTGAGAGGGAGGTTGGGGTGCTGTTTGCTCTCCTCTAAACCTCCAAAAACCATCAAAAGCTGTCAAGGCGAGAGAAAGCAGATGAAAGAACATAAAAACCCCCAGAGAACAAAAGGCTGAAAAAAACAGTTTCCTGAAAAAAAAAGAGCTCACCCCCTTGAGGGGAGCGGGAGGACCTAACTCAGGGAAAATCATTGTCTGAAAACCCACGTTGGAGGCCCCTCCCCCAGAAAACCAACCAGGAAGGAAGAAAAAAAAAAAAAAGACTACAAGAGAACAACCACCACTACTTCATAAATACAACTTTTATTTTTAACTCTTTGCCAATATTCTGGTTGTTTTTTTTATACATACAGATAATTTTTTAACCTATTTACCATCACACTGAGATGTCCAGTACATCAAATTCTTTAATAACCTTCTAACCTGAACTTTTTGATACATACACCCGTGTTTTTCTTTTTTCTATTTTTTTAATTCTTTTTTAATTTTAACTTAGTTTAGTCTAGTTTATTCTTTTTTAATTTTTATTTTCTACTATACATATAGAGTTAAACTTCAAGGTAATCCCCTTTCCCCAATCAATGCTACCCCTATAGACAAACCAGTTTCTAATCCCCTTGTAACTTAGGAAAGTTGAGTCCCTTAACAAAAACATCAAGATACCTTCAGGAAGAATTAAAATAACCTTCCTCACCCACACTGAGAATCTATAACCATTCTCCCAATTTTTCCTTCTGTCAGTGTTTCTGTGAATTTGTGTTTGTCCTGATAATATATAAATCTTATACTTGGGGTTCTTTCTGATGAGGTTCTTCCCTTTTTTTTGCTTATATATACATATTTTTTTCTCTTGTCATATACTTTTATCACTCTTTTTGTTTGTCTGTTTTTGTTTGTATACTCCACAAATCTTACCTTGTGGCCCATTTGGGCTGAGCCTTCTCTTTTATCTTCCCTTTTTTTTTCCTATCTCTCTCTCTCTCTTTTTTTTCCTTTTTTCTTTCCCCTTTTTTTTCTTTCTTCTTCTCTATTTCTTTTTCTTTTCTTTTTTCTCTCAATTGGGTGGGGAATCCTGATTGCACAGAAGCGTTCCAGGGTGCACATTGACTGCACCACAATCGATAAGTCCAGCTGCATCTGTTTAGTCATCTCTTACCAAAATGACTAGGAGGAGGAATACCCAACAGAAGAAAAATACAGAGGATGGGCCTTCTGCAACAGAGCTAATGGCTATCGACATAGACAATATGTCAGAAAAGGAATTCAGACTAACAATTATCCAGGCAATAGCTAGGTTGGAGAAAGCCATGGATGACCAAACAGAATTGATTAGGGCAGAACTGAAAGCCACCAGGGATGATGTTCACAATGTTAGGGCAGAACTGAAAGCCACCAGGGATGATGTTCAAAATGCTCTCAATGAGTTCCAATCCAATCTAAATTCTCTAAAAGCTAGGGTAACTGAGACAGAAGATAGAATTAGTGATCTGGAGGACAAACAGAGAGAAAGGATCAGGAGGAAGCCTGGAACAAACAGCTCAGAAGCCACGAAAACAGAATCAGGGAAATAAACAATGCCATGAAACATTCCAATGTCAGAATTATTGGAATCCCTGAAGGGGAAGAAAAAGAAAGAAGTCTAGAAGATATAGTGGAAGAAGTTGCCTATGAAAATTTACCCAATCTCACGAATGGAAGCAACGTTCATGTACTAGAGGCAGAAAGATTTCCTCCCAAGATTTTAGATTCTCGAAAGTCCTCACGGCACCTTATAGTTAGAATGGGGAATTATGTTTCAAGAGAGACCCTCTTAAAAGTAGCTAGGACAAAGAAGCTTCTTACATACAGAGGAAAGCCCATTAGAATAATGTCAGACCTTTCCACAGAGACCTGGAAAGCCAGGAAGGGCTGGCAAAATATATTCAGAGTACTAAATGAGAAGAACATGCAACCAAGAATACTCTATCCAGCAAGACTGACATTTAAAATGGATAGAGAGATAAAGAGTTTCCAAGACCGGCAAGGCTTAAAAGACTATGCAACCACCAAGCCGACACTGCTGGAAATATTAAGGGGGGTCCTATAAAAGAGAAAAAATCCTAAGAATATCATTGAACAGAAATATAGAAACAATCTACAGACAGAAAGACTTCAAAGGCAACACGATGTCAATAAAAACCTATCTCTCAATAATCACTCTCAATGTGAATGGCCTAAATGCGCCCATAAAACGACACAGGGTTGCAGATTGGATACAATGACAGGACCCATCCATATGTTGTCTACAAGAGACCCATTTTGAACCTAAGGATACACCCAGACTGAAAGTGAAGGGATGGAGAACCATCTTTCATGCCAATGGGCCTCAAAAGAAGGCTGGGTTAGCGATTCTCATATCAGATAAATTAGATTTTAAACTAAAGACTGTAGTCAGAGATACAGAAGGACACTACATAATTCTTAAAGGGACTATCTGCCAAGACGATCTAACAATTGTGAATATCTATGCCCCCAATATGGGAGCACTCAATTACATAAGAAAACTATTAATCAAGATAAAGAGTCATATTGATATGAATACAATAATAGTAGGAGATCTTAATACACCTCTCTCAGAAATAGACAGATCATCGAAGCAGAAAATTAATAAAGAAATAAGAGCACTGAATGAAACATTGGACCAGATGGACCTCATAGACATATACAGAACATTCCACCCTAAAACAACAGAATACTCATTCTTCTCAAGTGCACATGGAACCTTCTCCAGAATAGACCACATACTGGGTCACAAAGCAGGACTCAACCGATACCAAAAGACTGACATTACTCCCTGCATAATCTCCGATCACAATGCTTTGAAACTGGAGCTCAATCACATGGAAAAGTTCAGAAGGAACTCAAACACCTGGAAGCTAAAGACCACCTTGCTTAAGAATGCTTGGATCAACCAGGAGATCAAAGATGAACTTAAACAATTCATGGAAACCAATGAGAATGAAGACACCTCAGTCCAAAACCTATGGGATACAGCAAAGGCGGTTCTAAGGGGGAAATATATAGCCATCCAAGCCTCCCTCAAAAACATTGAAAAATCCAGAATACACCAGCTCTCTCTACACCTTAAAGAACTGGAGAATCAACAACAAATCAAACCAACTCCACATGCAAGAAGGGAATTAATCAAGATTAGAGCAGAGATCAATGAGGTAGAAACGAGAGATACAGTAGAACGTATCAATGAAACTAGAAGCTGGTTTTTTGAAAGAATCAATAAGATCGATAAACTGTTGGCCACACTAATCCAAAAGAAAAGAGAGAAAGCCCAAATTAATAAAATTATGAATGAAAAGGGAGAGATCACAACTAACACCAAGGAAATAGAAACAATCATCAGAAATTATTACCAACAGTTATATGCCAATAAGCTAAGCAACCTAGATGAAATGGATGCATTCCTGGAAAGCTACAAACTCCCAAAATTGAACCAGGAAGAAATTGACAACCTGAATAGACTGATATCTAGTAATGAGATTGAAGCAGTGATCAAAAACCTCCCAAAAAACAAGAGCCCAGGACCTGACGGATTCCCTGGGGAATTCTACCAAACTTTCAAAGAAGAAATAACACCAATTCTCCTGAAGCTGTTCCAAAAAATTGAAGCAGAAGGAAAACTTCCAGACTCTTTTTATGAAGCCAGCATTACCCTGATCCCCAAACCAGGCAAAGACCCTACCAAAAAGGAGAATTTCAGACCAATATCACTGATGAATATGGATGCAAAGATTCTCAACAAGATCCTAGCAAACAGGATCCAGCAGCACATTAAAAAGATTATCCACCATGACCAGGTGGGATTCATCCCTGGGTTGCAAGGTTGGTTCAACATTCGCAAATCAATCAGTGTGATAGAACACATCAATAAGAGAAGAGAGAAGAACCACATGGTCCTCTCAATTGATGCAGAAAAAGCATTTGACAAAATCCAGCATCCATTCCTGATGAAAACGCTTCAAAGTAGAGGATAGAGTTGAGGATAGAGGGAACATTCCTGAACTTCATAAAATCTATCTATGAAAGACCCACAGCAAATATCATCCTCAATGGGAAAAAGCTTGCAGCCTTCCCGTTGAGATCAGGAACACGACAAGGATGCCCACTCTCACCACTCTTGTTCAACATAGTATTAGAAGTTCTAGCAACGGCAATCAGACAACAAAGAGAAATAAAAGGTATCCAAATTGGCAAGGAAGAAGTCAAACTCTCTCTCTTCGCAGATGACATGATTCTTTATATAGAAAACCCCAAAGACTCCACCCCCAAACTACTAGAACTCATATAGCAATTCAGTAACGTGGCAGGATACAAAGTCAATGTACAGAAATCAGTGGCTTTCTTATACACTAACAATGAAAATACAGAAAGGGAAATTAGAGAATCGATTCCATTTACTATAGCACCAAGAACCATAAGATACCTGGGCATAAACCTAACCAAAGAAGTAAAGGACCTGTACTCGAGGAACTACAGAACACTCATGAAAGAAATTGAAGAAGACACAAAAAGATGGAAGACTGTTCCATGCTCTTGGATTGGAAGAATAAACATTGTTAAAATGTCTATACTGCCTAGAGCAATCTATACTTTTAATGCCATTCCGATCAAAATTCCACCGATATTTTTCAAAGAGCTGGAGCAAATAATCCTAAAATTTGTATGGAGTCAGAAGAGACCCCGAATTGCTAAGGAAATGTTGAAAAACAAAAACAAAACTGGCGGCATCACGTTACCCGATTTCAAGCTTTACTACAAAGCTGTGATCACCAAGACAGCGCGGTACTGGCATAAAAACAGACACATAGAACAGTGGAACAGAGTGGAGAGCCCAGATATGGACCCTCAACTCTATGGTCAAATAATCTTCGACAAAACAGGAAAAAATATTCAATGGAAAAAAGACAGTCTCTTCAATAAATGGTGCTGGGAAAACTGGACAGCGATATGTAGAAGAATGAAACTCGACCATTCTCTTACACCATACACAAAGATAAACTCGAAATGGATAAAAGACCTCAACGTGAGACAGGAATCTATCAGAATCCTAGAGGAGAACATAGGCAGTAACCTCTTCGATATCAGCCACAGCAACTTCTTTCAAGATATGTCTCCAAAGGCCAAGGAAACAAAAGCAAAAATGAACTTTTGGGACTTCATCAAGATCAAAAGCTTCTGCACAGCAAAGGAAACAGTCAACAAAACAAAGAGGCAACCCACGGAATGGGAGAAGATATTTGAAAATGACAGTACAGACAAAAGGTTGATATCCAGGATCTATAAAGAACTTCTCAAACTCAACACACACAAAACAGATAATCATATCAAAAAATGGGCAGAAGATATGAACAGACACTTCTCCAATGAAGACATACAAATGGCTATCAGACACATGAAAAAATGTTCATCATCACTAGCCATCAGGGAGATTCAAATTAAAACAACATTGAGATACCACCTGACACCAGTTAGAATGGCCAAAATTAGCAAGACAGGAAACAACGTGTGTTGGAGAGGTTGTGGAGAAAGGGGAACCCTCTTACACTGTTGGTGGGAATGCAAGTTAGTGCAGCCACTTTGGAGAACAGTGTGGAGATTCCTGAAGAAATTAAGAATAGAGCTTCCCTATGACCCTGCAATTGCACTGCTGGGTATTTACCCCAAAGATACAGATGTAGTGAAAAGAAGGGCCATTTGTACCCCAATGTTTATTGCAGCAATGGCTACGGTCGCCAAACTGTGGAAAGAACCAAGATGCCCTTCAACGGATGAATGGATAAGGAAGATGTGGTCCATATACACAATGGAGTATTATGCCTCCATCAGAAAGGACGAATACCCAACTTTTGTAGCAACATGGACGGGACTGGAAGAAATTATGCTGAGCGAAATAAGTCAAGCAGAGAGAGTCAAGTATCATATGGTCTCACTTATTTGTGGAGCATAACAAATAACATGGAGGACATGGGGAGATGGAGAGGAGAGGGAGTTGAGGGAAACTGGAAGGGGAGATGAACCATGAGAGACTATGGACTCTGAAAAACAACCAGAGGGTTATGAAGGGGCGGCGGGGTGGGGGGGTGGGGTGGGGTGGGAGGTTGAGGAACCATGTGATGGGTAATAGGGAGGGCACGTACTGCATGGAGCACTGGGTGGGATGCCAAAACAATGAACACTGTTATGCTGTAAATAAGCAAATAAAAATAATTAATTAATTAAAAAAAAAGAAATCTAGGAACACAAAATACTGCCAGGACAATTATTTTCCTGTCTATCAAGATCTCAAGAGATGTGTAGTTTATACCCTTGAACAATAACAAATGAGGAATCAAGGAATTGCTAGGATAATAACTATGCTAATTCTTAATAATCCACTACAGAATTCTTAGTAAACTGGGCTAGAGCAGAATTTTATGCCTGAACTCTAAGTAGTAGTAATAATAATAACAAACATTGATGCTTATTATCTTCTAAGCACTGTGCTTAGCGCTTTATTTAATGCAGTCAAACCTTCTAGATAACCTCATTATATACCCATTTTATAGATAAGGAAACAGAGGCACAGAGGTTGTTAATAATCTGCCCATTCTCATATTCAACAGTAGTGGAGGGATCTTCTGCCACATTACTACAAGCTTGCTTCCTGGCAGAAAGAATTTACCTGGATGCATGCTTCCTTGTGAGAAGAAAGTCAGAATATAGGAGACAGCATGGCCTTGTATATGAACTCATCTACGGCCAATCACTCACTTGGAGTTGATATAATCATTACCCTTGATTACCAGGGAGTGCTGTTTGAGGAAGAGGGTAGGGACAAATGAAAGTGATCTCCTCCCCCTACAGTTATCTATTAGGAAAACCAAATGCCACCTGTATCTATTTCATCTCTGATCACTTACATACAACACCCAGTGCTCATCATAACAAGTGCCCTCCTTAATACCCATCACCCATTTGGCCCATCCCCCACCCATCTCCCTCCATCAACCCTCAGTTTGTTCTCTATTTTTAAGAGTCTCTTACGGTGTTGCATAACCACTCTAGGGCCAGCTCTCTGCCCTAGAATTTGAACTGAGGCCATTATTTTGTAGTTTAAATAATGTTTCTCAGGACTAATAACGGTGACAAATCTGCTTACTACAGGGCATTAAAAATACAGGGCATATAAAAATATAACAATTTTGTTCTAGAAACTAAGTAATCCAAGTCAAATGTCTTTTAAAGATTGTCCCATGATATTTTCCCTCTTTTTAATGTCTACTTAATTTTATTACTCCCTGTTTATTACAAAGGATAAGGCTTGATTTAAGTTGAGTCTCACTTAAATCCCACTTATATAAAACTTTTCTCATGATCAGAACAATAATTTTAAACAATTGTGTCCATGGTGGGGACAAAATTTTAAAAAAATATTATAGATCTGGGCATTAAGACACTCTTTGCATGATATTAATTCCTGCCCTAATGTATAGACAGCAAGATTGAAGTTCTGTCTGCTATTAATTAGATGCAGAATATTAAAGAATTGTAAACATAACTAGGTCTCAAAATTGATCCTTTCTTCTGAATCATCAACTTCATGGGCATCAAATTGAAACAAAAAGTGATTTAAAGGACTGTCTGGGTGGCTCAGATGCCTGTTGAATGTTCCAAGTTAGAACTTCCATTATTGGTTGAGAAATTATTGTGCGCTTTTGTTAATTACAAATACTACAAATGTTATTTTAAAATACACCAGGTCATAAGGACATCATGGGTTTGGGACAAAAGATTTTAGTTTTGATCTGCCACTAGTGATTTCACCTGCACACTGAAGGTTCAAATTGTGTTATACATCGAACTGGATAAAAATGGAAGAGCTGTTGGCTAATGCCTTCTTCTGTTTCACAATCTACTATTGCTAATCAAGCATCTCATTAGATAATTATCACCAGTCTTCTTTTTCCTTCTTTTTTTTCATCTTTGAAGACAGTTTTTTTTAATAGTACACCTAGAGAAATAAAAGCATATCTTAAGTATTTAATTTGATGCATTTTCATGAGGCAAACAGACTCCTTCAAACACACACTCAATAGATCAAAAGAAAGAACATTACCAGCAGCTTAGTGCCTGCCTTGTGCCCTATTTTGGTCACTGAAACCAGACTAAAAATTATCCTGACTTACACCACCAACTTCTAAAATTATAACTTGATTTAATTATTTACATAAGTAAAATCATGTTTGATTGGAATTACACTGAATCTATAGGTCAAGATAGAGGATACTGGTATCATAACACTACTGAATCTTCCAACCCACAAACATAATGTATCTCTCAATTAATTAAGTCTTCATTAGTTTCTCTTAGCAATATTTTGTAGTTTTCATGTATTGGTCTTCCACATATTTCCTTAGTGCTATACCAAATCATTTGCATAATTTTCAGTGGTACTGTAAATGAGATTTAAAATTTTCAATTCCAATTGCTCCTTGCTAATAGTTAAAAAATGCAACTGAGTTTTTACATTGTATTCTACAACCTTGCTAAAATCACTTATTAGTTCTAGTTGTCTATTTGTATACTCCCTGGGATCATTTATTAATGAAATCATGTTATCATCCATTAATGGCAGTTTTATTCCTATTCAACTTATTTGACTTTTATTTCTTTTTCTTGCATTATAGCACTTTCTAAGACTTGAAATAAATGTTGAATGGAAGTGGTGAGACCAGATGTTCTTAGCTTGTTTCTGATCTTAAGGGAAAATAATTCAGCCATTTCTTATCAAGTATAAGCTATAGGTTGTATATCAACTTGAGAAATTTTTCTCCAATTTCTAGTTTACTGATAGGTTTTTTGTTTGTTTGTTTTGTTTTTGTTTTTATTTTGTTGTGCTTGGCTGCTTAGTTTGTCAAATGTTTTTTTTCTGAATCTTTTCAGGTTTTCCTTATTTATGTGTTAACATAGTAATTTACATTGATTGATGTATGAATTTTGAATCAGCCCTTCATTCTTAGAATAAATTCCACTTGATGGACTGTGTTAGTATTTGCCAAGGAATTTTATTTCCATATTTGCAAAGGATATTGGTCTGCAGTTTTCTTTTCTTGTAATATCTTCAGTTTGATTTCAAGGTAAAAATTAGCCTCATAAAATGAATTGGTAAGTCATAAGTCACTTATACCTTTATTTTCTGGAAGAGTCTTTCTATAATTTTTTTCTTAAATATTGGGTAGAATTCACTAGTGAAGCCAACTAGGACTAGGGTTTTCTTTGTGGGAAAGTTTTTAAGTTAAAAATTCAATTGGTCTATTCAATTGCTTTAACTGATATTGAGCTACTCAATTTATCTATTTCTTTTTCATTGAACTTTGACATATTTTTAATTTTTCAGACATTTTTATTTAATCTAATTATCTAAATCAAATTAATGAACACAAATTGTTCATAATATTCTCTTATCATTTTTACTGTCGTAGAAACTATGGCAAAATTTTCTTTAAGTTTTCTAGAATTGGATGTAGTTTTTTAGTTTTTTTTTCTTGCTTGCTTGTTTGTCTCATTTCACAAGAATTGCTTTTCCCATTCATCTGTTAGACCACTGTGGGGATGTTTCTCAGATCTTCAGGATTAGAATATAGTGAGGTTCTTGGATGTAAGGCCCACAAAAGCATGGGGCAAATGGGATTGCTGCCCAAGGAGTTTCTTGCTTTTCCAATAGTGCACACTCAGCCACCAGCTTTTTGTCAAAATTGCAATTTATGTGTCTCAACGTCCTGGGCTCTAGATAAGCAAATCTTGGTTGTGACACTATGGACTTACCTTTATCTCCAGATTTTGGGGTGTTAGTTTGCCCTGCAGTTTTCCATTTCTGAGGAGTCTGAGAAAAGTTACTGAATTTCTAGTTGTCCAGCTTTTTTTTTTTTTTAATAGGTCAAAAAAAGGAGGTGATTATTTCAGGTTCTTTATACATCAGAGCTGAAACTGGATGTCAACTTAGTAATTTCTGTTTCCTTTATTTTTTTTTAATCACTACTGACTTTTTAATTGCACCAATTAAAAACTTTTCTTTACCGATTACACTGTCTTTAATTTATCTCAGTTATAACTGTCACTTGCAAGGGTATACATTCGACTGTCCATTCAATCCTCTGTGATTTTTTTCCTTGTATATTTTATTTCTACTTGCTTATAAGTTCTACATGTTTATGAAATACATTGCTGTATTTTTCTTCATAAAGCTATCTTTTTAAAATATTAAAGAAAATATTTTGATTTTTTAATTAATTAATTTAATTTAATTTTTAATTTAATTAATTTGATTTTTAAATTTCTTTATTTAGGTCCAATTTCCATCTACCACATTCTTTTTGTCTGAAAAACATTTGAACAATTCTTGTAGTTCCTATCTGATGCCAGCTAATTAAGTGTTTCTGTGTTTCTGAAAAATCTTTATTTCATTTCATTTCTGTAAGGTTTATTTTCTCAGTATACAATTGTAGTTTGCCAGTTTTGTGGTTCATTATTTAAAGATGCCACTTTATTTTGTTCTTTTACTATAATCAAGATGTCACCTACTTTTTGATGAGATGTCTAATGATGTTAATTTTACTTCTTTATAAACATTTTTTTCTTTCAAGATTTTCTATTTCCATTGGATTTTAGCATATTTGTGCTTTTCTTTGTATTCTTACTGCTTGAGTTCTCTAAGATTCTTGGATCTTTGTTTTTTCTTTTTAAATTAATTTCGGAAAATTCTCAGACATTATCTGCTAAAACTGTTACTTCTCATTTGACCTGTTACTTATTTCTTCTCCTACCACAAATCCAGCTATCGGTATATTTTAGACTGTTTTATATTTATCCTATGGATATAGAAAGCCTGTTTCTATTTTTCTTTTCTTTTTTCCCTCTGTTTCAGTTTATATAGTTCTGTATGCTGTTTCCTCTGTTATAGCTAGTCTGCTTTTAAAACTCCATTGCAGTGATTTTTCATCTCTAATACCATGTTTTTTTTCGTTTTGGCATTTCTATTTCACCTTTTTTCCCAAGCTTTCATTTCATTTTCTTACTAAATTTCATCACAGCTCATACTTGTTGGTCACCTTTCCCAGTAAAATCTTTAACACATTTAGGGTGCCTATGTGGCTCAGTCAGTTAAGCATTCGACTCTTAATTTCTGCTCAGGTCATGATCTCAGAGTTTTAGGATCAATCTGCATGTCACACACTGTGCTTAATGGAGCAGAGTTTGCTTGTCCCTCTCCCTGTTCTCCCCCTTGCTCAGGAGCACTCTCCCTCGCTCTCTAAAATAAATACATTTTGAAAAGAAATTTTTAACACATTCAACATAGTCATTTAGAAGTACTTCTCTGATAGTTCTAATTTCTGAGCAATGTCTGTTTCTCTTTCTGTTGACTATTTTTTCTCTTGACAATAGATCATTTTTGTTATGTTGTTTTGTGCATCTCATAATACAGTTGATCCTTGAACAACACAAGTTTGAACTTCATGGGTCTACTTACATGCATACTTGTTTTTCAGTAAATACAGTACTGTAGCTGTAATTTTCTTATGATCTCCTTAACATTTTCTTTTCTCTAGCCTATTTTACTATAACAGTACAATATATAATACTTATAACTTAAAAAATATGTTAATCAACTGTTTATGTTATTAGTAGGGTTTCTGATCAGCAGTAGACCATAAGTTGTTAAGTCTGGAGGAGTAAAAAGTTATATGCAGATTTTCAACCACAAAGGGGTTGGCACTTCTAGCCCCTGCATTGCCCAAGGGTCAAAAGTGCATTCTTTGATTGAATGCTACATGTTGGGCATTTCTCGTCTTCTGTCAGGCATTTTGTGAGGGTCCAAGCCAACCTAATCAGTAAGCGAAGGGGGTTTGAGTTTTATTGTAGCTATAATTACTGACGTTACATTTCAGTGGTGGGCTTGTACTACCTTATGCTTCAGATGGGCATAAAGGGTTTCATCTAAGTTGATCTGCACCATGCTCCATTCTCAGCTTTTGGCAGACCCTGCACACAGGTACCATGAAGAGATTCTCTCCTTACTCTTCCCCCTCCCTCATGATCTAGTGATGTTGCTTATTACTCTGTGTCAGGTTCATGGTCAGATAAGAGTCAGGCTTCTCATGCTCCACTGTCAGTCTCAGAGGTGGTTCCTCAACATTCTTGTCGCCTATGCTCCTGCCCCCCAGTGACAGCGAGGCTCTGCTCTGTACCAACGTGTCCTATTGTGTCGCCACCACTTTCCCCTTGGCAGCCTCAGATACCTACTGTGTATTGGTGGGAGGTTCTGTCTCATGTGAGATTTTCTGCCTTTCCTTCAGGGGCAGATGTTTTTTTCTCCTACCACTTTGCAGCAGTAGCTGCCAACTTTTGCATATAAGCAAGGAGTTGAAAGGCTTTCTCTCTGTCCTCCAGCAACAGATGACTTGTATTTCCTTCTTTTTTTTTTAAAAGGATTTATTTATTTATTTATTTGAAAGAGAGAGAGAGTGCACAGGTGCACAAAGTGGGGAAGGGGGGTGAAGGGAGGAGCAGAAAGAGAGGGAGAGGCAGAGAATCCCAAGCAAACTTTGCACTGAGAGGAGCCCAATGAGCTCAGTCCTTGATCTCACAACCTTGAGATTCTGACCTGTGCGGGAACCAAGAGTTGGACGTTTAATCAACTGAGCCACCCAGGCACCCCCAGATGACTTATATTTCTACTACTTGCCCAAAAGCAGTGAATCTTGTCTTGGAAGTTGGGAAAAGAGGGCGTCCTTTCACTTTTGTAGAGCCAAATAATTTTTGCTTCATATGAAAAAAAACCCCTGTGTACCACTGAGGGGAGCTTTCTCCTGTCTTTGCCCTATCCACAGTCTTTCCTGTAATCACCAGTGGAAACCAATGGAAAAGAGGAAGTCATTTGTTATTGATTGGCTTTTTTGTATCTGGGACTCCCAGGGATTCTAAACTGATTCTCTGGTTTGTACCAGTCTTAAAGAATTCATTAAAATATCAGTTCTTTTCCTCTTATCCACTTTTTTTTCCTCTTATCCACTTTTATAATTAACTCCAATTCCTCCAATATTCTGCTAAAGTGTAAAACAGTTCATATATCCTGTTCTACCATATCTCAGTGGTCTTGTCATACTTAGAAATTCACTTTATCTGATTACCTTGCGACTTCAGCTCCTTATGAACTCAAAGTTACAATTTTGTATAATATGGATCTTTATGGGAGAAATGGTCACTTGTGATTTTTACATTCTCAATTATTTATAACTATAGAATAGATATTTTGGAAGTCTAGCAAATATCTAACTTTAATACAAAGAATAATAGATACTTTTAAAAATGCAACCTATGGTTTTACTACTTTCTCTATAATTATAATAATTTTGAATAAAAATATTACTTGTATTTAACTCTTACTAAATAATTACTACTATTTCACATTTAACACAAAATTACTAAGACTGAGGAAGATTTTTAAAAATGTAATTAGAAACAAACTTTTAAAAATCACAATAATTGATGGTTTAATGACTAGAATTAATTTTGAAAACTTGCAAATCCTCTTTGTGTGTATTTACCTGAGCTTAAAGGGAAGATTCATGATGGGAAATAATTTTTCGATAATAACTTCTGTTTTTCTTAGTAAGACATTGTTATTTGTGATGCTCATGTAATTATATGCCAGTGTAACTCAAGTATGTAATGACATTTCTCATTGAAAGCATTTAAATAACTCAGGAAATTGCTTTACTGTTCTGTTTCCTGACTTAAAACCCACTTTTGCCATGTTCATTTTATTATACAATCTGTTTCAACTCATCCAGGCAAAATATATTCCACAAAGTATAATGTGCACTGAATGTTTTACTGGTTGATAGCCATATAATTGTATCCATTCTTGCGTTTATATTTGTACATAGACATTTAGCATACTATATATAAACAGTCATGTTTATAAATGTGCATGCAAATAATGTCTGAATAAGGATTCACACAGATTTATTTTCTCCTCATCAGTGATTTCAGTTGATTTTAAAATAAGATATTCATGAATTATAATTTACTTTATAGATTATAAAAGATTCATTAAGTAAGGAAAAAATGGAAGAATGAAAACTGAATAAAATTGTTATATGTAATCAATTTCATTAGGAAGTAAAAAAAAAAAAAAAGACCTTCAGCTCCGTAAATGTACTGATGTTATTTTTCAGTCCATAACGCAAGAGAATACTGTCTACCACTTACAATGAATTAATGTAATTCCAGGTGATCACACAAATTCATATTTTATTGCAGTGAAGAAGCTATTTTCATTCAAGTGGCAAGGTATTTTTAGTCAGGTGGCACTACTATTATATGAAAACACCTTTAAGCAAATGCTCACTTAATCCCTTTCTCGTTGATCTCAGCAACTGTTATTGGCAGGAATGCAGGCTGTATTACATGGGAAGGGCCTTGCTTCATCAACACTTTCATTGTGAAATTGTGTTTTTGAGTGGCATTTCTCACCCTTTCTGTCAAAATGAACAGCAGGACCATGATCTTTGGCTGTTCATCTTTTCCTTTGCGTGGAACATTTTGAAGTGTCAGTGAAAGCACATTTGCTTATTTAGTACATGGACACAGGTTCAGTGGAAAGCAGAAAGTATAGGGAAAATGGAGAAAGAAAAAACTGAAATAAACATAAAAATGTGCTATAAGGATAAGCTTTGTTCAAAATGCTTTCTCCATTCTTTGGAGTAAAATTTTTGGCATATGCACCATGAGAGCTAGACTTTGACTCTAATTTTATCTTAATTAGGCACCATTTGAATTAAAGGTTATGTTTTAAAGTAGCAGAGATTCTTTTGTTGTACCTACAGTCATCTACTGATAATTTTTTAATAAAAATTTTTCTATTTTGTGTTCTTGACATACTTACATTAATGGACATCTTTTTTTTTTTTAAAGTTCTGAAGTAGTGATGATTTTTCTTCCATTTGCTGCTTTCCCTTCCCATTTTCAGGAAGCTAAGCTCACAATCAAATGCTGGCCCTTTTGTACACACTAACTTGCACACCCCTTCTCTTATCTCTCTTGTTCCTTTTTTTTTTTTTTAAGAATTTATTTATTTATTTGACAGAGAGTGAGAGAGCACAAGTAGGCAGAGAGGCAGGTAGAGAGAGAGGAGGAAGCAGGCTCCCTGCTGAGCAGAAAGCCTGATGCAGGGTTATTTGATCCCAGGACCCTGGGATCCCAGGACCCTGGGATCATGACCTGAGCCCAGGACCCTGGGATCATGACCTGAGCCTAAGGCAGAAGCTTTAACCCACTGAGTCACCCACTTTTTTACAGGCTACGTTCATGTGAATTTATGTATCCCAAGGGATAAAGCAGAGTGGAGAAGACACTGGATGCTGTCATCAGAGGATGTACATGAGATTAAAAAATTGTCTGCTTAGGTGTCATTTTATTTATTTTTAAGACTGCAACTCTAAAGACCATTCTGCTTGTTATGGAAATGGAGTGCTGGCTGGTCTCAAATAGGCATGTAAATTGAGACAACTTCTTTCCTTTCAAAACCAAGTATCTGTCCACATCCACTGTTTTCTGTGATTTCCATGGAGCCTCCTACAGGGAGAAAATAAACTGTACCATGTCTTCAATCCAAGTTCAGATGTATAAAATTTGTAAAAGAGAGACCAGCTGCCAATAAAGGCTAAAGTTCTGCAAGTCACTACAGGGTCTAGGAGCCCAGGTGAATTGCAAAGGAAAATCCAAGCAAAAGAGAGTTTAAAGAGTTTTTTTTTTTTTTTTTGACGTAAAAATTTATTTTTAATTACAACTTGTGTCATGCAACAGGCATGGGATCGCCTACCACCATTTCATAAGAGTGAAGTAATGCAGTTGTCATTTGTCACTTGCCAAAGAGAGAGTAAAGGCAGTATTTCTAAGTCAAATACTTGCAACATGGGAAGTCTTTGTACTTAAAAGTAAAATTTGAATTCTTTTAAAATGTTTTCGGTAATTCTTTTACAATTTCCTCAAATTAATATTTTGCATTAAATGTCCCAGGTGTATAGTAGTGGGACTATCTTTCTTTTCATAAAGGTGTATACATCGGCTCATGGGTTTCACGTGCCCAGTATTCACTTTATTTTCTTCTATATTAATGTACTCTTGGTAAAGGCACGCACCAGAGTATGCCTGACATGAGCAATCGAGGAAGTTTCTTTTCATTCATAATGGCCATAACTTTATAATCAAAAACTAATTATAAACTTCCCAGCCTCAACCCACATGAATGATGAACCAACATAACGAAAAACAAGCTTCAGTTTTCTCCAAATATTTTATGCAAGACGCAGGGTAGCCACATCCCTTGAAATGCCGATTGCCCCTAGGGGGCTGTTGCCCTACTTGATCAAATAAAAGTACTGTCACACAGCTAAAAGCTTTATATAGATGTATTTCTGTTCTTGGTCGCTAAAACGTAGGCAGTTTGGTAAATACGCTTGTCTCTTGTGCTTTTTCTACTTTGGGTTATGTATTTTATAGATGACACACACAATCATCTCTACAGGTTAAGAGTGCTAAGTATTATTTTTACTATAGACCTTTTCTTCCTTCCCATTTAAGATGGGAAGACCCAGCCTTTGGTATCAATAACTTATTTCCATGACAATATTTAAAGGGCATCATCAGTGTTCATTGCAGTTGTGTAGTCTTTCGGTAAAGGGGTGGTGAGAGACTCTTTGCTCTCAGTAAGTGCTCTAGGCTGATGGATAAACACACTGAATTTTACACCCTGGTTGTTGGCAGCTCTGACAAAACCACTATTGGCAGTCATCGTGATGGTTTTTTAGAGTGTCTCCTGTCCCAAAAATTGTTAGCGAGCGGCTATTGATTTTCGAACTGGCCACCAGTCTCAAGGCACGCTCAGAAGGCTGGTCAGGCACCACATTAATTTGCTTAATCAGCATAGTGGCCCTCTCTCTCTCCCCAGGTCCTCCTAAGGTATCTAGAATAGACTGAAAGTCTTTGACAGCAGAATGACAGGCAAACAACTCCTTGTCCTTCATAAACACCTCCAGCTGTAGCAAAACCTGCTCTTTCCTCTCTTGCTCTGCTTGTTCCGTGAGCACTTTCTCTTTGAAGACAAAGTGGCAGCCTCCATAGCTGAGGGCAGATACGTATGTGATTAAAGTCGTAATGTCCAGATTCACTCTTTTGCACACATCGACCTTAATTTCCGTTGGAAAGGCAACACGTGCTAGGATATTTTCTCGGTCCACTTGGGTCACCTGCAAAAGCTCAGGGACCTCATCGTCTGACTCACTCTCACTGGGCTGGAGCTCTTCTGGGTGATCTAACAGAGAATTAACGGCTACTATGTCTCCTCTCACAGAAATGCCCATTTCTTTGAGCTTCTCTGCCATGGGGCTGGAGACGCTGTTATACAATGCAAAGATGATGTGAGGGTTGTTGTACTGCACTGGCTGCTGGCGACTGGCCTGGAGGAAGTCTTCAGCCTGCTCAATGATACTTTTGTCACCATACTGGCCCCTGCCCAGTCAAATGTTATGGAGAGCTTCAGCCTTTCAGCCAATGGCTTTCACCCACGTGTGACCACCATTGGCAACCACATCCACCACAAGGGTCTGCTTTTCTCCTACGGTATCTGTGTAACCAGTCATAAAGAACACTAACAACTTCTTCCAAGTTTTCTGCTGATTCCACGATGGCTCTTAGGTGTGTTAGGTTAGTGCTCTGGAGATGGGATTCCTTAATGGCTACTTTCCCGGCTTCTACTCTCTAAGAATTTTAACTCTGCCTTCAATTTGCTGCACAGCTTTGCGCCACCTTCTCTGCCACCTTTTCTTGATCTAGAAAGTGATTCTGCCTCTTGATCAGTTCCTTGGCTATGACGATTCGTTCACAGAGCATGGAGTGTGCAGACATGCTGATGGCATTATTCCTTTCCGGCAGCGCCAGGACCGCGTGCGCGAGCAGGCAGACACGTGCGCGCGCGAGGCCGGGACCCGCCGGAAAAGCTCGCCCGGCAGACCCCACCACACTCCTAGCCACTGTGTGGCTGCTCAGCCCGCGCCGAGAGTTTAAAGAGTTTTGAGCTCAGCAGGGCAGCTAATTCTAGAATATCCCCAATTCCAAGTTAATTTAGGTACACACAAGTACCCTGAGGATAAAATGACCTGTGTGTGTGATGTAAGAAGAATTTGACTAAAGTAAGCCCGCTCTGAGTGTGAGTACCCAAAAAACTGGCACATTCCCTCCTTGCCAGGAGCTGACCATCTACCAGAACGCTCTGTGTCTTGAGTGGCCCAATGGAATTGAAGGAATACTTCTCAATAACACAAGGCTAGATGGCATTAAAAAAAAAAAAAAAAGAAAAGAAAAAAGGCAGCTGAATGCAGAAGAGACTTCCAAGAATGCTATTCAGCATTGTGGAGTGGCTGAAGGGGGTAGAGTGCTTGCTTGAACTCCTGTGAGTGCCAAAAAGGCACCCCCTTGTGGTCTGTTGGTGAAGGACATACTGAGGTTTGCAGCCAAGCAGAAGAAACTGCCAGCCTTCATAAGTGGGCCACTGGCCAATTTGTGACCTATTTTGCATCCATAGGCTATTGAACATCAAAGTTACCTTTTGTTTGTAGTCTTATCTTCACTATGCACTGCCAAGGCACAAACCTTCTATGCATGATCTTTTTATTAGCCTTTTAAAAAGGAAACTATTTTGCACTAATATATATTAGAAAAGATCCTCTTAAATTTCCCACTTTTATTTCTAGCTCATAATTGGCATTATAATCGGAAACTTCTGGTGAAATTGCACTAATTGTTTTTAGGAACCTCAGAGTAAGAAATAGTAGTGTTGTGTTAAATTGATTAAATAAGGAGGCAATTAGACTAAGGTGGCTCTAATGTAATGGATGGGTCTGTAAGCAAAGCAAAATCTAAGCCAGTAAATGCCTCAAGGTTATGCAGTCACAACCTAGGGACCACTAGTCACAAAGACCTAACAAGGCTTTAAACTACAGCCAATCAAATCATTTCCCTTCCGTGCTGCCATAGCTTCTCTATATAAGCCTTTCTCTGAGCTCTTGTTGATGGAGAACTCCTAACCATTTCTGGTTTGGCACTGCCCGACTGGAATAGATTTTTGATCCAATTAACTCCTCAAATTCTTGAAATGTTTCAATTTGTCTTTTAACAGTGGGTACTAAGGTGAGGGTGGGGTCACACAGCAGTACTCCTACTGTGTAAGCAAACTCCTATCAACTTTTGAGTAGGGTTGACTTCGCTGCAATGATGGTAAAAACAACACTAAATTAATATAATTTACACTTGAATGAAGAAAAAGGGAAGATAATATTTTACTGTGTTTCTCTTAAATATAAATTAAGAATAGGTAATTTACTGCTAGAAGACTACTGATTGACACCAGATAGGAGTGTTCTTGAAGACCATTAGGATGAGGAGTTTGCCTTTACTACACTCAGCGATGCAGAGCTAGAAAGAAAATGGAATGAGAAGAGGGGTTTAGTTGGCCCTGTCTTTCAAAGCACAGATAGAGAAGATAAAAAGGATAACCAATATCCCTTTAGGAGTTCCCTGATTAAATACAGAGGAAGAAGCTGAGGTTTGTCATAAACTGTTTCAGATTATTGTTAAAGAAAATTAGTGGTTCCTATACCACTCCCCCTGATGTCCTAAAGATTCTGCAGATACAGATTAAAAGCAAGTTTACAGTATAAAAGAAGCATGGGTTAAGGAGGAGTTAACAATGAGCCACAAGTGGGATAACCTTATCTTCTCTTGGTGATATCACAGTGTCCTTTCAATGACTGATGTCCACATAACCCATCAAGTTACCTCACGGCTCATTGCAGAATGAAAATAACCCCATATTTTCCCTCCTACTTTATATAAATTTTTTCTCCTTCATATCCTTGCCCTTTCACTTTTATGTCCAAGAAACACCCAGAAAACTGAGCTGTAGTGTCCCTGATCTACTTTCTTATAGTCGATATGGAAGTGGCTGCACCTAATCTGAATTTTTTTTTCAATCCTGAGATATTTTTAGTCACTTACACCATTAGAAAAAGCTACAAAATATTCTTATTATTTTAATGAAGTTCTTTCAGTTTCTGTTTTTTTTTTATATTTTGCTATTATATTTTTCAGTCATCTATACGCACTGGTCTCTTTAATTTCTAAATAAATAAATTTCTGTACTGTTTCACTGACATTGGTTGGTACAACAGAGACTATGCACTCATTAACAGTCATCAGGAAAGATGTTACCTTTGGATATCTGAGCGTTACAGTAGTAGGTATTCATTCAAAGAATCAAAACAAAACGTTTACCTTTCAGAAAATGGTTTCTTAAAATAGTGGTTTTAAAAAATATAATACAAAAGTTAATTAAGGAGGTTAGATCCTGCATCATGCCGAGGGCACCAAATATTGATGACAAAGAAAGGTAGCAGTGTGAGGCTTATGTATAGCTATGTCCTAAGACATGAAGAGCCTAGGATTACCTCGCATTATGAAGCCCAAGCTACATGGAAAATCCCTGGAGAATGAAACAGAAAGAGAGTTCATGTAATTTACTTAATTTTGACAGTTCCATAGTATTGGACAACAAAAGCACTTGACTAAGGTCATATGGCTAACAGGTGTTAGTGCTGAGGCTCAACCCCATACTGTCAGTTTCCAGAGATTAAATGCTTAACCTCTGAGCTGCATAAGGAAGTTTCTCAATTATAAAGTAGGGATGATAACTGCATATATCTGAATAAGCTCTTCTGAGGATTTAATAAATTATATTTTAAGCAATTAGAATACTCTGGTACATGACAATTACTACATAGTTACTACTGTTTTTGTTTTCATCATTATTACTAATAAATATAACCAACTATTTTAAGGACACACATTTTAGGAAGCAATTTTTACTCTGATCTAGATATCTTAAAGTTATGTTACGAGATCATGTTAAAGTTTTGTAAATAAAGCCACTAAAATTAATGAACGAAAGTAATCTATTACCTTAGTTAAAGAGTATTAACTAATCATAAGCAATAAACCTTGTCATGTGAGGATGTAGCCTATTATATTAAATTTTGAGATCAAACGGTAAACCACTAAAACTGAAAGTAAAGGGTTCTAGCAGAGCTTGGTTATATAAAAGGACATAATTCTAGACATGTATTGTCTTCTAAATGTCATTAAATTGGGTCTGCTTATTATATTAAGTTCAAATTTGTTTTGAAGGTAATAACATGCTTTTACATCATAATTCCATAAATTCTTAACAGCTTTCCTGGAAGGATATGTGCCTACATTTCTTCTACATATTCATTTTTCTTTTAGAACTATCAGAGGTGTTTAAGAATTAACTTTTTCTTTTTTTTTAAATAACCTTTTCTTTTACAGACATGTCAACTTTTTCCCATTCATTAATAACCCATTGAAAATTCCCCATTTCTTGAATTTAATCACTTTACTCCAAAAAATAAAAATAGTCTCTCTCTCTCTCTCTCTATATATATATATAGGCCAAAAATAAGTAGAAGATATTTGGATAAAAGGGAACTAAGAACATGGATGAGGGAAGAAGTAAGTAAAATAGATTTAAATGTCAAAAGGACCAGGGTGGGGCGCCTGGGTGGCTCAGTGGGTTAAAGCCTCTGCCTTCGGCTCTTCGTCATGATCCCAGGGTCCAGGAATTGAGCCTCGCATCCGGTTCTCTGCTCCACGGGGGGCCTGCTTGCTCCTCTCTCTCTGACTGCCTGTCTGCCTAGTTGTGATTTCAATCTGTCAAAAAAAAAAGAAAAAAAAAAAAAAAAAGGACCAGGGTGCCTGGGTGGCTTAGTTGGTTAAGCATCTGATTCTTGATTTCAGCTCAGATCATGAATTCAGGGTTGTCATGAGCTCAGGATTATGAGATTGAGATCCACATCCAGCTCTATGTGAGTTGTACAGCCTGCTTGACATTCTCTTTCCTTCTCCCTCTACCCCTCCCCCTCTTCCCTCTGTCTAAAAAAACCCTGATAAATGTCAAAATACCTACTCAGTCATTAAAGGTGATGGATTTGAAAGGGAAACGGAAATGCTCTTTATCACAATAAAGCTGTGGGTTACACAGTGGTATTCATAAAGTGTAAGGTATGTATACTTTAAATAAAATAATTGTCATTATAATGATAATTATGGAGGGTGGGAGATGGTTCAGATGAAGCAAACACCAAAGATTAGATAATTAGTGAAATTTGATGGTGGATACATGGGAGTGCAATGCAATGTCCAGTTTATCTTGTATATACTTGAATTTTCCATAATTAAATGTTAAATAAGAGACTAAGATTTTAATTCACATTTTCCATTCAGTCAAAGCAGAGTCAATGCAGTTATTTATAATCTTATCAGAACAAACCAGAAAACCAGGAGAAGCACATGTTTTCTTGATATTGATACCTTAAAAACATTGTTCCCCTGGATCCTCATAAAAAGAATATGGTGTGATGTCTTTGACAACATTTTCAGTAAATAAAATAGTATGTCTTTAATAGATGTGTCTTATTCTTAGCCTCTCTAGTCAGACTGATGGCATAAATGCAACTGAGCAAAACCATTTCTAAATGTAAAAGAACTCAGTAACGTTAATGAGTGTTTAGCTTGACAAATCCTCCAAATTCTGCTGAAAAATAACTTGCAAGTTTCAATTCTTCATTGAAAATAACAAATTATTTTTAATACCCTTTTACTTTGTCATAGCATCGAACACTGACTTAGACATGTAGGTTTAGAATTCTTCAGGCAGTCATTGAATTTCCTCATCAGAACTGAGCCAGAGGGTATAGCAGTTTATGTCTTCTGGCAAGAATTTTGCGTAAGGATGTTCAAAGTAAGCTTCTACGCATCTGCTTTGCTGTGCAAACTAACTTAAATGGAAGGCAGGAATGATATTCTTAAGAATATTTCACTGCTCAACCATATCACATGCCATTACACCACCAGACAAAGGTGGCTTTAAACTCTTAGGAAAAATAAATGAAAATAAAGAGGAATCTATCTGACTGTAGACCAGACCACTGGATGGCAATGGCCAAAAGACAACAAATACCAAGGCATATTCTTTAGAAATTCTCTTCTAACAATTATTTCAGTGGCACTCATCCTTGTTTCACTTCCAAAACTCCTGAAAACTTTGAGTTCTGATCAAGTTGTTGAGGTACAGAGTCATGAGTGGATGGAGGCAGTGGGTGCCTCAGTCCACCTGACTGGAATTGCTTTACCCCACAGAAGAGATTCATGGTAACTCTTCCAACCCATCTGTCAACCTACCCAGCTGTAAGAAATTATAATTACCTATTAGAAATTCCAAACTCTAAATATCTTTGATAATTTCAGAGAAATACCCTCCCCCATCACATATTTTAATTGCCTGAAATTCTTATGCTCATCAGCCTGTTGAATATGTGCTGTTATAAACACTATAAACTTTGATAGTTTTTTTTTAATTCTTTCTTCTGCATAAATATTAGGGAAACTCATTTTTACAATCTAAAAAAAATTAGCTTTATTCTGTTAATTCTCCTGGGCTTTTCTTTGGAATAATTTATTAAACTTAATTCTCAGTATGGTGATCTTTTGTTCTGTTATATTTATTCATTAGTCAAGCTTTCCCCATTTCATTGTTATTGGGTGAAATTATATTTTGAAATAACTTTAGGCAATTGGTTATACATTCCTACGTTGTTACTTCTGTATTAAAGCATTAGAAAATTAGTTTAAAAAGAAATCTTTATATCATTGATGGAAAGGGACTCAGTCCTGAAATTGAGTATCATAGTGAAGTTAATTAAATCAGAAAATGATGAGAAATTATGTATAACAGCTTTATCCTTTTCTGACCCTCAAAGCACTAAATTAAGCATAGACATCTGCTATCTTTATTAAGAGGTATTGATAGGACCTCAGATATTGATTCTACATAGGATAACTTCCAAGGAGTGTACAGTTGAGACGATCCAAACTATAAGTTCTTGATTTCCACAAAGTTCAGGGTCCAGTGCCTTTCCAGACATATTTCCATTATTCATATACCATATCAGGTCTTCATCAGACTGATGAAAATTCAAAATTAATGACATTCCCTCATTGATGCACTTTGATGTAAAGTGGAAAGCATCAATATACGGAGTACTAAAGATCCACAGAAGAGCTAGAACAGTGGAAAAACAACGAGCACCAACTGAGAAAAAAACAAAACTCTGACTATAGATCTGTCCTGTGCCAAAAGCATACTAAATATACCTATACTAAGGCTACTCAATATTATTTGTTCACAACACTATTTCAATGAGCTTTAATCTTAACATAACTTGCTACAGTCTCCAAGTAATTTTCTTTCCTCTAATAAACTCACTATTTTATGTCTAGCATTAAGACACACTTCCAATATTACCTACAAGTCCCCATTCTGGCTTGGATTTTCCATTATTGATATTTTTTTTGGTATATGATTGAAAGAGCTTGTTCAAATGGACTCTTACTATTCTTGAGTTGTGACTTATTATACTCAGATTGCCCTAGGAGGAGAACCCCTCCTAGGATGGAATGTTATTCCATCTCAGTACAGTGTTGAATACAGGAAATTTATCCTGAGACACACTTTCCAGACTCCATTGGTGCCAAAATGGATTGATTAGAGTCAGAGCCCAGACAGCTAGGGTGGCTATGACCACCCATGTAGAAGTTGGAAAATAGGAAAGATGGTTCCACAGAGAGGAGGAAAGAGCATGAGAAACACATTAATGTTTGGTTCAGCATGATTCCTTTATGTCCTAAAGCAGAATTATTACTGGATTTCTCAGGAAACCATCCACTAGTTTTTGGATTAACCCAATCTCTTTGTTTCTTTTCATCTCTTGCCCCTTTTTGGTATCATTTCTCTTTGGGTTAGCTGTTCCTCCACAGAGTGGCAAAAGAGGGGTTTGCCAGAAAGTTCCCTCAGGGAGGCCTAGGAAAAGCTGACTTAGATTAATTTTAAAACTTTTCTATGATAGGGCGCCTGGGTGGCTCAGTTGGTTGAGCAACTGCCTTCGGCTCAGGTCATGATCCTGGAGTCCCAGGATCGAATCCCATATTGGGCTCCCTGCTCGGCAGGGAGTCTGCTTCTCCTGCTGACCTCTCTACTCTCATGCTCTCTCTCTCTCTCAAATAAATAAATAAAATCTTTAAAAAAAACTTTTCTATGGTAATCTCATTGAATATAAATAAAACCATAATTACAATAATTGAATCTAAGATCTGGAAGGAAATACATTGATGCAGCCTAACCTCCCACCCCCTATTAACATTCTCTCCCCAATCTTCAAACCCTTTTTAAAAAGCTCATGGGTCTAATATTTCCCGAAGCACTAAATCCATCACTATAATAATAACAATGAGAATGATGAGAATAAAAACAATAAAATATCATAGCTCTTCTTTACTGAGTATTAGCTGCACACTGGGCCCTGCATCAGGTGATGAACATAATTGTTATGAGCTAGATGCTATTATTATTCCTCTTTATACACCTCTATTCAATGGAGTGTTTTCTCTGCTATGCAAAATAACAATGAACATTTTATTTATATATGAAATAACAATATGCCTAGAATAACTTACATATCAGCTATAATTATCTATGCAAATGCACTGTGTTCCCTCTGCCAATATCACTTTATGATAATGGTTAGGATTAAGTTATGCCTCCTCCAATTTTTATTTTTCTCCTATAACCATCTCTGTTTCATCTGTCCCTTATATCGCTCTTCCCTTATGCATCTTCTTCAGGATTTCAATATTTCCTCTATGAGGTGCTTTCCAAAATTGAACACAACATCACAAATGTGATCATGTAACTGTCTTTTCCTTTCCACTCTGTGGTTCGAAAACTGGCTTTCACACAATAGCTTGGTGTTCTAGGTTCATATGCAGTTTGAGGTTTGGGAGCAAGTTCTAAGACCTGAAACATTTAGTTCAATTATGTGCACTTTAATAAATAATATTTTCTTTATCACTTGGCTAACATGTGCACCAGCTGGGAAGAATTAGAATTCAATTGCTAGTATAAAATGCCTAAGAATGTATCTAATAAGAGATGGGGGTGGAGAGTAAACAAGCTTGTTTGTACTTATTTTTCAAGTATATGTGATTCTAAATATATTTCAAATTTAAGAGTTAAAAAGAAGAGATGATTCCCGGTGTTAGTGAGCAAGTGGGTACAAGCAGATACTCTCTTGTAAACTACCAGGGGAAGTCCAATCGCCACAACCTATTGGTCATAAATTTGTACTCAGCCTCTGAAGCCTTATGGATGTGCAAGCTGTGACTGTAAATCTCACATACAGAAACTGACCCTATTGTAAGTATGACAAATATGTTAAATATTTATTTACATACATGTTATTCTAGTGTTGCTTTTAATATCACATTATTGCAAGTTCTCAGACTTGGGGAATGAAATGAGTAATTGTAGCTATGGAATAATGTGCCGTTTCAAATAATGTTATGAAAAGCATGTGGGAAGTACATTTTATCTAAAATTATATAGCATTTGTGTTGATAAACCACTCCCCGCGCTTCTCCTTTCCTCACTTACAAGACTTCTAATGCCATATGTTTGGGTTTTCTCCCCCACATCAAGCAATTCTCAGACCCCAGCTGGGTGCCCTACAATTTAATTCAGTTCTAGCATGGTCTCCCTGGAGATAGCATCGGATACCACAGGTTAAGGTTAAGACAGGCCTACAAGACCGCCCCTCCCCCATCTCAGATGCCAATTGCAGGTCCCAGGTGCTTCTGGACTGACTGGCTATAAATCAAGGTTCTCAAGACCTCTGCCTTGGGTTTGATAACTCACCAGAATGGCTCAGAGAGCTTAGGAAAACACATCCTTATCCTTACTGGTTTATTATTAAAGATTATGAAAGAGGCTTCAGATGAACATCCACGGGGCAGAGATGCAGAGGTCAAGGCACAGAAAAAGGGATTTCACGGTGTGCCACCCTCCCAGCCCTTCTATAGGCTCATCAACCCAGAAGCTCCCTGAACATTGTGCTTTTGAGATTTTTATGTAGGTCTCATCAAATAGGCATGATAGATTATTAACACAATTTCCAGTCCCTCTCCCCTTCCTGGAGATGTGTGGGGCTGGAAGTTCCAAGCTCCTTTTATTATTTTTTTTTTCTTGAAGGCTTATTTATTTATTAGAGAGAGAGTGAGCAGGGGAGGGGCAGAGGGGGAGAAAGAATCCTGAACCAGACTCCCCACTGAGCATGGAATGGTGCTAACCCCAGGACCATGACCTGAGCTGAAATCAAAAGATGGCTGCTTAACTGACTGAGCCCCCCCAGGTTCCCTGGAAGTTCCAAACTGCTAATCATGGAGTGTTCTTTCCAGTGACTGCCCTCTTTCAGCCCCTATGCAGGAGACCACCAAGCAATAATATCTCCTTGTAAAAAAAGACAATTCGATCACCCTGATAATTCCAAGGAATTAAGAGCTCTGTGCCAGGAATGGAGGGCAGAGATCAAGATATGTATTTTCTGGTTCTTTAAAAAAAAAAATTATTTAGTTATTTGACAGAGAGAGAGATCACAAATAGGCAGAGAGGCAGGAAGAGAGAGGGGGAAGCAGGCTCCCCTCTGAGCAGAGAGTCTGATGCGGGACTTGATCCCAGGACCCCGAGATCATGACCTGAGCTGAAGGCAGAGGCTTTAACCCAGTGAGCCACCCAGGCGCCCTGTATTTTCTGATTCTGCAACGCCAATACCTTATTAAAGCATATAACACTTTAATTGAACTCATATATAACACTTTATTTCAGGCGTGGCTACAATCACTTGACAAATATTAATATTGTATCCCCCTGACAGCCTCATGAGATGAGTATTATTAAAAATCTTCATTTCAGGGTATCTGGGTGGCTCAGTTGGTTAAGCCACTGCCTTTGGCTCAGATTATGATCCCGGAGTCCCAGGATCGAGTCCTGCAACAGCCTCCCTGCTCAGTGCAGAGAGCCTGCTTCTCCCTCTGACCCTCCTCCTTCTCATGCTTTCTCACTCTCTCTCTCTCTCAAAATAAATAAATAAAATCTTAAAAAAAAAAAATCTTCATTTTAGAGATAAAAAGACCGAGGCCCAGGGAAGTTTAACAAACTGTTCATTGTCACACAGGTTGAGGGGCAACACCAGAGTTTGAATCCAGAAGGTCTGGCTCCCAAATCCGTACTCTTAGCAAGTAACCACATTGACTTTGTTCAGAAACTATCATGTGGAGAAAAAACAAATTGTACACTATGATTACATAATCTGGCCAAGAAATCAGAGCTGCAAATATTTTTAATCAAAAGTCCACACTGCCACTTTTCGTCTAATAACAAGCATCTATTAAGATAGCTCCTCCTCCCCATTCAGAGGTTTCATAAAATGTATATGGATTGGAATAAATAAGAAAGGAAAGGGAAAAAGAGAAGTAATTGATGAGATTATTTGCAATTAAATGAAGAATAGAAGGCATACAGAAACAAACATTATTTCTTATCGCACAAACATGTTATTATAATTTGTGATTTGCGTGAAACAAAGAATTAGGGCCAACTACTTAAAGACTCGATCGGAAGTTCAACAAAAACAAACTGATAACAGAGGGAGAGGCTTTAGCTTTTTACCTTGAATGAAGGAGAAACACAAGAGAAAATCTGCCCCAAGGAAATGTATTTGGAGTGTTACTGGGCCCTTTGTTCGGTTTAAAGAACGAAATACTTGATGTGCTGTGGACTCACTCTATTTTATTTCATTTCCTATCAATATACAAAGATATTTTGAAGCCCAATACCTGAATGAACAAATATGTTTACAAGTAATGAAGTCACTTTGTGTATATAGAACATTATTTTTAATCCCATGGTCCCCTGGTTTAATACAAAACAAGGTAAAAAGGAAATAATTTTTTTTCTACATTGCTCCTGGGGGGGGAGGGGGAAATAATTCTATAAAATGTATGTCACTAATAGGACAGAAATTTTTACCTGTTGAATACATTCACAATCATATTATTTCCTATGTCAAGCCTTAACATCCATGAGCCAAAAGGAAATACCCACCATTTGGGGAGTTACCGCTCATCAGTACTTGTAAGAATCCCCAATTACGCTCATGCGTATTGTCTGACATGCCTTAGACCTCACCGGTTTTGTGGTCCTGAGCAAGGTCACTATTCACTTTTTCTGAAGGACTGCAGGATTAATAGCCCCCATCGCTAGACCCCAAGGAGGGATGCCGCCCAGCCTTGGCTCAATGCCTTTGCCTGACCTTTTCATCTCTTGTTCTAACTACTGCCACATCCTGCTGCCTTTTGCTCATGTCAGCCACTCCATCCCATTTGCTGACCACGTTTACTACTAATACCATATGGTCTATTAATTCCTTATCATCTCTGTGTTCAATACTGCTTGAGATACTGCTTTCGCTTTGGTGACACCTTGGGGTACAAGTCTCCTCAGCCCTGTCATTCCTCTCCAGAGCAGATAGATATCTGTCTTCATTGTGTCCAGTTCTTTTGGGTGGGGTTCCCACAGCCGAGTGGCCTGTGCCATATGCAGTTATATATATGTATGTTATCGTTAAACACATAACTATACTTTTATAGTAATAATTACATAGAGACATACAGCTATATATATATAACTATATATAACTCTAGCTATCTCATTTCTCTATTCCAGGACAGAGAGATCCTTAGGGATAGATGACTGGACTGGTAAGATGGAGCCACCATATCACATTATTCAAGTGGCACTAAGTGTCACCATTGTCTTAGTAACAGCCGCTGAGTAACCAAGAGAAGTCTAAAGGCAGTTCTTAAAACTTAAGGAATTTTCCATCCTGCTGAGAAGACAAAATATACCCATAAAGCAGTCATTTGCATTTGTGATTCTAAATATGGACACGCATCTGATTTACCCGGTGTGTGGGGGGGGGATTTCTGAAATATAGATCCCTGATTTCCATTAAGACACACTAATGAGAATTTCCTGCGGTGGACTCAGGCATATGTATTTACAACAACTCACAGGAAATGATGGGCAATGTGTAATTCACGAGAGGTTTGTCTTTCTTCTCAATACAGTGCAACTCCATCAGAGTACAATAAATGTGGTCCAAAGAGTCGATCACTATTAAGAGGTTAATGAAATGACTGTCAGGGACTGGCCCTCAAGTCGGCCTGCTGGAATTCCTGAGCTCCATCTATAGATCAAGCTTTATTCTATTCCTGGCCAGTCCGTGCCTTCTAGCGTTTCTTGTGTGCCTTGCAAAATGGTGGGGAGGATCCAGGTTCTGGGCTTTTGGGGAATTCCTGGTCAGCAGTAGACATTAGAATTCTTCATGGTAGCTGGAATTCACCTCTCACGCAGGTAGATTTGGGCTAAGAGAATTTGGGGGAAATAAGGTCCTACCATCTGTCAACCCCAGCTTTTCCACCCTTTTCCCCTCTGACCTCATGATTCTACCTTTACCTTCTCTCCATACACAGAAGGTAAGACTTAACATGCCCCTGTTTACCAAACTGAGCTCTGAGGCACTGAGGCACCAAAGTGTATGACCTGATATCTGAATTAGCAGTTACATGAGAATTTGTGTTGCCGCGGATGTGTTATCTTAGATGATTACTGTCATTTTATTATACAGAATTTTGCTTAGCTAGAATTCTTTGAATGTTTATATCTATACACACATACATAAATATAAATAAATATTACCCAATAACATAATATGTAGTACATAATAATACATTATATATATATATATATACACACACATATGTGCACATTAAAAATTTTTTATCTAAAAACCAAATTCTTCCAAATTATTTCAACGTGGACATTATTTGCATTGTATTGACTCTAAGTGGATTCTGAGAATCGAATCTTAGACTCCTAAAAAAATGACATGCTTTCTTAAAAAGCAATTGGCATCTAAGAGGCAGGAAGCTGAGGTGTAAGAGCCGGAGTCACTTGTAGAGTTTGCATTGGCTGAAGTTTATTAGATAAAATATATTTCTATTGTTCCATCCCACACAGACTCAAGTCACTCTTTAGGATGAGTGATTAATAAAAGCTTTACCTAAATCCATAAAGGGAAATTGGAGTCAAATCCTAATCCAAACGCAGGCCTGTTTGCAAATTAGAGCCCAAATCCTAATCCTTCCGAGGCTTGTCCATCCCAGCTCGAAATGGCATTGTTGTTTTGATTTAAAATCTATGCTCCCACAACATCTTTAAAAAGTGATTGCTATTTCTGTGTCATTAAACACAAAGGCTTTTAAATTTTTCCCCCCTAAAATGTACCATAAATAAAGCTGAATATTCAGCTTACCTAAAAATGAGGAGGGATGTGCTTTGGAATACAACCATTTAACAGAAAGCACAATTAAAACCATTTTTAGGTCAATCCGACTTGATTTTCAGGTACAGTTTTCAGAGATGACCTGGAACCGATATGAAGCCACTTACACCAATAATCTCCCTAAATTAATGACAATTCTTAAGAAGGTTTATCAATTAAGATTAAGTTTGGCTAACCTAACAGTGGGTTAAACATGAGATGTACTTCTGTTTCCTTTCATAAAAGTGATTACACAGGAACGGGGCGTTCAGGACTGCGAGAAGAGTTTTTTCAGGTACACCCAGCTCCTCCTTCCACCAACCCGGGATGTGGCTCCTGTTCCTGTGGTTCAAATCGTCTGCTAGGACTCCAGACCACATCCCCAGCACAGAGAGAGAAAGGCAGGTAGAGGAGAAAATGGTATACTCCTTTACCTTGCGAAGGAATCACCTGCCAGAGGCACTTAACGACGTAACCCTTGCATTTACACAATCAAGTCATACGGTTTCAGCTAGTGACGGGGGAGGACGGGGATTGAAACTGGAATTGAAACATTACTTTTAAATCCAAGGGGGAGGGGCGCCTGGGTGGCTCAGGTCATGATCTCAGGATCCTGGGATCGAGCCCCGCATCAAGCTCTCTGCTCAGCAGGGAGCCTGCTTCCTCCTCTCTCTCTGCCTGCCTCTCTACCTACTTGTGATCTCTCTCTGTCAAATAAATAAATAAAATCTTTAAAAAAAAAAATCCAAGGGGGAGAAATAACATGGTAGAAGGTAACTTACGGTTCTGGCAGCCACTGAGGTGTAGTGTGATAATGTTTAGGACAATCAAAATCTTGCCTGTGGGAATAAGATCCTGGTATTTGTTGGGCTCTGGGCCTGGTTTGATGGGACTGGGCAAGTATTTCATATCTAGCCATACTCTTGGATTAAGAAGGGTCTGAAATAGGCTTTGACGTCTCCCTCCCTGATATGGCAAACTTTAATTCCTCTTTAAATATTTAGATAAAATGGTTTGTTTGTTTTTTTTTTCCTCAGAAAGCTTTTCTTTATCACCACGTTCCATTCTAGTAAGTGACCTGACCTTTCTCTGTATTCCTACAGCATATTTTGTGATTGAGGAAGTAGAAGTGACGTCAGTGTGGTTACAAGCTCTGCTCAAAGCACACGTCTGCGTGGTAAATCGTTAGTTGGCTCTTACCACGATTCTTATACAAGATATCCTGCGAGGTCAGACGCGTGATGTCTTAGCCAAAGCACCAGTTCGTAGGTCTGATTCTCAATCACAAGATGTCTCTAGTTGCAAGCCAATAATTTCAAACCAGACGGAAAATAGCTATTGTCTAAGTCATACGTCAGGATTCAATCTGTTAATATTTCTTAGAGCTCCACTTGATTCAAGTGTATCTGAATCATTTTTACTTATCTTCCATCTCGTCTGCCTGTTTCCTTTTACCTTCCCAAACTCCAGACTGTCTCTCTTGCAGGGATCTAGAATATTTACATATTCCATCCTTTAAAAACTAAGGACCTGACTCGGATCCACTACCTCCTTAGATAGGCAACACCTGGAAACCTGAACCAGGCAAATTTTGTTAGTGAAAACGATTGCTATTTTTAAATTTGCTGAAAACATATAAACTGGGACTGACTTTTTCAGGCAAATGGGGACATATGGACACCCTAGAAATAATGGAGAACCTTGAATACCATAATCTTTGAGGAAATACTTGTGTTTACTTTTCCACTGGGCAATATTTCGGAATAAATTGTAGCAGGAAAGCTTAAAAGCCACGCAAAGAGAATTAATATGTGTGTGTATATGTATGTGTGTGTGTGTGTGTGTGTGTGTGTATCCAAAAAGCAGGGCTAAAGAAATATTGTAAAGGCATTCTGTGACACAGGCATGAGCAGTTTGAGATTGTAATAGTTCCCCAGACTACTTATAAGCTTAATAAAATAGGGTGAGGATTTCAGCATCTGTTTTTCGTTGTTTGTTTTTCTTTTTGTGCAAAAGCATGGGGAAGATTATGTTATACAGCCAGAGTCTTAAACATTGCTTTATCCATGAAATAAGCTACACATTGCAGCAGTAGCTTTGGAACCCAAGAAAGCATTTCCATGTGTTTAATACAGTGGGGAGCGGGAAAAAAGGCAGGGATAGTCATGTCAGCTACACCAAATAAATAATATTACATATGTATATATGTGACCAATGTATCAGTACTAGTAATTACTTGGGACAAATATTTGTAAGCAACACTGACGTAATTTTTTAGAGAGGGGCTTCTTTATGACAATAATCCATGTTCCTTATTAAACACTCTCTATTTCTATACTAACAATCCCCCCACTCCCCATAAAACAGAAACCCACTCCCAAAACCTACCATCTTAGAATTCATAAATGTGGTATTTAGAATAATTTAAAGAAGAAAGTTTGGTGCTAATATGTATATTCTTATAATTATCCCAGAAAAGTTCCTAAGGGTTCCAAACTGCCTGAGGTTCCATTAATCTGGGCTAGGCTAAATTAAACATAAAATAGTTCAGCTGTGTTTGTTTTTAATTTGCAAAGGAATTTAGTGTTCCGAAAGTGAGGGACTAGCAAACCAGGATTCAATCAATCAGGAATATTTTGGGCATCTCTGCCAGTAGCATTAATGGGAAAGACCTGCTGTTATAATCCACAGGGTCTTTGGCAGGTCCCAAAATAAAAGAAAAGAGAATTTGTGAGAGAATCTGAAGCCTAAAAGCTGATCAGAGATAGAGGTGGTAAAACTAATATATGAACTATTTAGCTAAGATGAGAGGGTTCTAGAGTTGAAGGAGACATACATCAGATGTACATCAGAGAGCAATAAGGTTTTAATAAAATATTATTTTACAATTAATCTATCACCATATCCATTTATTCCAGGCACATAAATTTAAAATTTTAAGTCATATTACAAAAGTTGTTAATAACACATTTCCATTCTTCCTGACCTCTCTCACGCTACCCAGCAACAGAAATTAACTTATTTAGTGTTTTCTTCTGTTATTTGGCACTCTATTTCTAAATACTAATTTTTTTCCTGCCTTCTTAGCTCAGCTTAGACATGAGCCCACAACAGCCTACTATGGGAGTTAATGATTTTCCTCAGCACTTCCTCCCCTCTTCGGGAGAGTTACACAGGGATTTGGTTAAATAAATCCTCAGTACTTGTCATTATAATTCTGTAAATTGTATTCACTTTTGAGCTAAGATATATAGTATGATTTTTTTTTTCATCTGGTACATGTTAATTTTTTGGCAATTAATATTTATCTTTTTAAAATTCATTTCTTTTTTATTTACAGTGGATCTTCCATAATACTCAGGTTCATGGAATAAACTCCTCTTCACTGTATTTTCCAAATGGTCTAAGACATGAAATAGCTTAACAATTCTATTTCCTTTTCTAACAGTCTCTTTCTGCTAGACATCTGACAACTCACGAATATACACTGGTTTCCCTGCTGAACCTAACGCACAGCTACTATCCTGGGACAACTTTTTACTACTCTCCTTTATTGGAGCTCCTGATTCTGGACTCTCAGTATTTTCCTGTTTCTTCATTTACCTCCTTGTTTTGAGATAGCATTTCTTCTAGGACTTTCTTGAAAAAGAATGCTCGGGTGTTTAAAACAGAACAAAACAAAACAGCAAAAACAGGATAATTTTGACATTCTAAAAACACTTTTGTCCTACCCCTCATGCTTTAAATGTAGCTTGGCTTCTCGAGAATTCTAAGTTTAAAATATTTTCTCCTCAAATTTATGAAAGCATGGCTTAATTTTTTTTTCTAATGTGTTGTTTATAAAAGCTGTTATCATTCCAGTGCCTGATAATTTATATGCAAACTCTTCCCACCCACCTCCAAAATTTTTATAGTAATTGTAATAATAATCAATTCTTTACTTTCTCTAATATGTTACTTCATGAACTTTGTAAAAATTTTTATAATAATTTAATAATAATGATAATTTAATCCTCATAATAGGAGAGGATCTCCTATCTCATAGGAAGTAGATATTATCAATGCCAATCCCATTTTACAGATGAAGAAACTAAGCACTAAGACAAAGCTAGGCAATTGGCAAACTGGTGGATATAGGTATTGAATGCGGGCAGTCTAGCATAAGACTCCGTATGCATAACCATGATACCATCTGCCTCTTTTCCAGGTGTTAGGAGATAAGTATTTGGACTTTCACTTTGGAGCAAACCTTCAGGTATGAGAAATTTTGTTGTATGATTGTTTTTCCCATTTTTCTTTTTTTATTCTATTAGTTGGATTTTGGATCCTCTTGATTAAATATTTCATTTAAAACATCTTTTCATTTTGCTTTTAACATTTAAAAACTGGTTTTATTCTGCATTCTATGAATCTCCCAAGCTTTCTATTGCCATGATTGGTAGTAGTAATATTTAATTTTGGTGGTCCTGTTTTTAATTTTGAGGGGCCATTTCCTGTTTCCTCATTGTTCCTCTTAATCGCACCCTGCATTCATTTCGTGGATGAATATCTTCTCTTTATGAGGATACCGATTAAACACTTAAGTTTCCTGTTCCCTACTTTGTTTCTATTTCCCCAAAGTTTCTTCCCTCTATTGGGTCTTCTGGTTTCTCATTTTGAGGCTGAATTCTTTCTTCCAATGACTGGGGCTTGTTGATGGTTACCATGAATGATCCAGGGCTGGACAAACTTGATCACTGGAGGGAATCTCCGGTGTTGTTATTTGGAATATTTGAGTTTTTCAAAATAAGAATTCTTCAATCTTCTGCTTGGCATTATACATCTTGAAGAGGGTGTTCTGATATGTAGGACAGAGGACATACACTGAGAGGGGCTGGTCGGTACCAGATCTTTATGGAGTCTACGTCAGCCCTGCACTTCAACTCTCTACGGAGCCTGGTGGTCTTGAGACCAAAATGCCTTTCAGAGTAATTTATTTATTTTTTTTTCCCCAGAAACATAACACTGTGTTTCATAGTATATTTTGAAGGGTGAGGGAGAGGTGGGTACTAATCACCTGACTCTAGCTACATTTTTGACCAGGTTTCTCTGTGTTGAGCTTCATGACTGCTTCTTGCCTTACTGGGGTTCTAGAGGCAAATTGATTCTTTTCTTTCTTTTTTTCAAGATTTTATTCATTAGAGGGAGAGAGAGAGCATGAGCAGGGGGAGGGGAGAGGGAGAAGCAGATTCCCTGCTGAGTGGTGAGCTAGATGCAGAGCTCCATCCCAGGACCCTGAGATCATGACCTGAGCCAAAGTCAGATGTTTAACTGACTGAGCCACCCAGGTGCCCCAGCAAATTGATTCTTTTCTGGCAGTTACCTTCCTCTATAGGTAACAAGACTGTGGCTTCCTCCTCTACCATGAGGCATTTTCCATTCCTCCATCTGCATTCCAACCTATGAACATTTCTTTAAATACTTTACCTGCTGGTCCTTTTTATTATTTTTTTCTCTCTCTACGTACTTGTTTTCCCCGTGTGGATAAATTTATATGCTTATAATTTAATTTTGCCTCTACTCATGGGTTAGTGGAATTTTAGGAGAGAGTACATATGAATGTAAAAATGAATGTGAGCTTTAAAACTTTTTAGATTTGTTTTAGTGTTGATGTGTGTGTTTTATGCAGATAAGGTAATGAAGTGTGTATATACAGGACATATAATTAGCATCATGTGTACATATGGCTGTGTAATCTATGATTGATAAAGTGAAACCCTCCATTATTTTTCTGCTTTACTTTTTGCAAACTAGTTAATGAAGATTTAATAGGGGCATGGATTGGGACCTTTGCTGTGGTGATAATGAATGATATAAGCTGACATATGTCAAAATGTATTTGGACAAAAGATGAGAAATGGGCCACCAAGGAGGACAAATTGCAAGAAAATAAGATGACAAGTCTTATCAGAATGGATGAAGAAAATGGAAAGGAGTACAAAACAGACTAAGAATGTGGATGCCAATGGCTTCTAATATGGAATATGAAACAGCATGACTTGATCAATCACTGTTAGGAAAAAGCTTAAAGTATTTATTAAGTTCATAGCCGCCACTGCTGTGCTATGCCTCTAGCAAGTTCTTCCAAACATCAGTTCTTTGCTTCACACCCGTCCCCAGATTTCTCTGAGATATCCTCCATTCCCTGCCATGCACAAACCTCCTATTCAAGGGCGAAACAGTTTGCTAAAACTAAAAGAAAATTTTGTCAAGATAATGAAATTTTAGGGAGAATTTTATATGCCTGGGAATACAACAAATGTAAGGGGCATTTGGATACATGAGGGAGCAATTAAATTTCCTGAAACAGCTCCAGCACTCCTTCCCTTGATTCTATGTTAGTTCAGGTCAATGCCACAGACAGAAGAATGAAATACTGTCCTACTCTCTTTTGCTGGTAGAGGTATATTTAAATTTTGTGGTGGTAGAACTGATGCTCTAAACAATAGGCTGATTATACCCAAATCATGGCAATTTTCAGACACATAATATACATATTTAGTTCTATAATATGCATGTTAAAATAGGAATAGGGAGGCTGGTTGTCTCCAATACCTATCCTCAGGCTTAGGAAGACAATAATGTGAAAGGAAGTAAAATGATAAAGGGCTGTCAGATTCAGAAAAATTCATGTTAGTGGGTAAGGGGTAAGAATGCAATTCAAATCATGTGATTATAGAAGCTCAGAGCTAGAGGAAACTTTTGATATCTACAGCTTACCTTTATTTTATAGATAATAATAAATCAACTCCTTACTTCATGCCAGATACTATTCTAAATGTTTAATACCCTCAACTAACTTAATGCCTTCAAAAATCCTATGAAACATATCCTACTTCTATCATCACCAAGGAAACTGAGTCATAGAGAGACAAGGTGATTTGCTCTGGGTTGTACAGATATTAATGTTAAAACCAAGACTAGAATCTACAGTTTGGGGACACCTGGGTGGCTCAGTTGGTTAAGAGTCTGCCTTGGGCTCAGGTCATGTCTCAGGGTTCTGGGACTGAGCTCCACATCAGGCTCCTTGCTCAGCAGAGAACCTCCTTCTCCCTCTGCCTGCCGCTCCCCCTGCTTGTGCTTGCTCTTTTTCTCTCTCTCTCTGACAAATATATAAATAAAATATATTTTTTTAAATCTACAGTTTGGCCCCCCAAAACCTAAGCATATGCATTTAGCTAGTATATGTTTCCTTTCTTGAAGGGCAAGCACCCAAAGATGTAAACAGATTTTTATTAACACACCAGGACTAAACTAAGATTTCTTTGCTGTGATTCATGGTATTAAACACAGATTGAGATTCACAACTACTGACCAGGACCTGTGATGGCACTAGCTTTGCATGTTAGTGTTATTTATTTACTACATTTCAATAATGGTATCAGTTATTCCTGGGTCAAACCTAATGTGGAGCTAAATAGGTGGGACTGCTGATTAAAGAAAAAATAGGTTTATTTTTATCATAATCATTATTTTATAACATTTGTTGTCTTCTATATGCCAGGGAATATGCTGGATAACTGACCTATATTTTCTTTCTTAATTCTCACAAGACCACTGTGTTATAGCACGTATTATTATGTCTATTTTGCATATGTGGGATCTTAAGAATAGAAGTTTAGAAATTTATACAACATCATAAAACAATTAAATTGCAGTGTTAATCATCAAACCTTGCTCTTTCAACCTTCAAAGACCTTCTATCATTACATACCTTGACTATTTTTTATAAATATTACCAATGAAAATTCACTTTGATTTTGAATATGTGCAATTCTGTTAGTTAAAATACAATGTACATTCATTTGTGGGGCTTTAATTTGACCTCTCTAAATGAAATTGTTTTAAAAAAAAACCTTGTCAATACAGAGCAAAACAATGACATTCCCTTGTGTGATATGCATTCTTGGGTGCACATTATCATTTCTGAGTAGCTATGCATATTTTCTCCTTATTAAAAAATGTATGCACAGCTAATGTTTACTCAAGAGATGAATTATTTTGCATGTGAAAAATTATAATTGTTATATCCAGTCACATTTCAACCTTACATCACCAAAAGGGAGCCTTTTGCTATAAACTCTCTTGCAACAAGGTTTTTTTTTTTAAAGCTCTCCAGTCAGCTTTAATGATTGTAAAATATTTAGGTATTTTTTAAATGCTGGAGACCAAATAGAATAATGTATGAAAGCAATAAATAAATAAGTAGACAAATCGCATCTAAAGACTGACGGATAGTGAGGCCTTTTACAACAGGATCGACCACAGAGGCTTTAAAATCCGTTTGATAGTGTTTATTTGTGGTGGGGAGATTCTTAAACAGGTGAACCTCATTACCCTCAGATGACCACAGAGGAAGCAGTGATGGAGGGCATTAGCAAACAAGCGAGACGTGGTGACCACAATTAAAAATACTGAGCTTTCTGGAAGGAGTAAGAGTGAAACTACTCAACCTCTGGCTACTCCCCAAAACCCAACTTAACTGTAGATGTCCCTTACTCCTGGGGAAATCGTGCTTTTCCGGCGGTCAGGCAAGGTCTGCCTGACGGACATGTCTTCAACCCAGGACGCAGGCGAGGAGGCTAAAAGGGGCAGCTGTAAGAAGCACTCTTAAAGGGATTTTATTAAAGGGATTTTATGAAACCACTCACTGAGGCGCAGTTGGGTCACATTGACACAATGCTCTGGCTGTAGGCAAGTCCAGCTCTTGAAATTAAGGGTTTACAAGCAGGCATCTTCTAGATTTTAAATTCCTTTCTCACGTTCATTCCTTTTTCTCGTGATAACGCTTTTATGTTTTTCAAAATATCCGCACGGACATTTACATGAATGTCTGTAGGCTTCTTCCCAGTAAGCAATTTTCTGCATTTCAGTCATCTCCGTATAAAAAAAAAAATTCCTAATGCATCTAATTTTTCACACACAATTTTCATTGATTACTAATTCATATGACAGACATGCTACCTTAGTCTTCATGTTAATATGTTCATTGAAAATGACATAGAAGAAAGGGCATTTAGACCTACAGAGAATTAATTAGCATGTAATTCTCAGTATATCATCTAGTGTTAATTAGCAGTTAAACCATCTTCTTGTGCATGACCTGCTGATTTCAATACAGTGTCCTATTTTGGAGACCCTAGGGGAACAAAACTTGAAAGGATCTTCAGTCTTCTTTTTTTGAAAATGAAATATGGAATCACAGCTCCAATTCTCCCATGCTTTGTTTAACCGTTATATATTTTCCTCATTTTGTTCCTTTCTCTGTGTCATAGGCATTATGTCTTCCATTTCTAATAAAATAGTGGCCAGACCTTAACTAATTGTTAAGAGTGAGATGAATATTCATATTTAAATCTTTTTAAAGTTAGAACTTTTTCTGATTGTTCTTATTCACACTTCTTAGACGGATGTTCAGTATGACTGCTATACAAATTTGTGTACGAGCTAGTCTTACTGTTTTGTTTGCTTATGTTTTTACACATGTATGTTTTGGTGGTATACACATATATCATTGAAGCAAAAAAAAAACAACAAAAACACCTCATGGAGAAATTTGGCAAGTCATCGAAGAAACATTCTGAATTTTTAAATATTTCTTTAGGGGTGTCTTGGTGACTCAGTGTGTTACAGCTTCTGCCTTCAGCTTGGGTCATGATCTCAGGGTCCTGGGATCGAGTCCTGCATCGGACTCTCTGCTCAGCAGGGAGTCTGCTTCCCCCTCTCTCTCTGCCTGCCTCTCTGCCTACTTGTGATCTCTGTCAAATAAATAAATAAAATCTTTAAAAAATAAAAAATAAAAATAACTATGTCTTTAGTGTTACTGCAATTATTGTGTATCTGAGAATTTTGTTTATGTACTTATTGAACTATAGTAACTCATTTGAACAACTGTGATAGAAGGAAGAGTTTTTAGCATATTCATATCTATTCATAACAGATAAAAATTGTAAGAATGACTAACCTACTCAAAACATTCAAAGTTATCTTTGAAATTCATAATTAAATGTGTTTTTTATCAGGGTGCCTGGGTGGCTTGTCTGTTAAGTGTCTGCCTTTGGCTCAGGTCATCGTCCCAGGGTCCTGAGATCGAGCCCCACATCGGGCTCTCAGCTCAGCCTGCTTCTCCCTGTCCCTCTGTCTGCTGCTCTGCCTACTTGTACACGCTCTCTCTCTCTTTCAAATAAATAAATAAAATCTTTAAAAAAATGTTCATATCTGAAGTGTAAGAAATTCAGAACCCTTAAAAAACTGAAAAACGACATTTCTGTCTATTTGAGATAAGCCAGCATGCCAGCCAGGCCTGCTGACTCAGCGTTCATAGGACATTTTGCCTTCACTAACCTTCCTCCTTTGGTTCAGGCCTGGTACTCCCCATGCTGGACCCAACCCTGGTCTCTGTGTTTGTCTCTTTCGCGGCTATCACTTGGGTTCACAATTTTCTTAGACTGCTAGTAAGATCAAGGAAATCAAAGTACATTATTTTTAAAGGCTTTCCCAGCTTTTTGGATTTATAAACACATTAAGAAGGGGATGGTTATTAAATTAGCCTCTTCACCAAAAAGAGCAACTTGGACAATCCACAAAGCATTTTCACACACATTATCTCATTTGATTTTCACAGAAACTCAGAGAGGGTATAATTACTGTCATTTTGCAAAGAGAGAAAGGGTCTCAGAGAGATTCAGTGATTTCTCAAGGAATCAAAGTGAGAGAGATGTGGTGTAATCAAGAATAACCCTTAGATTTTTGATTTCTACAACCAAATCTGTCCCAGCTTTATTAGTCTTTGGCATGTAAACCTCAAACACTGCTGTCTAGTGGTCCCCCTTGGGCTGGAGGATAATAAGGAAATAGAGGTGAGGAAATGAAGAAGTGGAAAGAAAGCTGATCTGGCATCAATTTAATATCACATGACATTCCTGCAACCTAGGGAGCAGGGTTCATTGGTTCCTTTTCAAGACCATTTCTCACATTGCTTCTTCATGACACAGCAGGAGGTGATCCATAGGTACCACAGTTACAGGTTAAGTTTGAGGTCAGTGGCATAAAGACACTGTGTTCTCATTGAACACTCTTGATAAGAAATGAAATGGTTCTATCTTCGTTTTGCAATTTGATTAAAAATAGGCTCCTGACTTATCTAAGACTGAGGCCTCATTCTAAATATTCTCAACCAGGAGTGCCTGGGTGGCTCAGTCGGTTAAGTCTGCCTTTGGCTCAGGTCAGGATCCCAGTGTCCTGGGATCAAACCCTGCATCAGGTTCTCCGCTCAGCAGGGAGTTTGCTTCTCCCTCTGCCTGCTGCTCCCCCTGCTTGTGCTCTCTCTCTCTCTCTGTCAGATAAATAAAATCTTAAAAAAAAAAAAAATTCTCAACCAATAAAAATTTGAACCCTGATCACCTATATTAAATATTTAAATTTATAAGATTTTTAGGGAAGGCCCTGGATGAGACAAAAAGTGCAAATTTTAAATAATCAACCCCATCACTTGAATGAGTTGGGAACTTAGGTTAAATGTATTGCAAATTCTTTACACATCTATCCTATTTCTAGAACGATCTCATAGGGTTCTGACCTCAGACAGCACAGGTTCAAATCCATATTCTGACATTGCCAGATTCCTGACTCTTAGCAAGATGACTGATGTGTCTGTGCCTTGGTCTGTTTTAAAGATTAAGTGAGGTGGTACACTTGGAGTTAATCGATACATACTGGCTATTACTTTTGCTATTATATAATCAAAGAGAATAGGGAAGTGCCTACCATTTTATGTCATTCTCTTATGATAATGGTGTTCTGGAAAACTAACTATGCTCCTTATTTTTTTATTTTTTTATTTTTTTAAGATTATTTTTTTATTTGACAGACAGAGATCACAAGGAGGAGGAGAGGCAGGCAGCGAGAGGAGGAGGAAGAAGCAGGCTCCCTGCTGAGCGGAGAGCTGGATGTGGGGCTCCATCCCAGGGCCTTAGGATCATGACCTGAGCCAAAGGCAGAGGCTTAACCCACTGAACCACCCAGGCAACCCTCCTTATTTGTTTATTAATTAACTTAGTGTCACCACAGTTTCCACATTTCCATGTGACTTTTAGGTGATTTTCACCATATTAGTTTAGATGTACATATTTATGTTTGTGTTTGTGTATAACATGGTAACATGGGTCAAACCACATTTCCATATTTCCCGAAGCTTTTGAAAATAGGGAAAACAGTGAATTTCATCAGTCTGCTAATTCACTGAGTTACATGATGCCAAAGTAATCGATTTCACTTTTTAAAGTGTTTTTTTTTTTTTTAATAAGAGTAATTGATTTTCTTTTTTTACCTGATGACTGAATTGACTGGTTGGAGTTGGCATTTTATACACCCACCCTGAATTAAGCAGTTGTGAAAATTGTTGGTTATTCAGTCTTTTAAAGCACCATTAGCGCATTTTTCTGCCAGTGACTTGAACATATTCATGCAGCCTTCAAAAATTTCTAATTTATTTCCAGGTAGGAGATCATATATTGGAAAAATCTGACTCAGCATGAAAAATTTATAGTAAAAATTACTTTACCCTAATAAGTGTACTTAAAATGTGTTTGTACAGAAAGTTTTTCCCTTCTACCAGCTTTATTTTTTTTATCATAGCGTTTTATTCAGCCTCTCACCTTGAACAGTTACACAGGGAGTTTTATGAAGAGCTGTGATGTCCTGGAAATAGCTACCTACCTGTCAAAGTTATCGCTTCAACTGTGGAAGCTAAGTCCAAGTTTTACAGACGTGGTCCTCTCATACCCTTTCCAGACTCCTTCCCTGTGAGGAAATCATTCTAAAAATGTTTGGTAATTATTTCCTTCTTTCAGCTCAGAATCACCCTGATCTGCACGTTGGAGAAGAGAAAAAACATGCTATTGGTCATATGATTATAAAACCTTCACACAGGAGCTGAAAGAACTCACTCTGGTTTGTAGTTTCCAAATCAAATGTTGCACACCCATCTAGAGAGAATTAGAGATGATGGCTTTTATATCTTTCTGTCCTTCTCCTATGTCTAGTGTCTTTGAATTATTTCAAGCAAATTTCATTCCTTCTCTGTCCAAAGTTCCAGCGGGATCCTTCTCTTGCATGGTTGTAGGGCAAAAGAGTTTAATGAAGTGGCCTGGAAGGCTACAGGAATCATAAATTTAAACCAGTTGACTTCTTTATGAAGCCACGGTAGAGACAATAGTGTTCAGGAAGAAATTCTTAAAACAGACACTTCCCTTCAGTGGTTTCTGAAATGTGCTGTTCTCTATCCAGTTAAAAACAATGTTTTATATTTTTTGCTGTACTGGGTGACAAAGCAAAGTGTAGTGTAATATTTGATGCTGAGAAGTGAAGCGTGATCCTACTCCTATTACAGATGCTGAGAGGAGGTGGTCTACAATTGCTGAGGTAGCCTCAGGGCTTTCTCCTGAGATACCTCAAAGAGTCTGACAGTAGGTCTTTCTGAGATCATGAGGATTTGGAGAAATCTATCTTTCTTTGATTGTTATGATTCAAGACCTTTGGAGTTCTTTTTAAAAGAGGCCTCTTTAAAATTATAGATTTGTTCTTTTTTAAATGGCAGTGTTTTCCTTTCGTCCATCCCTGCACATCGAACATTCCCTGCTTGAGCAATGTGTGGTGGGAACTTTGTGAGGCACTCTGTGGGGGAGAGCATGAAATGGAAAGAGCCTGCCTTCAAGGTATTTATTTAACTTGCTGGTAAGATAGAGTTGGGGATCACTTCCGTTTTTGTTTCATGTCATGCAATCACGTGATAGTATTTACTTTCTCACTTTCTGTAGTCAAGTTAAGAAAATTAAATCTAATTTATATTCTGGAAAGGTGCAATTCTCTTTGTGTAATCCAAGTGAGTGTGCTTCGAGTTATTTTGGTAATTCCTCTTTCGCTCCAATTTTCAAATGCAAATTGTCTATTCCAGTTACTTTTTTAACCCTATATTAACACCTTTTTTATTGTGGCAAAACACAGTGTAACACAAAATTTACTATTTTAACCATTTTACCTACTTTCTATTTTTTTTAAAGGATTTTATTTATTCCTTTGAGGGAGAGAGAGAGCATGAGTAGGGGGAGAGGCAGAGGGAGAAGCAGACTCCTGGCTGAGTAGGGCGCCAGATGTGGGGCTTGATCTCAGGACCCTGGGACCGTGACCTGAGCCGAAGGCAGACACTCAACTTTACTGAGCCACCCAGGCGCCCCTGTTTAAACCATTTTAAAAGGTACAGTTTAATGCCAATTAGCGTTCACAGTGCTGTGCAACCAGCACCACTACCTCGGCCCACACCAACCTCAGCAGGCAGGCCCATTAAGCAGTGATTCCTTATTCTCCTTTGCCCCTGTCCCCAGACTGCCTTTAATCCACTTTCAGTCTTTCTAGATTTCTTTATTCTGGATATTTCTTGTAAAGAGAATCATATATTATGTAGCTTTTTGTGTCTGTCTTCTTTCTTTTAGTATGAAGTTTTCAAGGTTTATCCAGGTGGTAGCATGTATCCATATTCATTTCTCATGGCTGAATAACATCCCATTGTGTGGCTATACCACATTGTAGCCATTATTATTATTATTGTCAGTCGATAGACATTTGGGTTATTTCCATCAGTTACTTTTGTAATGGATAATACTACATACTCAAGTAAAATCTGAGTATATTTGCTTGCTTCAAGTAGTACAGAAATAATCAAAATTCATTTGAAATGACATGGGAATGTTCCTTTGTATACTGGACCATCCCACCTGCTTCTTAGGCTTCTGATTTAATGTGGTATATGAAATATACACCAATGGGGACTGCTTTGCCTCCTCCCTACAAGGTTGTATGTTACTTATGCAATGGGTTCTCAAAAAGCATTTTTGTAGATGTCTAAAATTTAGCTATAATGGAAAAGTTATTTCTTATCAAATTACCAATATGCCTATTGCCCTGACGGCATTGGAAAATAGAATGAAAAGAGATTGTATTATGTTTCACAATTTCAAAAGAGTCTAAAATGAAAATTCGAACTCATTTTTTTTATTCTGAGGATTCCACAGCCCATGGAAATCAAGTTCTGAAGCAGCTTCAGATATGAAGCAATAACTAACCCCCAGCCTTATGTATTACATGTTTTGAAAATGAAGGTCAAGGCTCTGAGGTTGCCCCATCCTCTTTTGGAAAAGTGTGATGCAATCTTTAAGTCCACCTGAGCAGCCACTGGAGGCAAGGGGATGAGACCTCAGTTTAATGTCTCAGCTGAAGGGCAGATAGGCAGAGCTATTATTAATACCTGACAAGCCGAGAACTCTGCCTCAGTGCCGTTAAAACCTCAGCGAAGGGCAGCAGTACTTTATAATTTATAAGGATGGAAATGGATCGAGACTTTTTTTTTTTTTTTTCTGGGAAGAAAATAAAGTCATAATGCATTTTCAACTGATGCTTAGCTGCTTTTAAGTGCCCCTCGGGGCATTCTGTTAATGAGGATCAGGGATTATAAGAAACAGATATGGATATGTAAAAATGTTGAATTAACATGATTTTCCTTTCTTAAAACCTGAGAAAGTACATAATGTCCTTTCAGCATATTTGACAAACATATACTTAAAGATGAAACGGTTACTTACAAAGTCATAATACTATCTGAAACCGTATGGTAAACTGTCTATTTTGGTGATTACAAACACTGGTTTTATAGCACCCTAGCGATATCATAAAAATTTGAAAATTATTTTTAATTAAAAATGCATAATAACTTCAATGTAACAAAGTCTCTGTAGACCAGAATTCTCCTTAAAATAGATCTAACTTAGCCTTTGCCTTGATGGGCTTTGTACCAAAAAGACTTTGTGTTAGATACATTTATCTATGGAAACAATTTGAGGAATTCGCATTGGCACCCATATTAAAACATTTAGTCATAGGCACAAAATCAAGTAGCAAACAATAAGATACATCAAGTCTGAAATTATTGAGGGTGGTTAGGTTGGGAATTATATGCGTATTTTTATATCTTTTTTTTTTTAACTGTTTCTTTACGCCTGTTTTGCAATATTAGAAATTTGAACTCTTCTCAGGAAAAGGATGAAATTGCAAATCACATTAATTTTGTGGTGTGTGTGTGTGTGTATCTTATTTAAAACCAAAATACTAATTCCATCCTCCCTTTGTATAATGAAAAGTACAAGGCCTCTTGGAGACATTCTTCCTCTACCCAAGTCAATTTTAATTTTAGATGTGTTTCTAAGTTACAAAATAATGTACAAATTTGTGGTTGGCTTGATCCACCTCCAAGAGATACAAAATGAAGTCCTTTGATCTTTCAAGTGATATGTAAGAATCAACAGAAAGACAAAGGAAAGATAACAGTAGAGAGCAATAAAATTCAGAGAAATGAAATTAAGAAATATTGTTTGCTATAACAGGCAGCTCTGAAACAAAAAATTGTTTTACAGTACTGATGAGTGAATGAAGAAAAGAAGCCCTGCTTAATATATTTCTCAATTTAGCCATGTATTAAAAGAGAGACAAAAAAATGTCTCGAGCTTTCACAGCCATGGCTATTCTAAGGACATAATTGGGGAAAATCATTATGTGTACACTCTTACCATGTATATGCCCGAAGGTCTCACCAGGAGCTCGAAAAGCCCAGAAAGTACTATGTGAGCACATGTCAATCCTTCCCCACTCTGATATAAACATCCATAAGCCTTTAGAGCAGCAGCCAGACAATGAATCACAGGCAATATGTTTTTAAATTGGTCTCATGTACAGTTTATTTATATTTTAACTTATGGTTGGTTTTAAACCATGGAGCAGTGATTCTTAACCTTTTGTATGATTTTTTCCTTTAACTCATAGAGAAGATGGCTCATTCCCAATGAATAGAAGGGAATAGCTCCAGGAGATAAATATTAAATCAACCTTACGAAAACGTGCTGCTTGTTCAGTTTGATGTCTTTTCCTCCGTCTCACATTCACACAGTGTATGAACAGTTGCACCAATACTAGGACATCGAAGGCATTGATCCTGCAGAGCAATTATTCTCTTGCACTTTACTCCCAGTCATTGTACAAACATTGCTGTACTTAGTCATTGTACAAACATTGCTGTACTTCTGCTTTATGGATTCTCAAACACATCTTTGATGACACTATTCCTTCTGCATTGAGAAAAACAGTCTCTGATTCCTAAGGCACTTTGCTTCTATTATTCACTCACCCACTTATCCATCCTTCAGTCACTGCCTGCTTTACTAATAATGCGCTTGACATTGGGGATTTAAAGTAAAACATAGTCTCTGACTCCAAAGTGCTTTTAGGATAGTGGAGATGACAGACATATAAAGAAATAAGAGGAATAAATTATCATAGAGCCTGTCACAGAAATATATGCACAGTGGAGAACAAAGAAGGGAATGTTCTTGTCTACCTGGGGTTGAATAAGAATGAACAGAAACAGAATAATATTTAATGAGTTTTGACAATTGAAATAAAAATTAAATAAGCAAACAGAAGAAAAAGTAAGTAGAAGTTAGCACAGTAAGGAGTAAAAGAACCCAAAAGAAAGAGAAAAATAACTTCAACGGAAATAAAAAGATGGAAGAAAAACTTACAAGGAAATTTTTTTAAAGTTATTAAAAAGAAATGAAAATGACTATTCTGATAGGATGCACTTTAGAATTTTAAAATTTTTACTCTATAAAGATATTGATGATTTAGTTATGGAATAGAGTCACACTGAAATGTATGTAATGATTCTTATTTTTCCAAACACAGAAATCAATAATGGAAATCGATAACTTCTCTTTTAGAAGATATAATATTTTAGTCTCTTTGTTAATTCTGTGGTGATAACTGATTATCACATAGGTGGAATTATATAAAATGCAAGATAAAATATATACAGGCTTTAAACCCACTAGATCAGCAGACAGATTTTTTAAATGGCTGGTTGGATAGTCTATGAAAAATTAATTAGTATTTTACAGTCAGCAACATCATAGATCTTGCATTAAATAAACTCATGCAGAAAACTGGATGTGTACTATTGGCAGGAATCACTGACAACAATTGAGACAAGACATGACTTCCTTTAAAGCATAACTTTCTTATTAAATGACATGAAAGGGAATGTTCCTGTTACAGTATTACTTTTTCTTTTTTTTAATTGAAATTCTTAGCTAACATATAGTACATCATTATTTTTAGATGTAGAGTTCAATAACTCATCAGTTGCATATAACACTCATCACATCATGTGCTTCCCTTAATGTCCCTCACCCCATTACCCCATCCCACATCCCCCACCCCTCCAGCAACCCTCAGTTTATTACCTAGTGTTAAGAGCCTCTCATGGTTTGTCTCCTCTCTGATTGCTTTCCGTTCCATTTATTTCAAGTTCTTAAATGTTAATTTTCATGTCAAGTACACACTGGCATTAGGTAATATGTATTTTCTCTTTCAAGAACTTTTTCCAATGATGGATCTTTCAGATTTTGCAAAATTATTGAAAACTCCCCAAATTTAGTCAGACTGCATGGATTGTTGGTTAATTGGGGGTTGAGTCATGGAGTATCAGTGATGAGAAGCCCTAATTTAGCACTTAACTGACATGAGTGAAACCGTCAGCAAATTATATGGTCTACATTGTGATTTTTACTCATATTTCCTTTTTTCACAGTTCCCTGGCACTTGGGATCTATTATATGCAAAGAAACATGCTATCGGATACAGACACTATGGAAACTGACCTAGAGAAATAATAACAAACTTAATGGAAATTCAATCCACATATAATGTATGAATTTTTAAGAGTTTTAACCAACAGGTCAAAATGCAATATAACTCTCTACAAACTGAAGACCTAACAACTGAGATAATGGGTTAAAATGTAATAATTAGGATGGATGATAAGTCTGATTTCCGGAATGTTCAAAGAATTGTTGAATTCTGTAGTTTAACATAATAATATCGACATGGTCTGACAGTTTTGCATATCATCAACTGGGTTAAATGGAAGTACATTTCCTTGTTTTCCTTTTCCCTTTAGGTTGCCACAGGAGAGATCTGTGTGAGATTTGCAAGACAAGAGTGAAGAAGCAGCCATTACTCTCTGAAATCAGTATAAGGGGCAAGCACACTGCTGCTGAAACACGCCTTGTCATGATCTTCTGTCTTACAGAAGATGGTGTGGGGCCACAGCTGGGATTGCAGAGACTCCAACTCCCACTGTAACTACTCATTACTTTATTCAAATTGTGCAACAGATAAAGAGCATTCACTTCTTTTCCACCTTACTGCACCATCAAGATGGGAGGCCATGAGGGATAGAGCTGGGATCCAGTTTACAGTTGTTCTTGCTTCATGCTTCGCTTTTCTCCTTGACTGCTGATCTGCAGTAATTTCAAGCTCTTGTAAGATACAGAGTCAACAACCTTCCATAGCACCCATAATTGCACACAGCATACTCCCTATAATTGGTCCATTATTATATCACTCCAAGCTGTTCTTCTACTCTGACTAAACCTTAAACTATAGAGAAATTCATTCTAGAAAAGCTCTAGGGGAACAGAACCTTTTGTAAGGGTACTTGGAAATGGCTTTGGGCTACCTGAATTTGTTACTTGGGGTAATTATATTTTAAGACATTAATGACTCTATGAACAGTGATAATGTACACATGGTTAATACATGGCAAAAGTGTAACATAAAATATCACCTGTAGATCCTGTAATCAAGTGTCTATAGAAGGAATGATTTTGAAATAAGGTCCTTTTTGCCACAGAATATTTTGTAAAAATAAGAAAGAATAATAGATTTGGCTGGTGGCTTCTAAGTGTACCAGAGGACTTTCCCCAGAAAGTACATAATGAATTCAGAGTTTTTACTTTCCAGTTGATAGGATAGGAAATGCTTCTATCTATGTTTGTCCTGAAATAAACCTTTATCGCCTATAGCTGTAGGACTGAGATTTCTGAAAACCCAAGTCTAAAACTGAAGTCTAAAATTATTTCTGGTTAAATTAAAAAATAATTAAATCTATGACTTCACAAGATCTCTTATTATTAAAGTTAGACATTCCACGGGAAGGAGTCTTTATCTGAAAATATGGATGGGATTATATGGAACAGATTCTAATAAAGATGGGGAACTTGATTCCTAAAAATTCTGAGCCTCTTTGGCTTATAGAAGCAGCTTTTCCTCCCTCATTCTGCCTAAGGAATCTTAATGGCTTTTCTTAAAGTAGTTGAACTACAGGGGTTGCTAATCCATGCTCCATAACCTCCCATTGTTCCTAGACTTTTAATCAGACTGTAGCTCCAGAGGGTGAGGTAAGAACAAACAAACAAACAAACAAACAAACACAAAAAAACGTAGCCTGTGTGTAAGTAGAAATCATACTGATGTGTTTGCAAATTTTGCCAATTTGTATTGTCATAAACTTAGGCAACAGGTGTGGGAATGGATCCTTATGGATGCCTGATCAGGTTAAAAGGCATAGAAGGTAGGACTTAGTTAAATTTGTTGATAGGGATGTTCAAAACCAGAGATTCTAAATTCAATTTGAAATCTCACATGACTGAGAGTGGCAGATAAGCTAAGGAACTCATACGAAGTTACAAAACAAATACATAATGTACCCAGGATCTGAGTCCAGAGTCAGGCTCCAGAGTCCTTGTTCTTAAGGGTGATGAGGTTGGAGACAAGAGGCTATAGTTTCAGACACATTAAAGACTATAACTTTTAAAAAGCAGTTGTAATAAATGAGATAAGAAAGAAAGCCTAGGATTTAGTTGATAAACCTTCAGTTATAGTTATATTTTTCGTGGGTCATCACAACACTTTCCTTCTAGTCCATATATATGTAGTTAAATGGTTGTCCTTTTCTAAAGGACATTATATTTACTAACTGACAAGAAAAAAGGAAAAAAAATACTTCCTGAATCCTCATGAAATCCTGATAAAGAAGGGATCTGCAACAGACCTATAATATGATATAAATCTCCTGATGAATGACTAAGTAGTAGATGAAGTATTAAATCAAGAGACAAAGGAGGAGAGAAAGAGAGAGAGAATGTGCAAGCATAAATCTGTTCTTAAGCATGTCAATCCATTTGTAATACATTTTATATTTTCACAAGGAGACTGATATATATGTCTGTAAGTGTATGTTTGTATGTACACATTGTACTATTATTCTGTCCTATCCAACTAAACTCTTTAAGAGATAGGAAAAGCAGGAAAGAATTAAAAATAACTGTCTAAATGGCCAAACCTAGCCCAGTATAAACAGTATTCCAAGAGTGAGAACTTCCTTTTCCTACCTTGTAGATAGAGATGCTGAGTAGAATGGGCAAGATGATAGAAATATACTACTGTAAGATGCTTTATCTAAACTGACCTGCTTGGAAGGCTTAATACTTTGGCTGTACCTACGTATTCTAATGAATACACAGATGAAGTTGATCCTTACACGTAAAAGCAAAGTTATTCCCCTTTATACACTTACTATCACCTCATCTAAATTCTTCTTTAGATTTTCTCAAGAGGAGATAATAGACACAGTCTCCACCTCTAATTATGTTTTAATTTATTTTAATAGTTTTCTTCATTATTATATCAGTTTTATATTTCCATATACAAATTATCGCAAACTTGGCAGATTAAAATAACAAACATTGTCATATGTGAAAAACCCACAGCTAACATCATACTCAATAATGAAAGACTGAAAGCTTTTCCTCTAAGATCAAAAACAAGACAAAGGTGTTCACTTTTGCCTCCTTTGCTCAGCATAGTATTGGAAGTCTTGGCCAGAGCAATGAATCAAGAAAAAGAAATAAAACACCTAAATTGGAAACAAAGAAATAAAATAATCTCTGTTCTCAGGTAACATGATCTTATGTGTAGAAAAACCAGAAGATAGCACAAATTCAGCAAGTTGCAGGATACAAAATCAACAGACAAATCAGTTGTTTCTATATCTTAATAATGGGTGGCCTGAAAAGAAAATTATGAAAATTATCTTATTTATGCACCAAGAACCATAAAATATTTAGGAATTAGCTTAACCAAGGAGGCAAAAAACTTGTACACTGATAAATACAAAATAATGCTGAAAGAAATGAAATAAGACATAAATAAATGAAAAGATAGACTGTGCTCATGGATTGAAAGATATAATATTGTTAAATGTTGATACTTCTTAAGCTATCTACAGATTCAATACAGTACCTATTGAAAACTCAATAACGAATTTTGCAGAAATAGATAGAAAAATCCATCCTAAAATGCATATGGAATTCCAAGAGAACCCCAAAAGCCAAAATAATCTTGAAAAAGAACAAAGAGATCTTATACTTCCTAATTTCAAAACTTACTACAAAGCTCTAGAAATCCAAGCTGTGTGATATTAGTATAAAGATAGACATACAGGGGCGCCTGGGTGGCTCAGTGGGTTAAAACCTCTGCCTTCAGCTCATGTCATGATCTCAGGGTCCTAGAATCGAGCCCCGTATTGGGCTCTCTGCTCAGCAGGGAGCCTGCTTCCTCCACTCTCTCTCTCTGCCTGCCTGTCTTCCTACTTGTGATCTCTGTCTAATAAATAAATAAAATATTTTAAAAAAATAGACATATAGACCAATGGAACAGAATAGAAGTAAACCTTCATGTATTTAGTCAAATGATTTTTGACAAGATTGCCAATGACATTTGATGGGGACAGGGTAGTCTTCTCAGCAAATGGTGTTGTTATTAACATAATGAAGTTTTCATTATCAAAATAATGAAGTTGGATCCTTACCTACAATATATACAAAAATTAACTCAAATTGGATCAAAGAACCTCAGTGTAAGAGCTAAAACTATAAAACTGTTAGAAGAAACTGTAGGGGAAGAACTTCATGACATCAGATTTGGAAATGATTCCTTGGATATAACACCAAAAAGACAGTCAACAAAGGGAGAAAAAAATAGATGTATTGGACTACATCAGAATTTAAAACGTTTTGCAGCAAAGGACATTATCAAGAGAGTATGAGACCAACACACAGAATGAGAGAAAAGATTTGCAAATCTTAGATCTGCTAAGGAATGAACATGAAGAATATATAAAGAATACCTACAACTCAAGAACAACAAAATAACTCAATTTCGAAATGGGCAAATTCTCGGATAGATATTATTTCAAAGAAGATACATAAATGGCCAATAAGTACATGAAAAGATGTTCAACATCAGTAGTCATTAGGAAATAAAAATGAAAGCTACAATGAGATTATACTTTACACTCATTACGATGGATATTATTGAAAAAGAACAAAAACAGAAAAGAAAACAAAACACTTTTGTCCAGAATGTGGAGATATTTGGTCTCTTATGCATTGCTGGTGGGAATATAAAATGATGCCCTACTATGGAAAACAATATGGCAATTCCTCAAAAAATTAAACATAGAAAGAGCATGTGATCCAGCAATTCCAGTTCTGGACATATACCCAAAAGATATGAAAGCAGGAACACAAACAGATATTTGTATATCAATATTGAAAGCAACAGTATTCACAACAGCCAAAGGTAGAAATAATCCATATATACTGATGAAAGGATAAACAAGATGTGATATATACATACAATGAAATATTATCCAGCCTTATAAAAAGGAAATTCTGATACATGCTACAACATGGACAAACTGTGAAGGCATTATGGTAAGTGAAATAAGTCAGAAACAAAAGGACAAATATTATATAATTCCACTTATATGAAGTGTCTGGAATAATTAAATTCAGAAAGACAAAAAGTAGAATAGTAGTTACTGGGGTTTGGGTGGAGGGAATAATGGGAAGTTACTGTTTGGCACAAAGTTGCAGTATGAGATGATGAAAAGTTTCTCAAGATGCATAGTGGTAAAAAAAAAAAGATGCATAGTGGTGATTCACAACAGTGTGAATATATTTAATGCCACTGATCTATACATTTAAAATTGTTAAAATAGTACATTTTATGGATTTATATTTTATCACAATTAAGTGAACACATTATATACTTTTATTGTCTCACAATTCTATTGGTTAAAATTCTCAGAATGGGGTCTCACATGACTAAAATAATGGTGTTGCCTAAGACCATGATCTCACTGGGGACCATTTGCAAGCTATTCATTGTTGGATTAATTCAATTTCTTGCAGTTATACAACTGAGGTACCCTTTATCATATAGGTCATGAGTTGGGAGCCATTCTCAGCTCTTACAGGTTACCCATTCTTTCCGGCCATCTGACTCTCTTGAAAACATGGTAGTCTGTTGCTTCTAGGTTAGTAGGAAAATATACGTCTGTCTCTTTTAAAGTTTTGCTTAATAAAGTTGGGTCCATTCAGCTGGTTAATCATAAATTAATTCTAATTCAACTCAGTAGAAACCTCCATTATATCTGCAAAATCCCTTTTCCATAAAACATAATTTAATCTTGTGAGTGATATCCCATAATCTTCAAGGGCCCTGCCCACCCTCCAGGACAGGATATTATTTAGGGTATGTTCAACGAGGGTGGGGATCTTGGCAGATATCTTAGAATTTTGCCTACCATATTATCATGCCTATTACAGTAAGAGAGAGATCCGTTTTAAATCCTGAAAGCCACAATTCACAATAAAAACATAATACATAAGTATGTCTATATTCAGTAACAAAACAGCTACTTTATAATGAAGAAATTTAAAGAGATTCATGAAGACAAATATAAGCATGATAATAAGAAACATATTTAACATCAATTTCAAAAGAATACTGTTCAAGTAGACAAAAATAAAAGTTATAGAGGGCTTAAACTTCATCAATAAGGTAGAGCATATGCATACATATTGAATTTTACATACTGGTAATGGTGTGTGATAATGGAATACACCTCAAGTTTGAGAATGTACAACTTTTAAAAAATTGATAGTTTTTATGTCACTATGGAAACATGAATAACTTCCACAAATTAGGAATATTTTAAATAATATTGACTGATGACAAAGCAAGAAGCTAGAAATTATTAATGCAATAAAAAAGTCCTTCCAACTGAGGATATTTTTTAAAGTTTATTAAACAAAACCTGGCTGAAAAGAGAAACACAAAAATGTAAAACTTTTAAATTTAAATAAAAAATTTTAATTCTAGGCACCTGGGTTGCTCAGTGGGTTAACCCTCTGCCTTTGGCTCATGTCATGATCTCAAAGTCCTGGGATGGAGCCCCACATCCGGCTCTCTGCTCAGCGGGGAGCTTGCTTCCCCCCCGACCCCGTCTCTGTCTTCCTCTCTGCCTACTTGTGATCTCTCTCTCTGTCAAATAAATAAAATAAAGTCTTTAAAAATTTTTAATTCTAAAATTCCTAAAAAATAGATAACAAAAACACCTGTATCATCATCTATGAGATGCATTGAAACCACTGATCAGAGGAAAAATAATAGCTCCAAGCACTCATGTTAAGATTTAAAAGTAAAAATGAATAAAATAATTTCCCAAACAAAAATTTAGAAAGGAAGAGCAAAAGAACACATACGGAAATCATATAACAAATGAATAAATCAAATTCTAGGTTTTTTTAATTAACAAAATATACAGACTACTAATTAACTATGGAGAGAAAAAAAGAAGAAAATATAGATAGACTAAAATACCCCTTACTCCTGAAACCAATACCTGATATAACATGGAAAGATTAGAGACTTTTACACTAGATTAGGAACAATCTCCACTGCTACTGGATAATGTGCTGAAGTATTATCCAACACAATTCAACATGAGAAATCAGTTAGAGGAATGGATAATCGGAAAAGCAGCAAAATTATCTCTTTTTGCAGATGATATGATAGCCAACCTGAAAAATGAATCTATTATACAACTAATTCAAATAATATAAGAATACAGTAAAATGGGAGAGGATATAAAATTAACATGCAGAAATCAGTGTCTTTCATGCACACAATTAATAATATGTCAGAACATATAAAGACAGAAAGAACCCCATTTATAATAGCAACAAAGAATATTTAGGAATAAAATTAACAAGAGATGTACAAAAACGATACTATACTATACTATGTGAGAAAATGTTTTAAATTTGTGAAAGATACAAAATGAGAACTGAACATATAATAAAGACATTTATTGGTTTTGGATGGTATGCCAACCATCATAAAATTTATGTTCTGCTTAATTCGTACATTTGACACAATCCAAATAAAAAATACCAAGTTATATATTTTTTTTAACTTGCAAGAAAAAGGCAGGAAATGCTGGAAAGACAAACTATAAGAAGATTTAATCTTCCCAGATATTAAAATATAGTATAATTTCCTTAATTAAAATATTGTTGTTCTGGCATATGAGTGAACTAACTTTGCATTGGGACAGAACAGAAAAATAAGAGAAGAGAAAGTCTAAAAATAGATATAAATAAACAATTAAAAATACATTAAAAAGGCCCTTAGGTCACTCATAATCAGAAAAAATTCAAATTAAAACACTGTTATATCGTATCTATCAAACTGATGCACATTTCAAAGAATGACAATTTGCATGGAGCACTGGTTGTCGTGCATAAACAATGAATCTTGGAACACTGAAAAAAATAAAATTAAATTAAGATGTTAAAAAAAAATAAAAGAATGACAACACTTTCTACTGGCTAGTCTGTGGGGAACCAGACATTCACATGTAGTTTCTGGTGGCGGTGAAAATTCCTATAAGCTTTTTGGAGAGGAATCTGAATCCCACTGATATCAGTCAACCCATACATCAACCAATAAAAATAAATAAATGGGAGTGGAAAGGCCTTTCTTTACAACAGAAAGGCACTAATAGATGTATATGTATATGTGTTCAGTGTTTCTGGGGGAGAGAGATACGGAGAGATACAGGGACACAGATAACAAAAACCTGGCTTACATCAAATAGCCTTCGGTGTAGCTGATAAATTTGAAAATTGTTGAGAAAGAAGTCATTAGTTTCAGGGAGCAATTAATGCAAGCATTTATCTGTAAAAAGATTTTTTAAAAATTGGACTAGTAATGTGACAGTAAAAATGAGAGGTTGGTGGCTGGTAAACAAGACTGGATATTCTCAAAGTATTATTAAGGAGAAGTGGATGGTACTGATGGGTATTTAGAATAGGAGAAGGGAATGAAAAATGATTTCAAAGGAGAAAGATCTATTACACTAATTTAAAAAAATAATTATGGAGACCAAAGTTTACCTTCTAACATTTCTCTAAATAGAGACATCTGAGAATTTGTTACAAATTTCTAGAGATGTTTTGGAGTGGATTTGTCTCTGGAAAGAATTTATATTATTGAAGAGGAGACTCAACATAATTTTTTTAAACTTGCTATAGTTGAAATTGTTAAAACAAATCTCTTCTAATATTTAAAAACTCTTTAAATACAGGCTTTATGGGATACTTGGGTGGCTCAGTGGTTAAGTGTCTGATTTGGGCTCAGTCATGATCCCAGGGTCTTGGGATAGAGTCCCATATTGGGCTCCTTGCTCAGCAGGGTGCCTGCTTCTCCATCTGCCTGCTGCTCCCCTCTGGTTGTGCTCTCTCTGCCTCTCTCTCTGACAAATAAATAAATAAAATCTTAATAAACAAATAAATAAGTGAATACGGGCTTTATTGTAATAAAAGTAATCCATTCTCTTTAAAAAATGGCAAATGAAGTATACTTTATTATTTACATATGGTTATTTTATTCATAGCCCCACTTTATTTCCTGCCAAATATATATACTATTTATATATACATATATATAATGTAACTCTATGATTTAATCACTTAATTTTATTACTGTATAACTATGAAAAATCACATACCTCAATGAATGGTTTCCATCTTAAAGCACAGTGATAACTTGTTCGTTATGCCCCATTAGTGAATCTATGTTTGAGCATTGGTTATATTCAAGTAGAACCATTTAAAAAGTTATGGGAATATCAATGCAGAAGATAATTAAATGTGTACAGAATCTATTAATGTGTATAATTAAGATAGAACATCACTGGAGTTTATTATGAAATCATAATATCCTATAATCATCCTGAAAGGGACTGCTTGTCATGTCGTATTACTTAATTATGGCCAAGTAGTTCATATAACTTGAAGTCACAGTGATTAAAACAATTAGTACAGAGTTAGGCCAAGTTATAAAAGTTGTATAAAAATATGAACAAATCGAAATGTGAGCATAAGAACCAGATTTTAACATGCAACATTTCTTTAGAAATGGATTAAATTTATTCTATTGCACTGTTCTCAATTAGCAAGAGATGGCAGTGCTCCATCCTACTTAGTAGTTGTTCGTGCACATATCTGAAAATACTGTTACGTACTTTAGAACCACTAAATCTAAATGGAAATGAGTGAGAGGAAATATGTCAATAAATGTATAAATAATGTATAAATAATGTCTCTCTATGCCTCAGGGTCTAATGTGAAAGTGCTGATAATCCTTACAAAGTTTTATCATGAAGGTAAACTAAGTAGAAAGATAGACAGACAGATATGGTCAGACATATATCATCATATATATGATTTAATAAACAGTGAGTATAAACTATTAAACTATTATTATTGCTGTTAATATTACTACTATGTACTATTACTACTATTATTACTGATTAACCTGCTTCCTTCCCTTTTTTGGAAATTTTTATTTAAATTCTAGTTAGTTAACATAGAATGGAATATTGGTTTCAGGAGAAGAATTTGGTAATTCATCACTTAAATATATAACACCCAGAGTTCAATACAATAGTGCCACTTTAATACCTGTAACCCATTTAGTCCATTCCCCCCACCCCCCCTCTATTAATCCTCAGTTTGTTCTCTGTAGTTAAGAGTCTCTTATGGTTTGCTTCTCTCTCTCTCTTTTTTTTCCCTTCCCCTATGCTCATCTCTTTTGTTTCTTAAATTCGATATGTTAGGGGCGCCTGGGTGGCTCAGTGGATTAAGCCGCTGCCTTCGGCTCGGGTCATGATCTCAGGGTCTTGGGATCGAGCCCCGCATCGGGCTCTCTGCTCTGCGGGGAGCCTGCTTCCTCCTCTCTCTCTGCCTGCCTCTCTGCCTACTTGTGACCTCTCTCTCTGTCAAATAAATAAATAAAAATCTTTCAAAAAAAAAAATTCGATATGTTAGTGAAATCATACGGTATTTGTCTTTCTCTGATTGACTTATTTCACTTAGAATAATACGCTCTAGCTCCATCCATGTCACTGCAAATGGCAAGATTTTATTCTTATTGATGGATCATATTCCATTGTATACATATATATATATCAATATCTATATATAGATATAGATATACACCACATCTTCTTTAACCATTCATCGGTTGATAGACATTTGGGTTCTTTCCATAATCTGGCTATTGATAATGCTGCTATAAACATCATTGTGCATGTGTCCCTTTGAATCACTGTTTTGGTGTCCTTTGGGTAAATATTTAGTAGTGCAATTGCTGGGTCGTAGGGTAGTTTTGTTTTTAACTTTTTGAGGAACCTCCATACTGTTTTCCAAAGTAGCTGCACTAGTTTGCATTCCCAACAGTGTAAAAGGGTTCCTCTTGATCTGCATCCTTGCCAACAATATTTTGTTTCCTGTGTTGTTAATTTTAGCCATTTGGACAGGTGTGAGGTGGCATTTCATCATGGTTTTTATTTGTATTTCCCTGATGATGAGTCATTTGAGCATCTTTTCATGCGTCTATTGGCCATCTGGATGTCTTCTTTGGAAAAATGTCTAGCCATGTCTTCTGCCTTTTCTTAACTAGATTATTTGTTTTTTGGGTGTTGAGTTTGAGAAGTTCTTAATAGATTTTAGATACTAACCGTTTATCAGATACATCATTTGCAAAAATTTTCTTTCATTCCATTTGTTGCCTTTTACTTTTATTGATTGTTTCCTTCACTGTTCAGAAGTTTTATCTTGACGAAGTCCCAATAGTTCATTTTTGCTTTTGTTTCGCTTGCTTCTGTTGATGTGTGGAGTAAGAAGTTGCTCTGGCTGAGGTTAAAGAGGTTGCCGCCTATGTTCTTCTCTAGGCTTTTGACAGATTTCCTGTCTGACATTGAGGTCTTTCATCCAGTTTGAATTTATTTTTGTGTGTAGTACAAGAAAGTGGTCCAGTTTCATTCTTATGTATGTTGCTATCCAATTTTTCCAACACCGTTTGTTGAAAACACTGTCTTTTCCATTGGATATTCTTTCTGGCTTTGTCAAAGATTACTTGGCCATATAGTTGTGGGTTCATTTCTGGATTTTCTCTTTTGTTCTGTTGATCTATGTATCTTTTTTGGTGCCTATACCATATAGTCTTGATGACTACAGTTTTGTAATACATCTTGAAGTCCGGAATTGTGATGTCTCCAGCTTTGGTTTTCTTTTTTGAGACTGCTTTAGGTGTTTGGGGTCTTTTGTGGTTCCATACAAATATTGGGATTGTTCGTCCTACCTCTGTAAAAGATGCTGGTCATGTTTTGATAGAGATTGCATTAAATGTGTAGATTGCTTTTGGTACTATAGACACTTTAACAATATTTGTTCTTCCAATCCATGAACATGGAATGTTTTTCCACTTCTTAGTGTCTACTTTGATTTCTTTCATAAGTGTTCTATGGTTTTCAGAATACAAATATTTTACCTCTTTAGTTAGGTTTATTCCTAGGTATCTTATGGGTTTTGGTGCAATTATAAACAGGATCTACTCCTTGATTTCTCTGTCTTCTGCTTCATTATGGGTGTATAGAAATGCAACAGATTTCTTTACATTGACTTTATATCCTGTGACTTTGCTGAATTCATGTATCAGTTCTGTAATTTTTTGGTGGAATATTTCAGATTTTCTACATAGATTGTCATGTCATCTGTGAATAGTGGAAATCTGACTTCTTCCTTGCTGATTTGGATGCCTTTTATTCCTTTTTGTTGTCTAATTGCTGAGGCTAGGACTTCCAGTACTATATTAAATAAAAATGGTGAGAGTGGATATCCCTGTTATCTCTGTCTTGTTCCTGCCTGTAGAGGAAAAACTCTCAGTTTTAAGGATGATATTAGCTGTGGGTCTTTCATATATGGCCTTTATGATGTTGAGGTGTATTCCCTCTATCTCTGCTTTATTGAGGGCTTTTATTAAGAATGGATGCTGTTCCACGTCACTCGGCATCAGGGAAATACAAATCAAAACCACAATGAGATATCACCTCACACCAGTCAGAATGGCTAAAATTAACAAGTCAGGAAATGATAGATGCTGGCGAGGATGCGGAGAAAGGGGAACCCTCCTCCACTGTTGGTGGGAATGCAAGCTGGTGCAACCACTCTGGAAAACAGCATGGAGGTTCCTCAAAATGTTGAAAATAGAACTACCCTATGACCCAGCAATTGCACTACTGGGTATTTACCCTAAAGATACAAACATAGTGATCTGAAGGGGCACGTGTACCCGAATGTTTATAGCAGCCATGTCTACAATAGCCAAACTATGGAAAGAACCTAGATGTCCATCAACAGATGAATGGATAAAGAAGATGTGGTATATATACACAATTGAATACTATGCAGCCATCAAAAGAAATGAAATCTTGCCATTTGCGACGACGTGGATGGAACTAGAGCGTATCATGCTTAGTGAAATAAGTCAATCAGAGAAAGACAACTATCATATGATCTCCCTGATATGAGGACATGGAGAAGCAACATGGGGGGTTAGGGGGATAGGAGAAGAATAAATGAAACAAGATGGGATTGGGAGGGAGACAAACCATAAATGACTCTTAATCTCACAAAACAAACTGGGGGTTGCTGGGGGGAGGTGGGATTGGGAGAGGGGGAGGGGGCTATGGACATTGGGGAGGGTATGTGCTATCGTGAGTGCTGTGAAGTGTGTAAACCTGGCGATTCACAGACCTGTACCCCTGGGGATAAAACTACATTATATATTTATTAAAAAAAAAAATTTGGAAGGGGAGGCGAACCATAAGAGACTATGGACTCTGAAAAACAACCTGAGGGTTTTGAAGGGTCAGGGGTGGGAGGTTGGGGGAACAGGTGGTGGGTAATAGGGAGGGCACGTATTGCATGGAGCACTGGGTGTTGTGCAAAAACAATGAATACTGTTACGCTGAAAAAATAAATAAAATGGAAAAAAAATAAAAATTAAAAAAAAAAGAATGGATGCTGTATTTTGTCAAATGCTATTCGAGAATCATATGCTTCTTATCCTTTCTTTTATTAATCTGGTGCATCACATTGATTGATTTGCAAATACTGAACCACCCCTGCAGCAGAATAAATTCCACTTGATTGCTGTGAATAATTCTTTTAATGTGCTGTTGGATTCAATTTGCAAGTATGTTGTTGAGAATATTTGTATTCATATTCTTCAGGGATATTGGCCTTAATTCTCCTTTCTACTGGGGTCTTTGCCTGGCTTTGGAATAAAGGTAATGCTGTCCTCGCAGAATAAGTTTGGAAGTTTTCCTTTCATTTCCATTTTTTGATCAATTTGAGAAGAAAAAGTATTAACTCTTCTTTAAATGTCTCATAGAATCCCCCCCGGAAACCATCTGGTTCTGGACTTTTGTTTGTTGGGAGATTTTTTTTTTTTTAATTTTTTTTTTATTTATTTGTCAGAGAGAAGGAGAGAGAGAGAGAGCACACAGGCAGGCAGAGGTGGAGAGAGAAGCAGGCTCCCTGCCGAGCAAGGAGACCATGCGGGACTCGATCCCAGGACCCTGGGATCATGACCCGAGCCGAAGGCAGCGGCTTAACCCACTGAGCCACCCAGGCGTCCCTGTTGGGAGATTTTTTATTGCTGGTCCAATTTCTTTGCTGGCTATGGGTTTACTCAAATTTTCCATTTCTTCCTGTTTTGGTAGTTTGTATGTTTCTGGGAATTTATCCATTTTTTTCTAGATTCCCCAGTTTATTGGCTTATAATTTTTCATAATATTTTTGTACAGTTGTTTGTATTTCTGTGATATTACTTGTGCTCTCTTCTCTTTCACTTGTGATTTTATTTATTTAGGTCATTTATTCTTTCTGTTTGATAAATCTGGCTAGGGTTTTATCATTTTATTAATTCTTTCCAAGAACCAGCTCCTAGTTTCATTGATCTGTACTACTGTTTTCTGTTTCTGTATCATTTATTTCTGCTCTAATCTTTATTATTTCTTTTCTTCTAATGGTTTTAGGCTTTATTTGTTGTTCCTTTTCTAGCTCCTTTAGGTGTAAGGTAGTGTATTTGAGACTTTTCTTGCTTCCTTTTTTAAAAAAGATTTCATTTATTATTTGACACAGAGAGAGAAATCACATGTACGCAGAGCAGCAGGCGGGGTGGGGGGAGGCTCCCTGCTGAGCAGAGAGCCCAATGTGGGGTTTGATCCAAGGACCCTGATATAATGACCTAAGCCAAAGGCAGAGGCTTAACCCACTGAGCCACCCTGACACCCCCTTTTCCTGCTTCTTGAGGTAGACTTGTATTGCTACATACTTGCCACCTATGACTGCCTCTACTGCATCCCAAAGCTTTTAGACTGCTGTGTTTTCATTTTTGTTACTTCCATGTATTTTTTAAAATTTCTTCTTTAATTCCCTGGTTAACCTATTCATTCTTTAGTAAGATATTCTTTAACCTCCATGTAATTGTGGTCTTTCTAAGTTTTGTCTTATGGTTGACTTCAAGTTTCATAGTGTTGTGGTCTGAAAATATGCATATGATCTCAGTCTTTATTGTACTTGTTGAGAGCTGATTTGTGACCCAGTACGTGATCTGTTCTGGAGAACGTTCCATGTGCACTCGAAAAGAATGTGTATTCTACTGCTTTAGGATGAAATGTTCTAAATATATCTATTAAGTCCATTTGGTCCAATGTGTCATTCAAAGCCATTGTTTCCTTGTTGGAGGAACAATGGAAACATTGTTCCATTGTTTCCTTTCTGCTTAGATGATCTGTCCATTGCTATAAGCATACTGCTAAAGTCCCCTACTATTATTGTGTTATTATTAATGAGTTTCTTTATGTTTGTTATTGATTGATTTATATATTTGGGTGCTCCCAAGTTGGGCACATAAATATTACAATTGTTAGATCTTTTTATTGGAAGTCCCCTTAATTATGACATAGTGACCTTCTTCATCTCTTGTTATAGTGTTTGATTTAAAACCTAGTTTGTCTGATCTAAGCATGGCTACTCTGACTTTCTTTTGATGTCCATTATTATGATAAATTATTATCCCCTCACCTTCAATCTACAGGTGTCTTTAGGTCTAAAATGAGTCTTTTGTAAGCAGTATATAGATGGGTCTTTTATTTTTTTTTAATCCATTCTGATACCCAGTATCTTTTGATTGAAGCATTTAGTACATTTATATTCAGAGTAATTATTGATAGATGAGAATTTAGTGCCACTGTATTACCTGTAAAGTCACTGTTTCTGGAGATTTTCTCTGTTCCTTTCTAGTCTTTATTGTTTTTGGTCTTTCATTCCTGCTCAAAGGGTTCACATCAATATTCTTTGCAGGGCTGGTTTAGTGGTCATGAACTCACTTAGTTTTTGTTTGTCTGAGAAACTCTTGATCTTTCATTCTATTCCGAATGACAGACTTGCTGGATAAAGTATTCTTGGCTGCATAGTTTTCAGCTTCAACATGTTTAATAAATCATACCATCCTCTTCTAGCCTGCCAGGTTTCTCTGGTGAGATCTGCTGCTAATGTGGTTTGTCTTTCCTTGTACGTTAAGGATTTCTTTTACCTTGCTGGTTTCAGGATTCTTCCTGTATCTCTATATTTTGCAAATTTTATTTTATTTTATTTTATTTTTTATTTTATTATTTTATTTATTTATTTGACAGAGAGAGAGGTCACAAGTAGGCAGAGAAGCAGGCAGAGAGAGAGGGAGAAACAGGCTCCCCACTGAGCAGAAAGCCCGAGGCGGGGCTCGATCCCAGAGATCATGACCTGAACCGAAGGCAGAGGCTTAAACCACTGAGCCACCCAGGTGCCCCTATATTTTGCAAATGTTAATATGATATGTCTTGGTGTTGACTAGCTTTTGTTGAATTTGATGAGAGTCCTCTGTGCCTACTGGATTTGGATGCCTGTTTCCTTTCCCAGATTAGGGAAGTTTTCAGCTGTAACTTTCTCAAATAAACCCTCTGTGCCTTTTCCCCCCTCTTCTTCTTCTAGGACTCCCATTATATGAATGTCATTATGCTTTATGGAGTTACTGAGTTCCCTAAGACTATATTCATGATCCAATACTTTTCTTACCCTCTTCTCTTCAGCTTCATTATTTTCCATAATTGTATCTTCTCTATCACTGTTTCATTCCTCTAATTCATCCATCCTTGTTGTAATTACATTCAGTTTTACATCTTGGCTATCACATTTTTTATTTTGGCCTAACTAGTTTTTAGGTATTTTATCTCTATAGTAAGGGATTCTTTAATGTCTTCTATGCTTGAGAAAAAGCCCGACTAGTATCCTGATGATGGTTCTATTAAGTTCTGATTCAGGCATATTACTTATATCTGTTTTAATTAGATCTCTGGCTATGACCGCCTCTTGTTCTTTTTTTTTTTGTGGTGAATTCCTCTATTTTGTCATTTTGTCTAGGAAACAGGAAAGCCTGTTATATTTTCTGTTCCTGACAGTAATGGCTATACTAAGGTCCTATACTGTCCAAGTGCTTCAGGAAGTGTTTCAGAATATACACTCTGCTGTTGTGTTTTGGCTGCTCTTCCCTGCCAGGTCAGGACTCTGCAGTTTCTCCTTGACTACAGTGGGGGGAGTGTTTGGACTTTGTCCAGTGTGTGGCATTTTAACTCAGTATATTTTGGTCTGCTTGTTAAAATAAGCCTGACCCTGTTACCACTATAGCTGAAGCTTTGCAGTACTCTATGATCAGTAGACTGGGTATGTGCGAGTGATTTATACAGGACTTCTAGGGGTGGGGCCTCCTGTGCTAGTTCTCAGGAGGACTTGCCCTAGTAAAGATGCACCTGCAGAAACAGGTGGGTGGGGCTTGGTGTAAGTTGCTCCAGCCTCCACTAGGAGTGTTGTGTTGCTTACTGAGTCTGTCCCTGTTGATGGACTGGGGAAAATGGCATCACCCCACTCTTTCATCCCTTGAGCTGCGACTTTGTGCCTGCCTCAGGCCTGCCTCACAGAAGAGCATACAATCTCCCCTCTTGTGTCCCCAGTTTCTGTCAGATCTTTGCTTTTACCCTGTGTCTTCACTGTCTGCCCACCATAGGGCACAGTATTCTCAGTGGCTGGGTTTCCAAACTCCAAAACTTAGCCATCCAGTGTGGCACAGACCTGCACTAATCTTCTAAGGGAGGGTCTTCTTGTGCTGTGGCCAGTGTCTCTTTGTTCCAGAAAAGTAGTCACATGACCATGCAGGGGCTTGGAGTTTATGGTAAAGCACAATAAAAAGCTGAAAGCAAGGTTTGCTGTCCTCAACAGGGGTCTCTGCTCCTATGCTAATGAATGGGGTAGGATTGTAGTGCACACCACCTCTCTTGTCCCCTGAGAGGCCATGTCAGCTCTTCCAAATGCATTCCAAGAAGGGGAACTGTCTCTCCTATATGACACAGGGGATCCTCAGACCACACTGTCCACTCCTGGGACTCTGTCCTCCTTCTCTACAGGAGCACTGCTATGCCCACCAAGCTCCACCCAATAGTGGTATGGACTTCTAGAACTTCAGACTTTGAGCTCAGTTGCTTGTAAAGACTCAAGATAATCAGCCACTTTAGTTTTCCCAGTAAATAGTTTTGGAGAAGTGTTTCTCTTGTGCAATCCAGTGTGCACTTCTCTCTCTCTCTCTCCTCTCTCTCTGAGATCAAGACCTCTTCCCTTCTACAGCATCCACAATTCTTTTCTCCCCTGAGTCATGTCTCTACCTTCCATGACATTGCTTCTTTTCTCCCTCTAGTTATGCAGTTTGTTCTATCAGCATTCAGATTGATTTCCTGGGTGTTTGGAATGATTTGATATTTATTTAGCTGTGTTCTAGGGGTGAGGCAAACACTGGGTACCCCTATTGCTATGTCATGTCAATTCATATCCCTCTGCTTCATTCTTTTCAATATTTTATTTAGCTCTCTGTTTAGAACTCAGAAAATGACATTTTATTGCCTTATTGATTTAATGCATCAGGGATGCATTCTTTCCCTTTATAAGTGTAATGACTAATGGAATACAGGACTTAAATTATCCTTGAAGTTGAGGATGATGTGTGAAGTACAAATGATGTGTGAACTAAATGATTACTAAAATAATTTTTCTTCATTTGTGTCATGGTCCACTTTATACAAAGAAGAGGAGTGCTCACATATGTCAACACTTGTCTTCACAGGGATTCATTCTTAAGCTAACACGTGATATTTAAAATTTATCTTATTTTCAGAGACATGGAATTGAAACTGAGATTGAGATTTTATAAATCTCAACAATTTATTCTCTCACCTGCTTCATCAATATTTCTGCTCCACTGGTAGTTTTGACAAGGGTGGTCTTTGTGGAATGGCAGGAATAAAGCTATGATTGGAATGGGTTCAAGAGGGAAGGGAGAAAATTGAATGTAGCATTATCTTGGGAAAACTCATTTAAAGTAAAGGAGAGAAATGGTAGGTAGAGATATTTATAGAGTAAACAGAGAAATTTTATTTGTTTGTCTGTTTTCTAATATGTTTATCTTCACTGTAAGCCTAGAAGAGACAAATTCATTCAGCATGGAAGAATTCTCTAGAGGATCTATCTTTCAGAGTAGTCCACCAAAATAATAAAGAAGGTAAGATTAAATGCCCAGCTCTTTCCCACTTCCCACCTGTCAAAATTTGCCCCAAGACTCAAAAAGAGTCTCAAAATTGCAAAATTTTATGACCCCAACAGTCTCTCACACTCAGCATGTCTCGTTTTCCTTCCCTGTATTATTTTTCTCCTCAGCATACATTGATTGTTTGTCGTCTATTACTGCCTCTTAGAATGTGAGCTCTGGGAGCACCAGGATGATATAAACAGTTAAATGTCTGACTCTTGGTCTCAGCTCAGGCCCTGATCTCAGAGTCATAAGATTAAGCTCCACCTTGTACTCTATGCTCATGTGGAGGATGCTTGGGTCTCTCTCTCTCTCACTTCCTCTGCCCCCTCCCATCTGCTCTCTCTCTCTTCCTCTCTAAAATAAATAATCAAATCTTAAAAAAGAAAAAAGAATGTGAGCTCCACCAGCCAGGGGTGGTGGATATTATGTGATTTGGGTATTATGTGATTTTGTTTTACGCTACTGCATATCCACTTCTTCCTGTGTATTAACAGCTCAGGAAATATTTGTTGAAAAAATGAAGCGCCCTAGGAGAGTCACTCAAACTTATCCATATTGAAAATCATGTATCAAAACATTAAAACATATGCATATGAAATACAGTAGGGCAAGACCAACAATATTAGGGAACCAACTAAAAATAACCCCACTCTACCTCAGATCTTCAAAGCCTAACATCTACTCACCTATTCTGACAATATTCAGGATTTGCACATCTTAAGTCTATAATAAAGAAAAATGTTGAAAAAACAGATTATTCCTTTTTGGTTTTGGTCTGAAAAATCTGAATGTTATCTTGAATATATCTTACATTTGGGGACTTACAGAAGCAGAGGTGAACTTCACTTTGGTAAGTCTCTGAAATACCAAATGAATGCTTAAAATGCATTCAAATGTGATAGAAGCAATTCCTATTGAAACAGTATCTGAATTAAAAAAAAAAAATCTGGTTTTTGCCCAGATGAATTGAGTCAGAACTGAAAATTCATGTCTGCTTCCTGGATATGTCTTGACTTTGAGTTTTAACTCTGAAGATGTTTGTCACAGCATGTTTGAGACAGCCATCGTATGAAATACTTACTCATTTTGGCTTGAGGTTGCACATTAGGCAAGAGGATTATATTTAACAATATACAGTGGTAACAGAAACTATGGGAATTCTTCCAAACTGATTATTTTCATAGGCCTCTGCATCCCAACTTGGAAACCAATGGGAAGATATATTTATTTTAATGAGAACATGCTTTCCTATAGTGAATTTTTATAGCACAGAAATGGAGATGTCATTGCTAACAGGGGGGAAAAAAAAGACCTCTGAGGTCTCAGCTCATCCAGCTCTCTTGATTTGAGATGCCATTAACCACTAAATTAATGCAAATATAACTTAATGAAATGTTTCTCATACTGTGATCATAAAATATCCCTGCAAAATACCACTCTGCACTTAATAAATATGACAGCCAAACCAGAATACCCCACATATTGATTTTCAAAAAATATGAATATTTCCCACAGGCTTCTCAAACACTCAGACGATCAACACAAGCCTCAAAGGTCAGTCTAATTATAAGATGAATTTGGATTGATTTAACATCATCTCTGTCAGGTGGATAGCAACAAATTCAATGATATTAAATTTGGTTACAGTGAGACCATATGTCAGGATGCCAGATAAAAGCTATGTCAGGAACAGTGTTTACCACTTGGCACTGATTATGGAACCCTCAATGAAGTAAAAGTTTTTGTCCACTCCTTTTGACCAGTTTCTGTGGGTATATATAAAACCAGTGATACCTAACATGTGCTTCAGACACCAGAGAAGTACTGACATTTAGAGTAAGCATTTAGAAACTTTCATAATGATTTGACATTGTTATACCATCTAAATATATATTTTTCTACTAATTACTTTTTAGCATTTTACAAAAGTTTTGGAATGGACTGGATTGGAGACTAAAAAGTGATAATATCTCTTAATCAAAGATGACTTGAGAAATACAATTCTAGGGTTTATATTTGTTCTAGGAGTAAATGGGAAAGTACTCACTGAGTGTAAGCCAGAGATGGTTTACCTAAAATGTGATGTGGGATATGTGGGAGGAGAGTGGAAAAATTGATCTCACCCCCCAAAAGCATTATTTGGAATTAGATGCATAAAACTCTTAAGATCAAACCAAAATGACAAAAGACAGTAACATTTGAAGGATAGGATCTTGGAAGTTAAAGTACTTCTGATTTTACATATGTTTCCTTTGTTCAGATGTTTGGAATCAAAAGAGTAAAAAGTAGTGTACATTGGGTAAAAGGAAGACGAAGATTATCATAGATTCAATAATATAAATATTCTCAGAACATAGAAACTGTGTCACCTTCTCAGAGTGTAATGAATGATATTAGCCAGCTGTTCAATTCACCAATGCATAAAAACTGAGTAGATTTGGGATTTCTGAAGCCCTAACAAAGTGTTTTGGGCATATTAAAAAGTATTATAAATGAAAAGAAAATCTAACAAAATTAATTATAATCCCCATAGCAAGGATGATTTGCATACAGTATAAAAGGGAACTTTAAATATTCAGCTGTACACTGTCTTAGATGGCTATGTTAAAAAGAAGATACTGGATCTGACAGTTTTTCTTTGTCCGCCATGTAAAACTCCTTTTATCCTTCAAATTTCAGATTAAATGCTACCTTCTATGAGAAACCTTCCCACAGTATCCTAGGCAGACTTTCTGCACTTTTAATATACCTCCACTTCATCAGTTATCTTATCAGTTATCCTATATATATATATATATATAATTTTTTTCTTTTTAATCCAGGCTGTAACCTGGTTGCAGGCAGGCAGATTTTTCTCTCTTCTTATTTTTGTAGTTCTATTTCTACAATGTGGGGATTTCCTTGAAGTTGATACCTGTTACATAATAAACAAGAGCATTCTGGACTTTGTAGAGCAGGAGTGGTATCTGAGCTTGGATAAATGGCAATAATATTAATGATGACTATGACAGATAACATATTGATCATGTACTATATGTTAGACGTTGCTCTAAGAAAATTATTGGTATCAATTCATTTAATCCTCCCATCTGTGACCAACAGAAACTCAACTGTATTTTAAACAAAAGAGAGTATTATTCCTCTTATATAAAAAAAGCCAGAGATGAACTTCTGTAATGGAAAAGTAGTGGAATGAAGAGGGTTAGTCAGTCACTCCACAGATAACAGTTGAAGTCTTGAGAAATATATACTGTTAAAACCAGCTGTGTGAAGACATAAGAAAGTATTTGAAAGCATACAGAAGCCAGAACAGTTTACTTATAAAACATTTCATCTAGAAAGGATATATAATGCAAGTTTGTAGTTTTCTTGACCAAAGGCAATCCTTGGCACTCATGGCTATAGTGGACAAAATCCAAAGACTTATTTTACTCCACTTGAGGAAGTAGAAATGAATTCTGAGCCTGAAAAAACAGGTGGAAAGTTAAGAGAGATATCTTAATGTAACAGAACTCCAGAAGAACTGAGACTCAAAATCAGAAAATCCTCCACCCAAATACCTGAATGAATGCTCAACTATGCACACACAAGAAAGACTTCTAGGAATTGGATAAAGGCAAATGAAAAAAACAAAACAAAACAGGGAAGGATCAGAAAGGATATGAATCCAAATTACTGAATTTGTTCCATTGGTTTTCATTTTCTTTTTACCTGAATGCATTCCCCAGCTATTTAAAAGTTGGTTAAAATACAGTTGAAGAAATCTTATTTTCTTGAGGTATAGGAAGATAAAAGCAAAGGCTGGCAAACACTGGAAAATTAGAGCATATTTCCAAGAAGAAAATCAGACATAGTGAAACCTGAAATATGAGGTCACAATCTGCCCAAATGCTTGGTGGACCTCAAATTATCCAAGCCTAAAGGAGATCACCAAGGAGCCAGGGTAAATAAAATAAAATAAAATAAACCAGCAACTAAAACTGTAAGATTTGAGCAGATATATCAGCCACTGTACACTTTGTGGGAGAGAATTTCTACTTTGATCCTATGCAAATTAATTGCTACTATAACAACAACAATAAGAAGAAGAACAACTAAAAAGTCAACTGTTCTCTAAAAAATACAGCAGGATCCAGTCACTATATTACCTGAAATATCCAATTTTCAACCAAAAATTACTAGACATACCAAAAAACAAAAAAACAAAAAAAAAAAAACCAAAACCCACCAAAGAAAATGTGATGCCTATTAAAAATAAGTAAAAATAACTTTAAGGCACTACTATATGATATTTGAATGATTTTTAAAAATGGCTCTGATAAGGAAACAGGAAGTCCCAACAAAGAAATTGAAATGTTTTTTAAGTGGAAATTTGAAATGTGAAAAGTATAACTCAAATAAAAACTTAAAGAATGACCTTAGCAGCAGACTAGAGTTGTCAGAAATAGTACAGTCAAAGTTAGATGAATAAAAATTACCTAGTCCAAAGAATAGAGATAAAAATATTGGTAAAAACTACACAGAGCCACATAAATTTGAAGAGTAATACCAAGCAATGTAACTGGAATCCTAGAAAGAAAGAAAAGAGGAAAAAAGGCAGGAAAAAATATGTAGAATAATGGGTGGAAATTTGCCAAATAAGATTGAAAACATTAATTTATAGAAAGAAGAAATGCAATCAATTCTTAGCAAATCCCCATAAAGTAAAATCTTCTTGGAGTACCTGGGTGGCTCAGTCAGTTAAGCATCTACCTTTGGCTCAGGTCATGATCTCAGGGTTCTGCGACTGAGTCCCACATTGGGCTCTCTGCTCAGCAGGGAGTCGGCTTCTGCCTCTCACTCTCCCTCTATTCTCTTTCTCACTCAAATAAATAAAAAAATAAAAGCTTTAAAAAGAATAAAAAGTAAATCTTCATAAGTATAAGAGAGTTAAATTCCTGAAAAGCAAAGGTAGTGAGAAATTCTTGAAAGCAGATAAAAGAGAGCATTTATATAACAGAGGATGATGTTAGATAAATGACTTTTCTTCAGAAGCAGTGGAGGCCAAATAATATGAACAATATATTTAAAGTAGTGGTGATGGAGAGAAAGTCTGTCAATGAAAAATTCTATATCCAGTGGAACTATCCTTAAAAACAAGATTTTTTTTTAAGATTTTATTTATTTATTTGACAGAGAGAGATCACAAGTAGGCAGAGAGGCAGGCAGAGAGAGTGAGAGGGAAGCAGTCTCCCTGCCGAGCAGAGAGCCCAATGCGGGACTCCATCCCAGGACCCTGAGATCATGACCTGAGCTGAAGGCAGTGGCTTAAACCACTGAGCCATCCAGGTGCCCCACAAGATTTTTTTTTTTTAAAGGCATTTTCAGATGAACAAAAATGGAGGAAAAGTGTTGTAGATAGCCCTATGAAGACCTAAAGAACATTTTTCAGGTAAGGGAAGTGGAAACAGATACTGACCCATATTTCCAAGGAAGAAAGGAGAAATACTAGAAAAAACAAATGTGTGAACAAATATAAAAAGGCATATCTAAGAAAATAGAGTCCTGTTCCTCAAAAAGTTAAAGAATTAATATAACTTAGAATTCTACTTCTAGATATATATTGCAAAGAATTGAAAACAGTTACTCAGATAAATACATGTACATATATGTTCATGGTAGCAATACTTGCAGTAGCCAAAAGGTGGAAACAATCCATACCCATCAATGGATGAATGGGTAAAACAAATTGTAGTATATACCTACAGTGGGATATTATGAATCCATAAAGTGAAATGGCATACAGATACATGCTACGATGTGGATGAACCTCAAAAATATTTTGCTAGGCAAAAGAAGTCAGGCAAAACAGCTCCACTCATTGAGTGAATCTATTTATGAAATATGCAGAAAAAGTACACCCATAGAAACAGAAGACGGGGCGCTTGGGTGGCTCAGTGGGTTAAGCCTCTGCCTTCAGCTCAGGTCATGATCCCAGGGTCCTGGGATTGAGCCCGAATTGGGCTCTCTGCTCAGCGGGAAGCCTGCTTCCCCCTTTCTTTCTGCCTGCCTCTCTGCCTACTTGTGATCTCTGTCTGTCAAGTAAATAAATAAAAGATCTTTAAAAAAAAAAAAAGGAAACAGAAGACAGATTAGTGATTGTCAGGATCTTGCATGGGCAATGAAATGAGAGGAACTGCTTAGTGGGTTGGGGATTTTCTTATGGTGTGATGAAAATGTTTAGAATAGAGTTTGTGGTTGTTCAATACTACAAATGTACTAATGCCACTAAATTGTTCATTTAAAAAATAATTTATGTTATATGAATTTTATCTTGATAAAACATTATAAAAGTCTATATAAATTGTTTTTTATTGTTCATTAATTTCCTTAACATACTGATTAAAGTATATAAGGAAAAAACATATTATACTATATTGTCAGGTTTATAACATAGATAGCTATGTTATATATAACAACATTAGCACTAAACAGGGGAATAAATGGAGCTTTGCTATATTTTACCTGAAAAAAATCCATAATAATTCTCAGTAATTTATAGTAAATGAGATATATTTATTATAATACCTAGACCAAGAGTCCTCAAGTATTTTCTTAAAAGAATTTCTTTATAATCTTAAATATTATTGAGAAATTGAAAAAGCTTTTGTTTATGTGGTTTAAATGTGCCATATTTAGCCAACTAAAAATTAAAAACATACTTATCAATTAATTTTAAAATAACAGTAATAAACACTTTAATTGCTGACACAAAAACACGTTACAAACGAGGACTAAAGTTTCTAGAACAGAATATAGTAGCCAGAACAGTGATACTGTTTTACATTTTTCTTAGTTTGTTCATAAATTTCCCTTTGATTTTCAAATATGGTCTTACATTTAATTTCTTACAATAAAATAGACTGTTTTGAACTGTATGAACAAAATGTCATTTCAGCTAAGTATTTAGAAAATGATGACTCTTTTATCAGCCTTTTCATGTAATTTTTAATGTTCTTCTCTGATTCAGAATCAGACCTCCACAAATGGCAGTGACTTAAAGATTCATTGCATTGTCAAATCTGAAGCCATACAATGAAATTCAAAATCCATTGGTCTATTTTGCACTTTGAATATTTTAACACATGCATGCTTTGTAGCATCATGTCTTAGTGATTTGGAATATATTGGGTCAGTGAGTGATGTAAAATTTTCGAATATTAACACACTTTATTATAAGACATAAAAAATCTAATTTATTTTTTTTTTATTTTTTTAAGATTTTATTTATTTATTTGACAGAGAGAGATCATAAGTAGGCAGAGAGGCAGACAGAGAGAGTGAGAGGGAAGCAGGCTCACCGCTGAGCAGAGAGCCCGATGTGGGACTCGATCCCAGGACCCTGAGATCATGACCCGAGCCGAAGGCAGCAGCTTAAACCACTGAGCCACCCAGGCGCCCCAAAAATCTAATTTATTAATACAACCACTAGTTTCATCAGAAAAAACTTGAAATAATGGTATGTTGTTAAGCTCATCATAGCAGGTATAAGTTTTCTGAAACTCAATCATATCTGGAAACTCAATGTTGATCTTTAGCAACAAATATTATGTTATTTTCCTTGAAATGACAGGCTTGATTCATTCAGTTTTAAGAAAATATTTGCCGAATGTCTATATCTGAATAATAATTTTAAAAAGTATCTCTCATTAATACAGACATAAAAATTCTTAATGAAATACTAAAAAACTGAGTTCAAAAATATATAAGATGGATAATAAATCATGACAAATTGGGATTTACGCCAGGAATAAAATATTATTTAGAATAAAAAATCAATTGATAAAATCTATAACACTTAGAGAAAAATGAGGAAAGCCATATGATCATTTCACTAGAGAGAGGCAAATTATTGGACATATTTTAACACACATTCATGATAAAAACTTTCAGCAAACTAGGAATAAAGGAAATTTCCTCTTCATGTTAAGAGGTATCCACCAAAACCCCAGAACTATCACTCTTCCTAATGAAAAAAATGAAATGCTTTTTAACTAAGATCAGAAGATGTGATGTTCTTTTCCATCATTTCTATTCAAATTATTATACAAGAGATTCAAGCCAGGGCAATAAAGGAAGAAAAAAAAAGGAATATATATTGTAAAGGAAGAAGCTAAACCATTTTCAGTTGTAGGTGACATGAACTTATACCTAGAAAATGTTAAGCGATCTACACGAAAAAGCACAAGAACAAATAACAAAGTTTAGCAAAGTCACAGCATATAAAGCTAATATACAATAAGTATTATTTTTCTAATATTTTTTAATTTTTTAAAATTTTTAATTTATTTGACAGAGAGATCAGAAGTAGGCAGAGAGGCAGGCAGAGAGAGAGAGGAGGAATCAGGCTCCCTGCTGAGCAGAGAGCCCGATGTGGTACTTGATCCCAGGACCCTGAGACCATGACCTGAGCTGAAGGCAGAGGCTTAACCCACTGAGCCACCCAGGCACTCTACAAAAAGTATTCTATTTATTAACATTAAACAGCTGTAATAAGAAATAAAAATACATTTCCATATATAGTAGTGTTCTGAAACATGAAAGACTTAGGAATATATTTAACAAACTATGCAGAATATTATATATTGAAAACTGTAAAATATTGCTAAAATAAAGCATAAGGAAATTGAAAGACATACCATTCTTTTGGAATCAGAGACAGAATATTTATTATTAAGATATTATTTTTTTTTTAAAGATTTATTTATTTATTTGACAGAGAGAGAGATCACAAGTAGGCAGAGAGGCAGGCAGAGAGAGGGGAAGGAAGCAGGCTCCCTGCTGAGCAGAGAGCCCGATGCGGGGCTAGATCCCAGGACCCTGAGATCATGACCTGAGACGAAGGCAGCGGCTTAACCACTGAGCCACCCAGGCGCCCCAAGATATTATTTTTCCAAATTGATCTCTAGCTCTTTAGATTTAATGGTAATTGAAATAACTGAGCATTTTTTTTTCCCATTCTATTTATTATTTTCAGCATAACAGTATTCATTGTTTTTGCATAACACCCAGTGCTCCATGCAAAACGTGCCATCCCTATTACCCACCACCTGTTCCCCCAACCTCCCACCCCTGACCCTTCAAAACCCTCAGGTTGTTTTTCAGAGTCCATAGTCTCTTATGGTTCGCCTCCCCTCCCCAATGTCCATAGCCCCCTCCCCCTCTCCCAATCCCACCTCCTCCCAGCAACTCCCAGTTTGTTTTGTGAGATTAAGAGTCATTTATGTTTTGTCTCCCTCCCAATCCCCTCTTATTTCATACTTGCAAATTGAATCCAACAGCACATTAAAAGAGTTATTCACAGCAATCAAGTGGAATTTATTCTGCTGCAGGGGTGGTTCAGTATTTGCAAATCAATCAATGTGATGCACCAGATTAATAAAAGAAAGGATAAGAAGCATATGATTCTCGAATAGCATTTGACAAAATACAGCATCCATTCTTTTTTTTTATTTTTATTTTTTTTTCCATTTTATTTATTTTTTCAGCATAACAGTATTCAGTGTTTTTGCACAACACCCAGTGCTCCATGCAATACGTGCCCTCCCTATTACCCACCACCTGTTCCCCCAACCTCCCACCCCTGACCCTTCAAAACCCTCAGGTTGTTTTTCAGAGTCCATAGTCTCTTATGGTTCGCCTCCCCTCCCCAATGTCCATAGCCCCCTCCCCCTCTCCCAATCCCACCTCCCCCCAGCAACCCCCAGTTTGTTTTGTGAGATTAAGAGTCATTTATGGTTTGTCTCCCTCCCAATCCCATCTTGTTTCATTTATTCTTCTCCTATCCCCCTAACCCCGCATGTTGCTTCTCCATGTCCTCATATCAGGGAGATCATATGATAGTTGTCTTTCTCCGACTGACTTATTTCACTAAGCATGATACGCTCTAGTTCCATCCACGTCGTCGCAAATGGCAAGATTTCATTTCTTTTGATGGCTGCATAGTATTCAATTGTGTATATATACCACATCTTCTTTATCCATTCATCTGTTGATAGACCTCTAGGTTCTTTCCATAGTTTGGCTATTGTAGACATTGCTGCTATAAACATTCAGGTACACGTGCCCCTTCGGATCACTACATCTGTATCTTTAGGGTAAATACCCAGTAGTGCAATTGCTGGGTCATAGGGTAGTTCTATTTTCAACATTTTGAGGAACCTCCATGCTGTTTTCCAGAGTGATTGCACCAGCTTGCATTCCCACCAACAGTGGAGGAGGGTTCCCCTTTCTCCACATCCTCGCCAGCATCTGTCATTTCCTGACTTGTTAATTTTAGCCATTCTGACTGGTGTGAGGTGATATCTCATTGTGGTTTTGATTTGTATTTCCCTGATGCCGAGTGACGTGGAGCACTTTTTCATGTGTCTGTTGGCCATCTGGATGTCTTCTTTGCAGAAATGTCTGTTCATGTCCTCTGCCCATTTCTTGATTGGATTGTTTGTTCTTTGGGTGTTGAGTTTGCTAAGTTCCTTATAGATTTTGGATACTAGCCCTTTATCTGATATGTCGTTTGCAAATATCTTCTCCCATTCTGTCAGTTGTCTTTTGGTTTTGTTAACTGTTTCCTTTGCTGTGCAAAAGCTTTTGATCTTGATGAAATCCCAATAGTTCATTTTTGCCCTTGCTTCCCTTGCCTTTGCCGTTGTTCCTAGGAAGATGTTGCTACGGCTGAGATCAAGAGGTTGCTGCCTGCATTCTCCTCAAGGATTTTGATGGATTCCTTTCTCACATTGAGGTCCTTCATCCATTTTGAGTCTATTTTCGTGTGTGGTGTAAGGAAGTGGTCCAATTTCATTTTTCTGCATGTGGCTGTCCAATTTGCCCAGCACCATTGATTGAAGAGGCTGTCTTTTTTCCATTGGACATTCTTTCCTGCTTTGTCGAAGATTAGTTGACCATAGAGTTGAGGGTCGATTTCTGGGTTCTCTATTCTGTTCCACTGATCTATGTGTCTGTTTTTGTGCCAGTACCATGTTGTCTAGACGATGACAGCTTTGTAATAGAGCTTGAAGTCCGGAATTCTGATGCCACCAACTTTGGCTTTCTTTTTCAATATTCCTTTGGCTATTCGAGGTCGTTTATGGTTCCATATAAATTTGAAGATTATTTGTTCCATTTCTTTGAAAAAAATGGATGGTATTTTGATAGGGATTGCATTAAATGTGTAGATTGCTTTAGATAGCATGGACATTTTCACAATATTTATTCTTCCAATCCAGGAGCATGGAACACTTTTCCATTTCTTTGTGTCTTCCTCAATTTCTTTCATGAGTACTTTATAATTTTCTGTGTATAGATTCTTAGCCTCATTGTTTAGGTTTATTCCTAGGTATCTTATAGTTTTGGGTGCAATTGTAAATGGGATTGACTCCTTAATTTCTCTTTCTTCTGTCTTGTTGTTGTTCAGAAATGCAACTGATTTCTGTACATTGATTTTATATCCTGACACTTTACTGAATTCCTGTACAAGTTCTAGCAGTTTTGGAGTGGAGTCTTTTGGGTTTTCCACATATAGTATCATATCATCTGCGAAGAGTGATAGTTTGACTTCTTCTTTACCAATTTGGATGCCTTTAATTTCTTTTTGTTGTCTGATTGCTGAGGCTAGGACTTCTAGTACTATGTTGAATAGCAGTGGTGATAAGGGACATCCCTGCCGTGTTCCTGACCTTAGCGGAAAAGCTTTCAGTTTTTCTCCATTGAGAATGATATTTGTGGTGGGTTTTTCATAGATGGCTTTGATAATATTGAGGTGTGTGCCCTCTATCCCTACACTTTGAAGAGTTTTGATCAGGAAGGGATGCTGTACTTTGTCAAATGCTTTTTCAGCATATATTGAGAGTATCATATAGTTCTTATTCTTTCTTTTATTAATATGTTGTATCACATTGATTGATTTGCGGATGTTGAACCAACCGTGCAGCCCTGGAATAAATCCCACTTGATCGTGGTGAATAATCCTTTTAATGTACTATTGAATCCTATTGGTTAGTATTTTGGCGAGAATTATTGCGTCTGTGTTCATCAAGGATATTGGTCTATAGTTCTCTTTTTTGGTGGGATCCTTGTCTGGTTTTGGGATCAAGGTGATGCTGGCCTCATAGAATGAGTTTGGAAGTTTTCCTTCCGTTTCTATTTTTTGCAACAGTTTCAGGAGAATAGGAATTAGTTCTTCTTTAAATGTTTGGTAGAATTCCCCTGGGAAGCCGTCTGGCCCTGGGCTTTTGTTTGTTTGGAGATTTTTGATGACTGTTTCAATCTCCTTACTGGTTATGGGCCTGTTCAGGTTTTCTATTTCTTCCTGGTTCAGTTGTGGTAGTTTATATGTCTCTAGGAATGCATCCATTTCTTCCAGATTGTCCAATTTGTTGGCGTAGAGTTGCTCATAGTATGTTCTTATAATTGTCTGTATTTCTTTGGTGTTAGTTGTGATCTCTCCTCTTTCATTCATGATTTTATTGATTTGGGTCCTTTCTCTTTTCTTTTTGATGAGTCTGGCCAGGGGTTTATCAATCTTATTGATTCTTTCAAAGAACCAGTTCCTAGTTTCATTGATTTTTTCTATTGTTTTTTTTGGTTTCTATTTCATTGATTTCTGCTCTGATCTTTATGATTTCTCTTCTCCTGCTGGGTTTAGGGTTTCTTTCTTGTTCTTTCTCCAGCTCCTTTACGTGTAGGGTTAGGTTGTGTACTTGAGACCTTTCTTGTTTCTTGAGAAAGGCTTGTACCGCTATATATTTTCCTCTCAGGACTGCCTTTGCTGTGTCCCATAGATTTTGAACTGTTGTGTTTTCATTATCATTTGTTTCCATGAATTTTTTCAGTTCTTCTTTAATTTCCTGGTTGACCCATTCATTCTTTAGAAGGATGCTGTTTAGTCTCCATGTATTTGGGTTCTTTCCAGCTTTCCTCTTGTGATTGAGTTCTAGCTTCAGAGCATTGTGGTCTGAAAATATGCAGGGAATGATCCCAATCTTTTGATACCAGTTGAGACCTGATTTGTGACCCAGGATGTGATCTATTCTGGAGAAGGTTCCATGTGCACTAGAGAAGAATGTGTATTCTGTTGCTTTGGGATGAAATGTTCTGAATATATTTGTGATGTCCATCTGGTCCAGTGTGTCATTTAAGGCCTTTATTTCCTTGTTGATCTTTTGCTTGGATGATCTGTCCATTTCAGTGAGGGGAGTGTTCAAGTCCCCTACTATTATTGTATTATTATTGATGTGTTTCTTTGATTTTGTTATTAATTGGTTGATATGGTTGGCTGCTCCCACGTTAGGGGCATAGATATTTAAAATTGTTAGATCTTCTTGTTGGACAGACCCTTTGAGTAGGATATAGTGTCCTTCCTCATCTCTTATTATAGTCTTTGGCTTAAAATCTAATTGATCTGATATAAGGATTGCCACCCCAGCTTTCTTCTGATGCCCATTAGCATGGTAAATTGTTTCCCACCCCCTCACTTTAAATCTGGAGGTGTCTTCGCGTCTAAAATGAGTTTCTTGTAGGCAACATACTGATGGGTTTTGTTTTTTTATCCATTCTGATACCCTGTGTCTTTTGATCGGGGCATTTAGCCCATTAACATTCAGGGTAACTATTGAGAGATATGAATTTAGTGCCATTATTAGCCTGTAAGGTGACTGTTACTGTATATTGTCTCTGTACCTTTCTGATCTACTACTTTTAGGCTCTCTCTTTGCTTAAAGGACCCCTTTCAAGATTTCCTGTAGAGCTGGTTTGGTGTTTGCAAATTCTTTCAGTTTTTGTTTGTCCTGGAAGCTTTTGATCTCTCCTTCTATTTTCAATGATAGCCTAGCTGGATAGAGTATTCTTGGCTGCATGTTTTTCTCATTTAGTGCTCTGAATATATCATGCCAGCTCTTCCTGGCCTGCCAGGTCTCTGTGGATAAGTCTGCTGCCAATCTAATATTTTTACCATTGTATGTTACAGACTTCTTTTCTCGGGCTGCTTTCAGGATTTTCTCTTTGTCACTAAGACTTGTAAATTTTACTATTAGGTGATGGGGTGTGGACCTATTCTTGTTGACTTTGAGGGGGGTTCTCTGCATCTCCTGGATTTTTTTTTTTTTTATTTATTTGACAGATAGAGATTACAAGTAGGCAGAGAGGCAGGCAGAGAGAGAGAGAGGAGGAAGCAGGTTCTGCGCTAAGCAGAGAGCCCGATGCGGGGCTCGATCCCAGGACCCCGGGATCATGACCCGAGCTGAAGGCAGAGGCTTTAACCCGCTGAGCCACCCAGGCGCCCCGCATCTCCTCGATTTTAATGCTTGTTCCCTTTGCCATATTAGGGAAATTCTCTTAAAGAATTCTCTCCAATAGACCTTCTGCTCCCCTCTCTGTTTCTTCTTCTTCTGGAATCCCAATTATTCTAATGTTGTTTCGTCTTATGGTGTCACTTATCTCTCGAATTCTCCCCTCATGGTCCAGTAGCTGTTTGTCCCTCTTTTGTTCGGCTTCTTTATTCTCTGTCATTTGGTCTTCTATATCACTAATTCTTTCTTCTGCCTCATTGATCCTAGCAGTGAGAGCCTCCATTTTTTATTGCACCTCATTAATAGCTTTTTTGATTTCAACTTGGTTAGATTTTAGTTCTTTAATTTCTCCAGAAAGGGCTTTAATATCTCCAGAGAGGGTTTCTCTAATATCTTCCATGCCTTTTTCAAGCCCGGCTAGAATGTTCAGAATCGTCATTCTGAACTTTTGATCTGACATATTACCAATGTCTGTGTTGAGTAGGTCCCTAGCCTTCGGTACTGTCTCTTGTTCTTTTGTTTGTGGTGATTTTTTCCGCCTTGTCATTTTGTCCAGATAAGAGGATATGAAGGAGCAAATAAAATACTAAAAGGGTGGCAAAGACCCCAGAAAAATGCGCTGTAACCAAATGAGAAGAGACCCCAAATTGTGGGGGGGAGAAAGGGGATAAAAAGAGGTTCAGAAAAAAAGAAAGAAAAAAATTTAAAAAATAAAACAAATAAAGAAAAAATATAAAAAAGAAAGAAAAAATATATATATTTAGATAAACTAGTCAAAAAACGTTAAAAAAGAAAAGGGTAAAAGTTTTTTAAAAATTTAGCAGAAGAAGAAAAAAGAAAAAAAATTGAAAAAAGAAAAAAGAAAAAAAAAATTGAAGTAGCCGCAAGACTAAAGAATCATGGGGAGAAAGCCATGAGTTCCGTGCTTTGCTTTCTCCTCCTCTGGAATTGCGCTGCTTTCTTAGTAGTTGAACCTACTTGCCTTGATAGATGAACTTCGTCCTGGCTGGATATTTTGTTGATCTTCTGGGGGAGGGGCCTGTTGTAGTGACTCTCAAGTGTTTTGCCCGAGGCGGGATTGCACCGTCCTTACCGGCGGCCGGACTAAGTAATCAGCTCAGGTTCGCTTTTGGGAGCTTCTGTTCCCTGAACGCTTTCCGTAGAGTTCCGGAGGACAGGAATGAAAATGTCGACCTCCTAGTCTCCGGCCTGGAGGAGCCGTGAGCCTGGGGCCCCACTCCTCAGTGCGCCCCCAGAGGACAGCACCCAATCACTCCCGTATCCCCAGCCTCTAGCCGCGCTCCGAGCTCAACCAGCCCGCGACCAGTTCAAGGTAACCCCGAGCTGAGAGTTCAGTCCTCGGCTCTGTCTCTGCAGCTGGCTTCTTCGTTCTAATACCTGCGAGCTCTGCGACACTCCGACACCCCCGATCCTTCTGTGACCCTGCGGGACCTGCAGCCACGCTGAAACCGCGTGGGCTTCACCCTGGGTTAGCCTCTGGAGCAATGCCCCTCAGTGGAACAGACTTTTAAAAGTCCTGATTTTGTACTCCGTTGCTCCGCCGCTTGCCGGGAGCCAGCCCCCCCCCCCCCCGCGGTCTATCTTCCCGTCATTTTAGATTCACTTCTCCGCCAGTCCTACCTTTCAGAAAGTGGTTGATTTTCTGTTTCTAGAGTTGCTGTTCTTCTTCTCTTTGCTCTCCCATTGGATTTGTAGGTGTTTGCAATGTTTAGATAAGCTATCGAGCTGATCTCCTGCTACCTGATGTAGTTTCAGCCTGCTACTTCTCCGCCATCTTGACTCCTCCCTCATTTTTGAGCATTTTTGAGGAAATTTACAAAAGAACTAAATTTATATGAAAATGCAAATGACCTGGAGTAGCAAAGCAATGATGAAGGCAAAGAACAAATCTGGAGCATTAACAATACCAGATTTCAGCACTTACCTTAAAGTTACAATAATGAAGACAAAACAATATTTACATAAGGGTATTATTTCTAGATCAATGGAACAGAATAGAGTTTAGAAATAATCAATTAATTTTTAACTAAGGACTCAGGGCAATTCAATGAGGGAAAATAAAGTCTTTTCAGTTAATAGTGTTGAAACTACTAGATATTTGTATGGAAGAAATACAAACATTGACATCTTACACGATCTACAATCTTCAAAAAAATCACAGACATAAATGTAAAAAATTAAACTATAAAAATTCTAAAAATAAATACAGGAGAAACCTTTGTAAACTTGGGGTATGCAAAACTTTCTTATATAGGACAGAAAAAGCACAATCCTTACTCTGCTTTTAAAAGACAGTATTAAGGGAAAAAAGACAGTATTAAAAATACGGGGGCACCTGGGTGGCTCAGTGGGTTAAAGCCTCTGCCTTCGGCTCAGGTCATGATCCCAGGGTCCTGGGATCGAGCCCCACATCAGACTCTGCTCAGCGGGGAGCCTGCTTCCCCCTCTCTCTCTGCCTGTCTCTCTGCCTACTTGTGATTTCTGACTGTCAAATAAATAAATGAAATCTTTAAAAAAAATAGGAAGTTATAGACTGGGAGAAAACACTTGTGTTACATAGATGTGACAAGGACCTTTTGTAAAAAGTAAGCAATTCTTATATTTCAATAAGAAGGCAACTTAAAAGTGGGCAAAAGAGTTGAACAGACACTTTATCAAAGATCTATGAATGGCCATTAAATTAAAAAAAAAAGATGTTACCACTGTTAATCATCAAGGAAATGCAAACGAAAGCCACAATGAGAAAATAAGAACATAACTAAATTGTAGTGACAATGAGATTTCATGACAATGGCAAAAATGAAGACTAACCTTTCCAAATGTTAATAAGGATATAGAAAAACTAGAACTTTCTAAGACTGCTGAAGGAAATGTAAAATAAGAAAACCACATTGGAAAACAACCGGACAGTTTCCTAACAACAATAGAAAATTAAGCATACACTGAGCATAAGTGACTCACTCCTATTGATGCAGCAAAACCAAAACATATGCCTGCTCCAAGACTTATACTTAGAATGTTCATGGGAGTTTTATTCACAATAGCCAAAACCCAGATATAACCAGTTAATCAACAGAGGAACAGATAACTAAATTGTACTATATCCATGTAATGGAATACTTTTCGGGACTAAAAGAAGGCATAGTACTGATGTATGAATCTTCACTATGCTGCGTGAAAGAAGCCAGGCACAAAAGACTACAAAGTCTATTATTCTCTTCCACAAAATCTCGGAAAATAAACAGTAATCTTTCTTGACAGAAAGCAAATTTGTGTTTGCTGTGGGAGGAAGTTTGTGGGGAGAATGTGTGGGATTGACTGCAAAATCATTTGTCAAAACTTATCAAACTGTGTTTAAAATGGGTATGATTCATTATATGTAAGTTATTCCTAAAGAAAGACTTAAATCTCTTTAAGGGAGAAAAAGTATAATAAAAAATGAAAACAGCGGCGCCTGGGTGGCTGAGTGGGTTAAGCCGCTGCCTTCAGCTCGGGTCATGATCTCAGCGTCCTGGGATGGAGTCCCACATCGTGCTCTCTGCTCAACGGAGAGCCTGCTTCCCTTCCTCTCTCTCTGCCTGCTTCTCTTGTGATTTCTCTCTGTCAAATAAATAAATAAAATCTTTTAAAAAAATGAAAACAGAATTGTATAAAATTATTCAAAAATAAATCTAAATATAAGGAGACGGGCTAATTCAGTGTTGCCACTAACACCGGGGACCTATGTACCTTCAATATTTTACTTCGCAACTCTCAACATGCTTCATTTTCCTGAAAGAAGAAGTTTCCTCAAGCTTCAGTTTTCTCAGCACAAAGGAAAGGCAGAGAAGGGCTTGTTTTTTTCCCTCTCTCTATGGACCTGTCTTAAAATTGCACACATCACTTCTTCTATCCTATTGGACAGTGCATGATTACATGGTGATAACTGGAGATGGGAAATGTAATGTTTACTCTGGATGGCCATTTACTCAGCTGAAAATTTGAAATTCATTGCTAAGAATAGGAGAAATACTACATTGAGGGAATAGAAGCTCTTCTTAACACAGGTTTATACTTTCAGCTTTTCTACACATAGATCCCATTTACAAATTTAAACTAAAGTAAGAGAAACTTCTGTGTGTATATTCTCCTTGCTACAAAATACCACATTTTTCTATAAAGAATTACTACTTACCAAAAATGTATGGTATTTGTTAAATATCTTTCATGTCTAGGCTACTGGATTTAAAGACAGAAATTGTATCTTTCTCTCTCTCTCTCTCTCTTTTTTTTTTTAATCATTGGCACTTGACAGTATTTAAATAGTGGTCACTTAATGAATGTTGTTGGTGTTTTTCTGACCAAATGAAAATTCTGAACTCACAAAACTAAGCACAATTTTTATTCTAGGAATGGCTACCAGGTATAGTCCTATCATAGCCACCAAATGGTCCTCCTTACTGCAATTTTCACATGCAAAAAAGACCTATTGACAAACATTAGTCAACATGCTCTGATAAGACAGTTCAGATAGAGGGGCGCCAGGGTGGCTCAGTTGGTTAACTGTCTGCTTTTGGCTCAAGTCCTGATCTCAGGGTCCTGGAATTAAGCCCCACATCAGGCTCCTTTGCTTAGCAGGGTGTCTGCTTCTCCCTCTCCCTCTACCCCTCCCCACCCCTTGCTCTTTCTCTCCTCTCTTTCTGTCTCACATAAAAAAATAAATTTTTTTTAAAAAGTTCAGATATAGATTTTTCTTGGGTCAATAAAACAGTATTTTCTGATCCAAAGTTTAAGTAAGATGTTCAGTGTAATCAGTATATACATAAGGCAGCTTAGCAACATTCTCCAAAGAAGAGACAATGTCCCAGAATTTTACACTCAAAATCTTGCAATTGTTGCTGGTAATATCCAAATTAGCAATTATTCCTTCAAAAGTTCTGATGCTCAACAAAGCTGGAGCAGTTCTACACGTGGACTGTTACGGATATATGGTGGGTACTATTATATACCTTGGTTACATGTACCATCTTAAACTCAGTGTTAAATATGTGTGCATGCATATATACACACTCACACACAGATGTACATGTATACACGCATACATATACCCACACACAATATAACAAAGGATACAGTATAATAGACAACAGTACACACAAAGAGTAGCACAGTTCCTATAACCTTCGTCTTCCCCAGAATAATAGAACCTGACACAAAGATGCTTTCAAAATTAATGCTATAGAGCTAGAAGAATTATCTCTGGGTGTTCCCCAGGCTAAAACGCTCACCAATCAGCCACAGGGTCTATACACTTTGTGTTATTTATTTTACTTCAAAGTAGAAATTGTTTTGAAAGTCAGGAATTGGTAACTCACAGCTAAAGTGATATAATGACCACCCAAAGACTTGTATGAGCACGCGCACGCACACACACACACACACACACACACACACACACACACACACACACACACACGGAGAAGTATCTCGGTGGTGACTGGCAGTGGGAATTGTTAGAAGACAAAGGGATAAAGGCAGAGGAAGACACTGTGGAGAACAGAGTGAGCCATGAAAAGAGACATAGTTTAGGATTGGGAGGCATTTGAGTGACGCAGTAATTTTGCTTGCCATGTGCCATGTGCCATGAGTTATATTTTATTTTATTCTATTTTTTTCCTATTGAGAGTCCTTTTTCATTCAGGAAAGTGAGAAAGTTCTAGAACTCAAAAAATAGAAATGGGAAAGAAGCACATTAATATAGTTCTAAATGTTTTACAGTTTCCATATTCGAAAGCAAATTTTTTAAAAAAGATCATTTCTTAGAGCTTGGGGAACTCTTCAAAAATATTTTTTGTCTTAAAAGCCTGTAAACCTAGATTTGGGGCAAGGAAAGGAAATGTATTTCTAGAGGAGAGGAAATTTGAAAATCTTTGTTTTTAAAGGGAAAGACACTGAAGTGAGTCCCTCTATGTATCACATATGGTGTAAAGAAGATCCTTGCAGTCCTGCCTTGAGGTCCATGTTCATCTCTAAGGTCATTTTTTGGGAGAGATTTAACTTTACAGAGCTATTGAGAGTATCATTAAAAGATAAACTCTGGTGTATTAAAAATTTTAAGAGTTTATTTGAGCAAAAATCAATTTGAATCAGGCAGCATCCAATCTAGCAGATAGAAAAGAGCTCTGAGGAGCTGTACAAAATGAAAGATTTTATAGCCAGAAGGGAGTGGGAACTAGGAAGTTATATTGGGCAAACAAGTGAGTTGGTTTTTGCAAGGTCACGTTCCTTTAGGGATGGCAGGGGTCGATTAGGCAGATTACCTAACTAGTGCTGATCAGGCAATTCCTGGTTGATTTGTGGTTTGAGATTCCATCTCTGCAAGAGGTGAAACTGTACATACCTCAGTCCAAGTTTGGTCATGTGGTACTTAGCCTAAGTGACACCATTTTGGGCATGCTGTCTTATTTTCAGCAGTAGTCGTGCATTTTATCTTCTCTTAGATTAAAGGGCATGAAGCCTTAGTATCAAACAGGAAGCCAGATGTTAGATTTCCTTACTCTGATTTTAATTCTTAGAGGTAGTTAACTTACTTTTCAAAAATTTAGCGTGGACTTGGATTTTGACAGTTGGATAAGATTGGATACAGACACAATTCTAAGATGTTGCAACTAATAAGCTTTTTAACAAAAGTAAAAGATTTAGGAAGTTTGACAGCTGATATAGACCCTTAAGAAGTTTCACTAGTGACAATGAAGTCAGATGTAGTTAATTTTGTAGTTAACAAGAACTTTTTGTTCCAAATTTATAAAAAGATTTTTTTTAAACTAAAAATTCCTAAGACATTCTACATTTCCTTTTGCCTCTGTGTGGGAGGACAGTCTGTTTTTCAGGTAAAGAGAATACAGTCATCATCATTGGAGATACAGAAATCTCATGCATGGAGAGAGAATAAAACTCTTGAAATTAGAAAATCCACAGAATCATTTTAATCACATAGCCATCTCCCTAAGAAGATAGGATTTAGCTATCATCAGAGTGAGTAGACATATGAAGGATCACATATTTATATTAACTCATATGGCATTTCTCCACGGTGGAGGTGGCCTGCAAGTCTGTCATTATTTGTGTCCATTTGGTAGCCCACTAAATCCTGTCTTCCAGAGACAGCAGCTGGTATTTTAGTGAGTATCCCTAGGAGATGCCAGACAAATAATCAGATTATGCTAGTAATTGCTAAGGAAATGACTAGGACAGTAGCATTTCAAATGAAAATGCTACAAATACTCAGCAATAACAGTCAATTTTCCAACATTTAAAAGTGTGTATCTCAATGAAACGAATAGGTTCTGTCTGAGATTCTTTCTCCAAAAAGGCACCTCTATCAAAAGAATTTTTGTCAGTAGGATTAACTTTAACTCCACTCTCTTGCTTTTTTAATAGCTGAAGAAGGGCACAGTAAGTGTCATGGAAACAATGTGGATTCTGATAGATTAGCTTCTAAAACCTGAATCCACCATTTATTAGCTCTGCTCCTTGGACATTTAGTTTCCTTCTTTGAACTTCAGTTTCCTCTCAAGAAAATTGGAATAATAATAAATACCCACCATAGTTTCAGGGAATATTATGTGAAGAGATTACAATAAAAAGTTCAGCATCCTAACTGACTTAGAGAACTGTCCTTTACCCTTAGAGGTAATTGACTCTGTATAAACTATCTACTCCAAAAGTTAAGCATTTTTTAAAATATTTTACAGAATTATAAGATAAATATGTAAAACAAATCCAGTGAGCCATCTTTTCTATGTTTCATCACCTGAAAACTATGCAAAAAAAAAAAAAGTGTCTAGCATTTTGCTTTCGAATTGAGGAAACTGAGGCCTTTTAATGTTTATTAAACTACCCCTAAATCCCCACAGATAGTAAGGTCTCATATCCTTCAGTTCAGGGTCATTTGCCCTGTAATACACCATGTTCTATCTTACATTCAATTCAAATAGTCTGTCTTAATGAATGAGGTCAAAAATAGCCATCCTGTGGAGAATAATCTCCATGTGTATTTGCAAACCAAATGAGAAACTGGTTTCATATGGCTCTAGAAACTTTATTTTGAAGATTTATTTATTTATTTGAGAGAGAGAAAGAGAGAGAGCAAGTGTGGGGTGGAGGGGCAGAGGGAGAGGGTAAAAGAATCCAGGCAGACTCTGTGATGAGCACGGAGACTTCTACAAACTTTAATACAGTGATATATTATATATATATATATATATATATATATATATATATATATATAAAATGTGATTTTCTTTTATTTATATATTTTTCATTATTACTGCCATGCTTAGGTATGGATTTTGGAGTCAAATCCCAGTGTCATGTCTGTTGTTGATATGATTTAAGGTACACATTTATCTTCATGAGCCTGTTTGTTTGTTTGTAAAATGGGGCAAATAATGTGTCTTTATAAGTCTGTTATAAGAATTGAATTTTATCTTTTGCTTGGATGATCTGTCCATTTCAGTGAGGGGAGTGTTAAAGTCCCCTACTATTATTGTATTATTATTGATGTGTTTCTTTGATTTTGTTATTAATTGGTTGATATAGTTGGCTGCTCCCACGTTAGGGGCATAGATATTTAAAATTGTTAGATCTTCTTGTTGGACAGACCCTTTGAGTAGGATATAGTGTCCTTCCTCATCTCTTATTATAGTCTTTGGCTTAAAATCTAATTGATCTGCTATAAGGATTGCCACCCCAGCTTTCTTCTGATGCCCATTAGCATGGTAAATTGTTTTCCACCCCCTCACTTTAAATCTGGAGGTGTCTTCGCGTCTAAAATGAGTTTTTTTTAATTTTTTTTTAAAGATTTTATTTATTTATTTGACAGATAGAGAGAGATCACAAGTAGGCAGAGAGGCAGGCAGAAAGAGAGGAGGGAGCAGGCTCCCCGTGGAGCAGAGAGCCCGATGTGGGGCTCGATCCCAGGACCCTGAGATCATGACCTGAGCCGAAGGCAGCGGCTTAAGCCCCTGAGCCACCCAGGCGCCCCTATAAGAATTGAATTTTAAAGTAACTCAGCATAGTGCTTGGATAGAACAGATATATCTGGGCGCATAATTTTACTGGGTGCTCAAAACAGTCTTTAGATATTATTTATTAGTGAAACATCTATAACAAGCAAATAGATAACAAATGACAATTACTACAGTTCCAAAGAAAAATTAAAAGTGTTTCCTACTCTCTTTACAATAATCTGCATAATCACATTGCTGTCACTGTATGTAGGATGAGCATTTCAGTTCAGTATTCTGTGCCTCTAACTGAGGAATTCTTGGTTTTAAAAGGGTAAAGGATCTATGTAGATCATGTAAGGAACAATGAGTACTATCATCTTGAGTGAGATGCAAATTAAAGAGTAAGAATGGGAAGGAGAATTAATAATGGCTAATACATAAACTTAACTGGCATAAGGCATACTCTGTGCCATTCCCTGTTCTGAGTACTGAGTACATTTTTTTTTTTTAAGAGAGAGAGGGAGAGTGTGCATGAGTTGGGGGAGGGGAAGTAAGGGGTAGAGGGAAAGAGAGAGAGAGAAAGAATCTTACGCAGGTCCCAGGCCCAGCATGGAGCCAGAGGTGGGGTTCAGTCTCAGGACCCTGAGATCATGATCTGAGGTGAAATCCTGGGCCCAGTGCATAACCAACTGAGCCACCCAGGCGCCCCAGTGCGTACTTTACTTCTATTAAGTTATTTAAGTATTCAGTACTTATACAACCTTCTGAGGAAATTTTTATTAATGTATAATAATTTTACAAACACAAATAAAGGCATAGAGAATTGTAAAACCATCTGAGATTATGCAACTCATAGGAGGCACAGTCAAGATTCAAAGCCAAGGTGTTTGATTCTGGAGATAGCTGGTAACTACTACACAACTTGCCTTTCCAATGACAAAACATTCTTAGCTCAATTACTCATGATAATATCAAAGTATGCATTTATATCATTAAAACTACTGAAGGTTGGCTCTTTTAAAAGAATTGCATCTGACTTTATAAATCTCTTATCTTTTTTTAATTAAAATTATTTTGTTGATGTTTTCCACTATTTTTTATTACAGAAGCATGTTCTCAGAAACTTCTTTTTTGCAGAAATTATTTTTCTGGACTGAAACTACCAGGTAATGTCTTCATTCTTTCATTTGTTCTTAGAGAGGGAGAAACTTTTGTGGCCTGAAAGCCGCAGGAAGGGAAGAGGTAGATTCTCAAAGGCCATTTAACTGACTAAGACACACCGTCTGGCAAGCACATAGACCTTTCAACCTCTCTTTCCTCTTAAACCCCCTGGAGATGGTAGCAAGAGATGATTTGGGGCCTGGGAGGAAGATAATCTGAGTTGTTCATTTTGTGCTGGAAGCATTTCTTCAGAATTGAGCTGAATAATAAAATGAGGTTGCAAGCAGAATGTAGTCTCTGGACATTGACTTTGATGATAATGTTAATAATTTAAGTGTTGTAAGGGACTGAGTCTGGTGTTAAATAATAGAGGCCCTTTTTGGCCTATATTTTTTTCTACTTGTAATTTCTTATTTGCTAGGGAGAGAACACAATTTAGTAGGAAAAATTAACCTTGTGAACTTGTAATGGATAGCACTGTAAACGTTTAACTAGACACTTTTCTCAATTATTTTTTCTTGAGTTATAAAATAGTTTTATGTGAATCACTACATGATTCTAATACATTTTAGAGTCAGATGCAGTTGATACTGGAGAATACCATATTTTGAGGCATCTGCTGAATTTTCTTTTCTTCTTGATATCTCTTGATGCCTACAGTATATGCGGGATATTTCACAGGCTGTCTCAAAGGCAACATGTCCAAAAGAGAACTTGGACCACCTTTCCCACTTGAAGTCCCCTCATCCCTAGTCTTCCCCCTCCCAATTAATGGCACCACAATTCACTTAGTAATTCTTGCCCAAAATTATGGAGTCATCTTTATTCCTCCCTTTCTCTCCAATGCCACTTCCAATCCATCAGCAAGTTTTCTCACCTCCATGACCTCTTTGACATCTCCTTACCACCACCTTCATTGTTGCTCTGGTCTATGTCATACCTCTGTCCTGTGGCTGATAATGCAAGGCTTCTATAGACTCCATGGTGTCACTTTTACTCCTCTTTTTGACAGCAAGAGTGATGATTTTTTTTTTTTTTAGGGAATAAATTACATCACCTTACTCACTCTGATTAAAACTCTCAGAAGGGAGAAAAGATGGTGGAGGATTAGCGGATCCTATTTCAACCGGTCCCCTGAATTGAGCTGGGCAGCTACCAGACCATTCTGAACACCCATGAAAACAGCTTGAGATGTTAGAAGATATATCTGGATCTCTACAGACAGTGTACCTCTGGTTGGTCTCACAGTATGAAGTGGGGAGCTATGATTCTGTGGGCAGATCTTAGAAGGTAAATGGAAAGGAGAGGGAGTTTCTGGGATCCTGCACCCCTGGAGCATAAAAGCCTCCCACACTAAACATTGGGCACAGATTTGCAGACCAGTAGAAGAAGGGAAAGGACTTTAGGGCAGCCCCCAGACTGAAACATGGAGCTGTGGGGGCATGTGTGCAAACTGGGGGTGGCTGGCAGTTTTTGAAGCACAAAGGACAGAGACATTCCTGGACCTGGAAGTGAGGGCTGGGAGTGTTGCTGTGGAATGCCCAACCCAGGAGGCTGCAATTTTTAGCAGCACAGGCAGAAATGGAGACAGTGTGGCCTGGAGACTCACTGTAGAGCAGACTGAGATCTCATTGTTCTGAGACAGAGATTTGGAGATGGTCATGACTGCTCTGACTCTAGGAAGAGACGCAAAAAGCTGCCAGGGAAAGCCGCCAGAGAACAAAAGCCCCCCAAAATTGGTTTTCACTGAGCCCATTCTCCCCACACACACAGGGGGAAGGGAAACTCTGCCCAAATAGGGTTGCCTGAGTAACACTCTGGTGGGCCCCTCCCCCAGAAAACAGGCTGGAAGAAAAAGAGGCTGACAACCCTAGCGTCCCTATACAACAGGTGCATCTTGCTTGGGCTGTGGTCAATAATTTGGATTCTGTACATTTCCTCAATCACCCTTCAACATAATGACTAAGAGAAGGAACCCTCAAAGAGAAAGATTCAGAGACAGTAGTCTCTGCCACAGAACTAATGGATATGGATATAACCAAGATGTCAGAAATTCACTTCAGAGTAACAATTATCAAGGCGGTAGCTAGGCTTAAGAAAAATATTAATGACTATAGAATCTCTAAGGCCAGAAATGAGCTCTAATCAGGCCAAACATAAAAATGCAATGAATAAAATGTCCAATCTAAACTGGATACTCTGATTGCCAAGGCAAATGAGGCAGAAGAATGAATTAGTGAGATAGAGAATAAAATGACAGAAAAGAAGGAAATCGAGGTGACAAAGGAAAAACAAAATTAAAACCCAAGGAATCAAACTGAAAGAGATTAGTGACTCAATGAAACATTTCAATATCAGAATTATTTGGATCCCTGAGGGGGTGGAGAGAGAGAGAGGTCCAGAAGAAGTATTTCAGCAAATCATAGCTAGAACTTCCATAATCTGGGGAAGGAAACAAGCATTCATGTCCAAGAGGGAGAGAGGACCCCTCCCAAGATCAATGAGAACAGACTGACACCATGACATATCTGCAAATTTTAGATCCAAAGAAACAATCTCGAAAGCAGCAAGGGGAAGGAGACTTCTTATATATCGAGGATGGACATCAGAATAATGTCAGACCTGGCCACAGAGACCTGGCAAGACAGAAAAGGCTAGCAAGATATATTCAGGATACTCAATGAGAAGAACATGCAGCCAAGGCTACCTTATCCAGCAAGGCTGTCATTCAGAATGCATGGAAAGGCAAATAGCTTCCAAGACCAGCAGAAACTAAAAGAATATGTGACCATGAAGCTGGCCCTGTGAGAAATATTAAGGGTGGTTCTATAAAAGGAGAAAGACCCCAAGAGTGATATAGATAAGAAATTTACAGAGAGACAATCTATAGAAACAAAGACTTCACAAGTAACATGATGACAATAAAATCATATCTTTCAATAATCACTCTCAATGTGAATGGCCTAAATGCTTCCATGAAACAGCACAGGGTTGCAGATTGGATAAAAAGACATGACCCATCCATATGCTGTCTACAAGAGACTCATTTTGAACTTAAAGATACATCCAGACTGAAAGTGAAAGGATGGAGAACCATTTTTCATGCCAATGAACCTCAAAAGAAAGCTGGGGTAGGAATTCTCGTATAAAACAAATTAGATTTTAAGCGAAAGACTGTAGTTAGAGATACAGAAGGACATGATATTATGCTAAAAGGTCTATCTAACAAGAGGATCTAACAATTATAAATATCTATGCCCCCAACATGGGAGCAGCCAACTACATAAGACAAATGTTTATGTTTACCAAAATAAAAAGATATATTGATAATAATATGCTAAAAGTAGGAGACCTTAACACTCCACACTCAACAATATACAGATCATCTAAGCAGAAAATCAACAAAGAAACAAGGGTTTTGAATGACACACTGGACCAGATGGAACTCATAGATATATACAGAACATTCCACCCTAAAACATTAGAATACTCATTCTTCTCGAACTTTCTCCAGAATAGATTGCATACTGGGTCACAAATCAGGTCTAAACTGTTACCAAAAGATTGAGATTATTCCTTGCATATTCTCAGACCATAATGCTTTAAAACTAGAACTCAATCACAAGAAAAAACTTGGGATAAATTCACACTTGGAAGCTAAAGACCATCCTGTTTAAGAATGTTTGGGTCAACCAGGAAATCAAATAAGAACTTAAACAATTCAGGAAAACCAATGAGAACAAAAAACATCAGTCTCAAACCTATGGAATACTGCAAAGGTGGTTCTAAGGAGAAAATACATAGTCCTCTATGTATTTAAATATTATGTGTTAATACTTTGCATTAAATAGAAGAACCCTGAATACAGAAATTAACTTTACACCTTAAAGAACTGGAGAAAGAACAAGTAGAGTTTAAGCCATGCATAAGAAGAGAAATTAAGAAATTAAGATTACAGCAGAGACAATGAATTAGGAACCAGAAATATAATAAAGCAGATGAATGACACTAGAAGCTGGTTCTTTGAGAGAATTAGTAAGATCAATAAACCACTGGCCAGACTTATCCAAAAGAAAAGAAAAAGGACACGAATTAATAAAATTATGAATGAGAGGGGAGAGATCACAACTAACACCAAGGAAATAGAAACAATTATTATAAATTATTGTCAACAATGTTATGCTAATAAATTAATGCATTCCTGGAAACCTATAAATTACCAAGACTGAAACAGGAAGAAATTGATAACCTGAATAGTCCAATAACCAGTAACAAGATTGAAGCAATAATCAAAAACCTCCCAAAAAAGAAGAGTCCAGGACCTGGTGGATTCCCTGGGGAATTCCACCAGACATTCAAAGAAAAAGAAATAATACCTGTTCCACTGTAGTTGTTTCAAAGACTATAAACAGAAGGAAAACTTCCAGACTTATTCTATGAGGCTAGCATCACCTTGATCCCAAAACCAGACAAAGACCCCATCAAAAAGGAGAATTACAGACCAATATCCCTGATGAATATGGATGCAAAATTCCCAACAAGATCCTAGCTAATAGAATTCAACAGTACATTAAAAGAATTATCCACCATGACCAGGTGGGATTTATCCCTGGGATGCAAGGGTGGTTCAACATCTGCAAATCAATGTGATAGAACACATAAGTAAGAGAAGATGCAAGAACCACATGGTCCTCTCAATTGATGCAGAAAAAGCATTTGACAAAATATAGCATCCTTTCCTTATTAAAATTCTTCAGAGTGTGGGGAGAGAGGGAACATTCTTCACTTTCAAAAAATCCATCTATGAGAAGCCCACTGCGAATATCATTCTCAATGGGGAAAAGCTGAAAGCCTTTCCCTTAAGATCAGGAACACAACAAGGATGCCCACTTTTGCATTACAGTTCAACATAGTACTGGAAGTCCTAGCAACAGCAATCAGACAACAAAAAGAAATAAAATGTATTCAAATTGGCAAAGAAGAAGTCAAATCTCTCTCTTCCAGATGACATGATACTTTATGTGGAAAACCTAAAAGATTCTAGCCCCAAACTACTAGAACTCATACAGCAATTCAGTAATGTGACAGGATACAAAATCAATGCACAGAAATCAGTTGCTTTCCTAAACACTAACAATGTAACTGTAAAAAGAGAAATTAGGGAATCGATTCCATTTACAATAGCACCAGTAAACTTAAGATACCTTGGAATAAACCTAACCAAAGAAGTAAGGATCTATACTGTAGAACCTACAGAAGACTTATGTACAGAAGACTTATGAAAGAAACTGAAGAAGACACAAAAAGATGGAGAAATCCATGCTCATGGATTAGAAGAATAAACATTGTTAAAATGCCTATGCTGCCCAAAGCAATCTATACTTTCATTGCCATCCTGATCAAAATACCAATGGCACTTTTCGAAGTGCTGGAACAAACAATCTTAAAATTTGTATGGAACCAGAAAAGACCCCAAATCACCAAAAAAAATGCTGAAAAAGAAAAACAAAGCTGGAGACATCAGATTGCCTGACTTCAAGCTTTACTACAAAGCTGTGATCACCAAGACAGCATGGTACTGGCACAAAAACAGACACATAGACCAATGGAACAGAACAGAGAGCCCAGATATGGACCCTCAACTCTATGATCAAGTAAGCTTTGACAATGCAGGAAAAAATATGCAGTGGAAAATAGTCTCTTCAATAAATGGTGCTGAAAAAATTGGACAGCTATATACAGAAGAATGAAACTTGACCATTCTCTTGCACCATACACAAAGATAAACTCTAAATGGATAAAAGACCGCAATGTGAGACAGAATTTCATCAAAATCCTAGAGGAGAACATAGGCAGTAACCTCTTCAACATCAGCCACAGCAACTTCTTTCAAAACACGTCTCCAAAGGCAAGGGAAACAAAAGCAAAAATGAAATTTTGGGTCTTCATTAAGATAAAAAGCTTCTGCACAGCAAAGGAAACAGTCAACAAAACAAAGAGGCAACCCACAGAATGGGAGAAAATATTTGCGAATGACACTACAGACAAATACCTGCTATCTAAGTTCTATAAAGAACTCCTCAAACTCAACACCCAAAAAACAAATTATCAAGTCAAAAAATGGGCAGAAGACATGAACAGATATTTCTCCAAAGAAGACATACAAATGGCTAACAGACACATGAAAGAATGTTCATCATCATTAGCCATCAGGGAAATTCAAATCAGAACCCCATTGAGGTACCACCTTACAATAGTTAGAATGGCAAAAACTGACAAGAAACAACAAATGTTGGAGAGGATGTGGAGAAAGGGGAACTCTCTTGCATTGTTGGTGAGAATGCAAGTTAGTAGAGCTACTTTGGAAAACAGTGTAGAGATTCCTCAAGAAGTTAAAAATAGAGCTACCCTATGACCCAGCAACTGCACTTGTGGATATTTACCCCAAAGATACAGATGTGGTGAAAAGAAGGGCCATATGCACCCCAGTGTAAAAAAAACAGCAATGTCCACACTACCCAAACTGTGGAAGGAGCAGAGATGCCTTCAACAGGGAAATGGATAAGGAAGATGTGGTCCAGGGGCACCCGGGTGACTCAGTCATCAAGCATCTGCCTTCGGTTCGAGTCATGACCCCAGGGTTCTGGGGTCAAGCCCCACATCGGGCTCTCTGTTCCACGAGAAGCCTGATTCTCCCTTTCTGTGTTCCCTCTCTCACTGTGTCTCTCTCTGTCAAATAAATAAAATCTTAAAAAAAAATGTGGTCCACATATACAATAGAATATTACTCAGCCATCAGAAAGGATAAATACCCAACATTTGCATTGATATGGTTGGAAATGGAGGAGACTATGCTAAGTGAAATAAGTCAAACAGAGGAAGATAATTATCATATAGTTTCACTTATTTGTGGAACATAAGGAATAGCATGGAGGACATTAGGAGAAGGAAGGGAAAAATGAAGGGGGAAATCAGAGTGGGAGACAAACATGTGAGACTGTGGACTCTGAGAATGAAACTGAGGGTTTTAGAGGGGTGGGGAATGGGGGATGGGTTAGCCCAGTGATGAGTATTAAGGAGGGTACATATTGCATGGAGCACTGGGTGCTATACACAAACAATGAATCATGGAACACTATATTAAAAACTAATGATGTACTGTATGGTGACTATATAATATAGCAAAAAAAAACAAACACCCTATAAAAATGTCTCACCATTATCTCCTATCTCATATGTTCGACTCTAAATACCATTCCCCATAGGGCGCCTTCAGCTCAGGTCATGATCCCAGGGTCCTGGGATTGAGCCCTTTGTTGGGCTCCCTGCTCAGCGCGGAATCTGCTTCTCCATCTTCCCCTCCCCCTGCTCGTGCTCTCATTCTCTCTCTCTCTGTCAAATAAGTAAATAAAATCTTAAAAAAAAAGTACCATCAAAAAGTACCATCATTTTCCATCTAAAACAGTCTAATTTCCCTCCCTTTGAATATGAGTGGGCTTATGACTTCTTCAACCAATAAAGTGAAAATGATTCCATGTGACTTTGGAAGCTACATTGGAAAAAGACAGCAGCTTCTGCTTGGTTCTCTTTGATAGCTCACTATCAGGACCTTTGTTCTCAGAATCCAGCTGCAGTGCTGTGAGAGCCCATATCACACAGGAAAGCCATAGATAAGTGTACTGCTCACCAGTCCTCAAGTCCTACCAACTCAGGAGTCAGATGTGTGAGGAAAAAACCTCCAGCTGATCCTAGCCTCTAGGTTTTGAGTCTTCTGGGATAAGTCCCCAGATGATGTGGTGCAGAGATAAACCATAGTTTGTATGTAGAGGCTCTGGAGCATACTGAAGATAATAACTTCTCTTTTCTCCAGAACCCAGGTTATTTTTCTCAGGCTCTATAAAGTTATGTATTGTGTTCATAATTCAAGAAGCAGGACAGAAGAATGGTAATAAGTGACAACTCTGGCTGGTTCTGTATCCCAATGTTATTATCTTGAAGCTGTGTGACACTGAACGAGTCACTACACCAGTTCTTTGCCTCAGTTTCTTCAATGAAATGGGAATAATAATCATTTCAATACTGATATTATTAACCCCATCCTCTCCTATCAATACAATATAGATCTCCTATCAAAATCAATATAGAAGGAGATAGTATAATCATAGTACTAAGATGAGTTCCAGGAATATATTTCATATAACCAAGTATTAGGTTTTATCTATTACTACTATAGTTTTTTCTCTACCTGTGTTCTTTTTTACTTCTCAGTCAACTCCACTTTCATCTTTCCTCCTTCTTCTCATCTTTCAGTTATAATTCCATACAAATTAAATATCGTGAATTTCAATGAGACCAACATGCAAATTCCTTATACAATTTATTTCTGTTTTCTTTTGTAAGGGATATATTTTTCCTATTTTAAATTCTGAGTTCTGCTTCTTCACTTTGGTGAATCTTAGCATGGATTCCCTACTAAATGAAAAAAATTCTATTCAGCCCAGTATCTGTCCCAGAAAAAGAGTGAGATCATTCATTGCTTACTTCAGTGTCTACTCGTAATGGGTAAGAGCATACCTCAATTTTCTTATTTGTAGAATAGGAATCTTAAAATTTCTTCACAGTGTTTTTCTTGGAAATAAACATGATATATATAAAGTGTTAAATGCAATGCCTTGCATTTAAAAATAAATCAATAAATACTAGATTTTACTTATCATTGCAATGCCTTGCATTTAAAAATAAATCAATAAATACTAGATTTTACTTATCATTCACCCAGGAAACCCCTTTAATTTTTAGGTTTGATATCTAGTTAGTATGGTAATAATCTAGTATAGTGAGGATGGTGAAGAAAGTCCCAACTTCTTGGAGGATCCTAGAAGAGAGAATTTTTTTTCTTCAAAATTTCTACTCTGTTAAGGCAAACCTTGTTCAAGTCTCATGACATGACTGGGGTCCTTCCAGATATTCCTCAGCTTTAATAATGAAAACCACATGTTTTAGAACAAGCTCCTAGACTGTCATTGCAGGCCTTTTGTTTGCTACAGTTACCAGAATTCCAAGAGCTGTTTTTTTGTCTTCTGATTCATATTGAGTAGAGCTATACATACAGTCATACTGACCAACTGGGAGATCACTGAGAGACAGAATCAGATGAATACTTTTATATAAAATTATTTTCAAATCCAGACTAGATAAGACCATGGCTGGGAAAGGAGGTGGAAAAGCAATTCCAATTGAAGCAGAAGGAATGATGAAGGTAAAGCTTGGAAGTATCAGAGTCCTCAAGATGAGAGGGAGAAGATGAACCCAGCCATTACAAAGACAGGAAGCTGAGCAGAAGGGATTCAATTCCAAGCTTGTGATGTTTGTAGAACAGGAAAATTGGAATGTGGAAACCACCTACTCACACCTGTCTTGACTTGTCAATAACCTGTGGATGACATACGAGACTTTGACATAGCTGGTTCCATAAAGCAGTGAAGGTGGGGCCTGCACTTTGGTATAAGAGTGGAAAAATTCACAGCATGAAGAAAGTGGACTTAACTAATGACAGGCTGGAATTTTTCTATAGTCCTGAGCAGTGATAGATACAGATTCCTGTTCCACTAGTACTTTTATTCTTTTTTAAATGATATAATTGGTGAGGAAGAGTAGCATTATGGCCCAGTAACAACTAATCAGGAGGGTTTATATTAATATATTTATGTTATATATATCAGCAAATAGTTATGGAAGGGTTAGTATGATGACACCATTTCCAACACTTTTGTATCCAATATATTCTGGATTTCCTGCCAGAGCATTATGTTCAAGGCAAATTAAAAATAGTATTTTCTTTTTAAAATAATGGTAAGTTGTACTGTCTAGTCAGATTCTGATGCCTTGCTTAATACACCATCATAATGATATAAAACTATTTTAATAAAATGATGCAGAAATACAATGATGCAGAAAGCAGACGTTTATAAAACTGTAAGTAATGATATACAATCATATATATTATAGGTAATAGATATAATATAACTATACATTACAGTTTAACAATAGGTCCACAGAAAATAAGTAATTTTAAAGATTACATTCTTTGGTCTAATAGAGCTTCTTAAAGCTGAGACTATAACATCATATTGAAAAATTAAAGAATATGGAAAAACATTATATCTCAAGTAACATAAAAATCAAGGAACAATATGAGAAAAATTTATTAAAGTGGTTAAATACCTTGTTGTAAACACCTTAGCCTTTTAAAACCGACTATGAGGATTCCTAAAATAGGATATCGTTTTATTATTACTTTTGATTGCTTGATGACCAGTAATAATGCTTCATCACTGGTAGAAAAGGAGATAAGAAAATTGTTTTTGAGTCTGCTGTTTGAGTAGAATGCTCAATATAAAAAAAAGTTCTTGAGTGCCTGGGTGGCCCAGTTGCTAAGTGACTGCCTTCACTGCCTTCGGCTCAAATCATGATCCCAGGTCCTGGGATCCAGCCCCACATCAGGCTCCCTGCTCAGCAGGAAGCCTGCTTCTCCTTGTGTTCTCTCTCTGCTTCTCTCTCTCTCTCTGTCAAATAAATAAAATCTTAAAAAAAAAAAAAGATCTGGACAGATACCTATAAGATAAAGATTATTTCCACATAATGTATTGCATATTTTAAATCATATATAATAGCCACCATGAAGACAAAATACCTTAACATAAACACATGCTTTTAAAAATGCATGTTTGTAACATATATTCTGAGTTTAGATTTTTTTAAATAGGAGTGATAATTTAAGAAAAGGAGAAGTCATTGTAGTCATTGCTAATTCATCTGAGCATAAAGAGTTTATTTTAAATTTAAAATGACATGCAACTCCTTAACTGCCTCCCCCCCCCATATAATTTTCTCTGTCCTTTTTGGAAGAAAATATGACTGACAGGTACTGGACATTTGAGAAAACAGCCCATTCGAATATAAACTCTGTTGTCTTTATTTGGCCTAAGATCATGGTAGCAACCAGATAACATGACAGGAGCAACAATTTCCTGCTTTCACGGATTGTTTCCAGCTATGCTCATAAAAGGACCACTGATGACTGATCACAGAAAAATCTTTTGTATTATCTTCATTCAAATCCATCCATCTATTAATCCATCCATTATTATTTCAGCAAATCTGTATCAAGCACTTAATACAGGTAAGGCAGGGCACAGTTCCTGTGGACACTGAGTTTGAATAGTTTAGAATCAACTAATATTTTTCTAAATTATCTGCTATTACTACTAATGGTCAATTCACATATTTATACAAATCTGGATGTGTTCTAGCCAGGTACATAGAGGAAATACTGGTTTCATGAACATGAAAGATTATCTTCAGCTTTCTATTTTTGGCTGTGGCTTGTCAGTAACTGAATAGGTAATTCTGGTTTTGTTTGTTTGCAGTACAGAGTCTCCTTGTATTTTATTTATTTTTTTAAAATTTTCTCCTAGAATTCAATATTTTCTTTTATCTTCTTGAATACAGTAAGCAGATAAATGTGTCCATGTCTGGAAACTTTGGTGGTTTATTTCTGTTGTCCATTGTTTCTTCTAGCTTCTGGTTCAAATACTTTTATTTATTTATTTATTTATTTATTTATTTATTTTTCTTAACCCATGATTTATTGTATAGTATGATTTTTTTAATTTGTTTTTTAAATTTCTTTTCAGTGTCCCAGAATTCATTGTTTATGCACCACACCCAGTGTTCCATGCAATATGTGCCCTCCATAATACCCACCACCAGGCTCACCCAACCTCCCACCCTCTGCCCCTTCAAAACTCTCATCAGATGGTTTTTCAGAGTCCATAGACAAAAGGTTGATATCCAGGATCTATAAAGAACTCCTCAAATTCAGCACACACAAAACAGCCAGTCATGTCAAAAAATGGACAGAAGACATAACAGACACCTCTCCAATGAAGACATACAAATGGCTAACAGACACATGAAACCCTTCAATGGACGAATGGATAAGGAAGATGTGGTCCATATACACTTATAGAGTATTGTGGCTCCATCAGAAAGGATGAATACACAACTTTTGTATCAACATGGACGGGACTGGAAGAGATTATGCTGAGTGAAATAAGTCAAGTAGAGAGAGTCAATTATCATATGGTTACACTTATTTATGGAGCATAAGGAATAACACAGAGGACATGGAGAGATGGAGAGGAGAAGGGAGCTGGGGGAAATTGGAGAGGGAAACAAACCATGAGAGACTATGAACTCTCAAATATTTTTAGGGACATGTTTTTTTAATTTGTTTTTCTGGTTATTCTTTAATCATATCTGAATGCTGTATTTGCAAATATGTTTGTAGAAATCATTTTAGAGTATTCCCAAATTTTGCTCCTGCCAGATATTTCGGGGCAATAGCAATCTTAAGGGATCACCTTAATAGACTTTTAGGACTTGAGCTCTGGAGCAGAGATGCAGTCCCTGCAAAGAATGATCTACTTTTGGTTTACTTTATTGTAAAGGTGCTTCTCTTTCAGGTCTCAATCCAAATAAAAAGCGTTTCAACAGGATTTCACCTTGCCAGTACCTGATCCCAGCACCTGTCTTCCTGGACACTTTAGGTTGTTAAAAACACTACCTAGTCTTTCTTCTTTCTTCTATGAAGGCATCCTTTCTAGAGTCAGCAAATGTCTTTGGAGGGGGGAAAAAAAAAAGCCCCAAAGCCGGACATACCTCCACAGGCCTCTCCTCACTGGAATCTGAAACATTTATTTTCCATTATCATGTTTGCTCTCTCAGACTTTTACAGACTTTTTTTTTCCAAGGTGCCTTCACTGGGAAAGCCAAGAAAAACCTCCTAACCTATTATTATTTAAAACAGAATCCATTTGTATGTTTTTAAAAATAACTTAATTTGAATTAATATTCAGATTTCACTACATTCTAAAAAGGACTTAAAAACAACTGAAGTGAAATGATTTCAGGAGGGCGATTTACACAAATTAATTGTAAAGAAAATGCATCAGAAATATATTTTTAAACTGGTTCATTATAACATGTTCCAAATATAGTCGGACATCTGTCTGCAGTGAAATCCATAGGGAAAGGAGAAAACAAAATAAATAAAACAATTTAACATAACAACAACAACAACAACAAACAATGAGGAAAGACTTGGCATAGAAAAGAATCATGCGAGCCCTGGGATATGAGAATTGTTTGGAGGAAGATTCTCCTAGGCATAAACCTACAAAGATCAAGACTATATTAAGGTTTCAAGTTGAACACTAAAAAAAATGGTCTGACATGCAGGTACGTGGCAATAGGCATAAGTGAAGGAGAAGGATAGAGAGAAGGGTGGTGTCCAGAAGGCTGGTGAATATTTCTGAAGCTAGTTGGTTCATATCTAGATACACTGGGGCTCAAACTACATCCAGAGACTCCATAAAGAGTCACCCCTCAAAAAAGAGGAAAGCTAGCAAAATGCAGGCAAGAACTTGCTCCTCATATCTGCAAAGTGGGTAAAGAAATTGCAATTATATCATGAGCTAGGATGGAACTCCAACCATAGGTACAAGGAAAGCATATATGAAGAAAGGAGAATGCATTTTAGTAAATAAGCAGATCACTTGGGGTAATGGTCCAGATTCCCTGGATACCAGACTTCAAATTCCTACCTCCTTTGATGATAATTTTCTGGACATTCTTTTAGGATTTGTTAGGATTGGCTCAGGTGGTGCACAGAGAAATGCCTGAAGATGATGGTCTCTTTAAGTGAAGATGAGAAAAGTGGGTGGGGTGAGGGGGACAGGGTAGCAAAGTCATATCTCCTTATGCCATAAATTAAGAATGTATATACACATTAGCTTAGAAATGAGGTTCATTCTTCCACCTAATGTCTCCATACTACTTTTAAAATTTTTGCTTATACTTTTCAATATGTCTATTATGTATTTTATCCTCATATTTCATGAACTATGTACAAGAAACGCTTTCTGTAATATCAGAATCACCAGAAATTGAATCTCGGCTACCTTAAATTTTTTTTTTAAATAAGAAAATGGCAGGAAAAAAAAAAACTCCTTCAAAAAGAGAAAACACTTCAAAAATAGATTTATTTCAATCTGACAAGGGATACTGGATAAGTCCCATTGAAGGATTTATAATGAATATTATTTGAAACACAAGTCACAGTCATGTGACTCCCTGCTCCAATAATGGTGGTATGAATGAATATTCATGACTAGTTTTGCTAGCACAGATAAAACTCATATGACCTTATGACAGAAATATTTACTCTCCCCTTATATATATGGCAGTATAAAACAAACTACTGTCATTTCAAAATGAAAGGTGAAATTAAGTAGTTTCACATTTGTTAGCTGAAAGTTCACATTTAGTACTTGCTTTCCAATATTTAAGCCTTGTTTGTTTGACTCAACTCTTTTTTTTAAAAGATTTATTTATTTATTTATTTATTTGACATACAGAGATCACAAGTAGGCAGAGAAGCAGGCAGAAAGAGAGAGAGAGAGGAGGAAACAGGCTTCCCAAGCAGAGAGCCCAATGCGGGGCTTGATCCCGGGACCCTGGGATCATGACCTGAGCTGAAGGCAGAGCCTTTAACCCACTGAGCCACCCAGGTGCCCCTCAAGTCTTTAATCACCAAATTTCCAGATCTTTATTTATCTTCCACTCACTGTTTGAGGTTATAACTCATGCAAAATTCTCTTAAATTAGATATCCTCTTCCAAAACCATTAAGATACCTAGGAATAAACTTAACCAAAGAGGCTAAGAATCTATACTCAGAAAACTATAAAGTACTCATGAAAGAAAATGAGAAAGACACAAAGAAATGGAAAAATTTTCCATGCTCATGGATTAGAAGAACAAATATTGTGAAAATGTCTATGCTACCTAAAGCAATCTACACATTTAATGCAATCCCTATCAAAATACCATCCATTTTTTTCAAAGAAATGGAACAAATAATCCTAAAATTTATATGGAACCAGAAAAGACCTCGAATAGCCAGAGGAATATTGAAAAAGAAAGCCAAAGTTGGTGGCATCACAATTCCAGACTTCAAGCTCTACTACAAAGTTGGCATCATCAAGACAGTATGGTACTGGCACAAAAACAGACACATAGATCAATGGAAGAGAATAGAGAGCCCAGAAATGGGCCCTCAACTCTATGGTCAACTAATCTTCCACAAAGCAGGAAAGAATGTCCAATGGAAAAAAGACAGTCTCTTCAACAAATGGTGTTGGGAAAATTGGACAGCCACATGCAGAAAAATGAAACTGGAGCATTTCCTTACACCACACACAAAGATAGACTTAAAATGGATGAAGGACCTCAATGTGAGAAAGGAATCCATCAAAATTCTTGAGGAGAATAGAGGCAACAACCTCTTTGACCTCAGCTGCAGCAACTTCTTCCTAGGAACATTGCCAAAGGTAAGGGAAGCAATGGCAAAAATGAACAAATGGGACTTCATCAAGATCAAAAGCTTTTGCACAGCAAAGTTAACAGTTAATAAAACCAAAAGACAACTGACAGAATGGAAGAAGATATTTGCAAAAGACATATCAGATAAAGGGCTAGTATCCAAAATCTATAAAGAGCTTATCAAACTCAACACCCAAAGAACAAATAATCCAATCAAGAAACGGGTAGAGGACATGAACAGACATTTTGGCAAAGAAGACATCCAGATGGCCAACAGACACATGAAAAAATGCTTCACATCACTCGGCATCAGGGAAATACAAATCACAACCACAATGAGATACCACCTCACACCAGTCAGAATGGCTAAAATTAACAAGTCAGGAAATGACAGATGCTGGCGAGGATGTGGAGAAAGGGGAACCCTCCTACACTGTTGGTCGGAATGCAAGCTGGTGCAACCACTCTGGAAAACAGTGTGGAGGTTCCTCAAAAAACTGAAAATAGAGCTACCCTATGACCCAGCGATTGCACTACTGGGTATTTATCCTAAAGATACAAATGTAGTGATCTGAAGGGGCACATGCACCCGAATGTTTATAGCAGCAATGTCCACAATAGCCAAAGTATGGAAAGAACCTAGATGTCCATCAACAGATGAATGGATAAAGAAGTTGTGGTATATATATACAATGGAATACTATGCAGTCATCCAAAGAAATGAAATCTTGCCATTTGCGACGACGTGGATGGAACTAGAGGGTATTATGATTAGCAAAATAAGTCAATCGGAGAAAGACAACTATCATATGATCTCCCTGATATGAGGAAATGGAGATGCAACGTTGGGGGTTTGGGGGGTAGGAAAAGAATAAATGAAACAAGATGGGATCAGGAGGGAGACAAACCATAAGAGACTCTTAATCTCACAAAACAGAGGGTTGCTGGGGGAGGGGGGTAGGGAGAGGGGGATGGGGGTTATGGACATTGGGGAAGGTATGTGCTATGGTGAGTGCTGTGAAGTGTGTAAACCTGGCGATTCACAGACCTGTACCCCTGGGGCTAATAATACATTATATGTTAATAAAAAGATAAATTAAAAAAAATAGATATCCTCTTCAGCAACTTTCCTGGGTTCCCATGGTAAATTTACTTTTGTCTTGAAGAGAGCCCCTTTTCCCAATCAGAAAGCATTCCAGTTTTAACTTATTTAGTGAGCATTTTGTAAATCAAATGCTTTCGCTTTCTCTTCTTTGACCCAAGGATACTGAATCATATCTACTATTTGGAGATTCAGACATTTGGTACAGACAGGAGGAAGAAAACTCAAATTTGGATTCATATGAAATTTTTTCAAATACACTTCCCCCAAAGTTATTCTCAAATGATACCTTTTCCTTCCAAGTTCTGTAAACCTTAGAACTAATATCTCTTAATTTGGATCTATAGGCAATGGAATGAAATGGTGACTCACACTTATTGAAAATCTACCCTATATATGTCAGGCTTTGAGTTAAGCTGTGGATGGTAATTCTTAAAAAATCTTTATAACACTTTCAGGATATAGAACTATCTCCTGTATTTTACATATAAAGAAACCAACATGTTTTTGATTTATAAACCACTTAGAAGAAAACATAGGACATTTTTCTCCAAAGATAAAGGATATGAAAATTTTTCCCTAAAAATGCACAAAGAGCAGAAACAGTAAAGAAAAAGATTGAGACATTAGCATACAATAACCTAAATATAACTGGACTGAACTAAATCATGACAAATCAAATTGAAAAGATAAATCACAGCTGAGAATATATTTAAAGCATCTAAAATATATAAAAATATTAATATTGAGAATATCCAAGAAGGTTTGGCAAACTAATAATGAAGGGATAGTCATTGCAGTAGAATGATGAATGAAGGCTTTGACTAGGCAATATATAGAGGAAGAAGCCTAAATGGCAAGCAGACATGAAAATATGCTCATTTTTACAAATAATGAAGAAAATACAACAGGGGCACCTGGGTGGCTCAGTGGGTTATAAGTATATGCCTTCAGCTCAGCTCATGATTTTGGTGTCCTTGAGTTCCCTGCTCAGCGGGGAGCACGCTTCTCCCTCTCCTGTTCTCCCCTGCTTATGCTCTCTCTCTGCCAAATAAATAAATAAAATATTAAAAAATACAACAAACAATAAAATAAAATAAATTTTGTACATATCATATTAGTAAAGTTATCTTAAACTTGATAACTTAATATGTTGATAGCGCACTTTGAAGCACAATTTGGAAATATCAGTTAAAGTTGAAGATGTATATCCCAAATGATGCAGAAAATTAACTTCTAAGCATTTGTCGTATGAAAATTTTATTACAACTGTAGAAGATGTATATGGATGTTAACTGGAGCACTTTTATTTATTTATTTATTTTAAAAAAGATTTTATTTATTTCAGAGAGAGAGAGAGTAAGAGAGAAAGGACGACAGAAGGGAGGATCAGAGGGAGAAGCAGACTCCCTGCTGTGCAGAGAGCACAATGCAGGAAGAAGCCCGATGCAGGACTCAGATCTCAGGACCTAGGATCATGACCTGAGCTAAAGGCAGATGCTTAATTGAATGAGCCATCCAAGCGCCCATAGAGCTCCTTTTATTACAAAAAACTAGAAATGATCTCAGAACTTATACTAGCAGAACAGATGAACATTTATTCATAAATGGTAATTATTTACAATAAACATGAATTAACTAGATCTACATGTTTAAATGTGAATGGATAAATGTGGAGGGGAAATTTGCAACTTAGTGTCATTTATAGAATTTTCAACCAGAGAGTGAACAAATACACTTTATGGATGCAGAAACCATGCATGACCACTGAATTAGGTAAATGAATGCTAGCTGATGTAACAAACACAGAAGTTCATTTATTTTTCCTTATATAGCCCCAAATGGCACAAAGCCCCAGGGTGATGACTCAGGAGAGAAGTCTGAAATTGTTTAAGTTGCTAGTTGCTAATTACAATACTAGATACTCATATTTAATTTACTATATGCCAGACACTTTTCCACATATATTACATGGATATGTAACATACCATGTATATTAACTTATTATTCCTCCCAACACCTCCAAGGGACAGGTACTATCATTATGAAGCCCATTTTCTACACTAAAAAATGGAACCACAGAGAGATTAAATGATTTGCTCAAGTTCATGCAGTTAGTATGTTTTAGGCCTGGGATTTTTAATTTATGCTGTCCACCTACAATGTGCTTAACCATTAAGGTTATTTTGCCTACTGCTAATATATTTACTATTATAATATAATAAATATAATATATTTACTATTCACTATGATTCATAACAAATATAAACATGGTGTGTAAGAAAATTTCAAGTATAACCCACAATCACCCTTAGACCCTTTTTTCATAGGTTTATTGAAATTCTTCCTTCCCAACAGCAATGAAGATATGAAAAGCATAGAGATAAACTTGGCAAATGGTCAAAGAGAAAAAGACACAGAATAAAAAGAGGTATACCAAACAGTTACGTGCTGCTAAATTTTACATTGCATTCAGCTTAATTTAAAGGAAGGATAGACAGTTGATGTCTTAGTTGTGCATCAAACGTTCAGTATCATTAGACACTCAGGTTAAAGAAAGCATAAGATAAAAAGTTTTATTCATCATTCTGCCTTGGTTAGGCCCTTTTTCTCTTAAGAGGGACATTTTAATGGTTTAGGACTTGCTGAGAAGTAACTAAAACTTTGAATAAAATGCAATCACAAAGAAAAATGTCTGCCACATAATTAGAGCTAGTGAAACTTAAATTCCTTTGGATTTTGCCTCTGCAATTTCTTTACCTTCTTTTTCTTCTTTTCTTTTGGCTGATTAGTTTTGCAGTTTGTGGTTTGTCTTCACTCATTAAATACTCTCCATATATTTCTGAGAGTCAGTTAAGTTTTTCACCAGTCTATAAAGTAACTTATTTCTCACATTTCACTCTTTGCCTCTTCACAAAGACCTGGGTACAGATTTTACAATTGTTTTGCATGGTCTTTACATGAGTAAACCAAATCTGGCTTCTTACTGAAGATAACTATCAGGCCTCTCAAAGGAACATTTGCCTAGAATCTTCCTCTGACTTTGGCTCAATAGAGGGCCATTGATTTGGAGATTACAGTATTTTGATTTGCCTTTTAGTAAGATGGAAGAACATTCCAGGAATTACAATTACCCATAGTAGGTGATTTTTTAAAAGCCGTTCCAAGAATGAACGAATGAATGAATGGACCCCTATATTTACTTGTCTTGATTGGATTGTTTCCAGGTGAAGTATTCATAATGTGTAAAACCTTTAGACATTTTCCCACAATGATCTCTTGAGTCTTTCTCTCGCACCTGCACAAAGAATATCATGACTTTATTTTTAGCCACTGCTTTTGCAGAAAATAAGTATTTTACGCAATAAATCATTTCTCTGAGGAATTAACCAACATATATAAACATTCTTCAAGCAGGATTGAAAACTCCTCTTCTTGCACCTTTGATTCAAGCTTTATTGCTTATTTACTTAGTCTGAAGGGAATACACCTTTTCTTTTATGCTTCAAAGAGAGAGAGAAAAAGATTTTTTTAGCTTCCTTGGGAAGAAAGGTGTTTTTCTTCACATTTGTGTAGATAAAGGTTTGTGAGGGACAGGACATTCTCTGAAGGCTGTCTGAGAGAGATCATATAGATGTCAAAGCCTGGGAAGCGATAGTTGAGTGCTTGCCAGGAAAGTAGTCTACTCGGGCACAAGTTTGAGAAGGGAAGTTATGAATTGGTTGCAGATAGAAGCTGGCAAGCAGGAGAAGCAGAATTAATTTATATTGACATTTCAGGTTATCCAAATACCACAACAAGACCATTAGTATTCTTTCGTGGCCATTGGGGAAGCGATGTCAGGGTGAAATTTTACTTAGGCTAATAATATTGATTTTGTGTGTGTGTGTGTTCTTTAAGTATGAGGGAAAGGAAAGATTACTTCAGTCATGGTTATATTCATAGACCACAGGAAATGGGGTAATGAAGTTGATTTTTATTCCCTTTGTTTGATTTTTACATTATCACCATTCAAACATGCCTTTCAATTTCACCTGGTTTCAGTAACTTTACCTTCTTTTCATATTTCCCATCAGGACTATTTTCTAACTTATGACTAAATATACACAGATTAATTTTTCAGCAAATATTAATTGCATACTCATTATATGTCGGCACGACATTAGGCACTGAGGATATAAAAACAAAATCTGAATCAGCCTTGAAGGAATTTATAATCTTCCCAGGGAGAAAAGGTAACAAGTGCTCAAAGAGAAGTGTGGTAAATTGTGAATATTTCAAAGAGCAACAGTCTATCTGTGGCCTGATAGATTGGCACCCTCACTTCGGAAGAGGGGAACTGAGCTGCACCCTGGAGAGGGGGAAGACAAGAGGTGAGCTGCAGAAAAGGAAGTAGTCATTGTTGTGTCCTCTGGGTCCAGATGCCAGAACTTTAGGGTCCCACAGCTCCTGGTGCCACATCTATGCCACCATATGATGAAGCCAAAACAGTGTCCTTCTCTCCTGGGGCCAGGGGAGACCATCTCAGGTCCACTGCTTACACATCCATTCAATCATTTCGTTTGTTCTCATGAAAGTTCCTACCACTTTCCCAGAGTTTACTGGGGAGAACAGATGCAAAGGCCGGCCCTGCTCTCAAATACGCCCTAGAGAAGGCCGACCAACGTCTAATTCATAGTTCTTTTCTTCCCTTCCCCTTCCTGCTCTCAGGACAGAAGCCACAAATTTATGATAGCAATACCTTCCATTTATATCTGATACCTCCTGGCCCTAAATTTAGAAAAATCTACATACCTAACTTTTAAAAACTGAAATCCATTTCTTGAGTTTCTTCCAGCAATAAATGCATTTGATTAAATAACTGGTGGAAACATGAAACTTTGAGAATAATAATGGTTAATAATTCACAAAATTATCCCTCTAGACATATTTTTGTGGGATGAAGGGGACTGAGGAAGGAGACTGAGAATTGCCCTGGGTTACTGATATAAATTTCTCCATTGTTACACTAGGTAGAGCAAGGGAAAGAAAAGTATAAACAAAGAACTCAGAAAGCACCAAGATATGGAATGTATGAGTAGGGAAAAGAGAAGGGGTGTCTCAGGAATGACTTCTCTCCCAGGAGATGCTGCTTTTAACCCTATTATCCTATTCTACATATGAGAAAAACTGAGCGTCAGAACATGAGTTCCTTAAAGATGGCCATTTGTGTTTTCCCATCTAAAGACTATATACTTTATATAATATAAAAGTTACTTTGCATTGTTGAGACAATGGTGGAACTTGTCTTCTCTAGTCAAAAGCAAATATATTCCATGTTTTCACTATATGCTGTCCTAGACAGAGATTTAAGGCGCTGTCTTTGATAAAATATAAGCAGACTAACGTTAGTTAGTCTGTGCCAGCCTAATTGTTTTTCCCCCTCAAATCCCCATTGGCTGTTCTGGAAAGAGGATCTTATTTAAATGCCACACAATTTTTATCCAAACAAAGATCATAACTCTGCCAGGCAGAAATGAAAACTCTATTGTTTCCAGAGGCCCCAAGTGAAAGCTTTCCATGAGAAATTTCACTCTCTAATTACAGGTAATTTTATTATAATTTTGTTTAGATCACTGTGGTGTCAGATAAAGTTTCAATATTTGCTAAAATCAGTTTAAATGCACTGGCATAGCCAATGTCCCTGTGATGCATTTCCTTTTTAAAATCAGTGTTTGCTTTTCAGGGCTTATCTACAATAGTCACAGTCTTTATTTCACAAAGCCATTAAAGTAAAGGCATTTCAAAGGGAAGGCAGCTATAATGGCAGGGACCTAGATTTCATTATTAGCATAATTCACAATTATTTTCCAGTTCCAAACAAGCAAAAAAAAAAATTTTTATAGTTACTCCAGCCTTTCTGCCTCCATAATAGAACATACTTAGCTCTATTATAACACCTGCCAGCTTGTGCTGTGATGTTTATTTACATCTTTGTTTCCCTCACCAGGCTGAGAGCTTCAAAGGCAAGAATTGAATTGTGTTCTCCTTTTTAGTCCCCCTAAGTGCCTCATACAGTGCTGACTACATTGCTGGGGCTCAAGAAAGATGTTTTAGATAAAATGGCAATACAGGCATCCATTAAAGGAAATCATGAATGTGTTTACTTAAAACTGATTTCTCTTTTTTAAAGACTTTATTTATTTATTTATTTATTTATTTATTTATTTGAGAAAGAGAGAGAGGGAACATGCAGGAGTGGGAGGGAAGGGGGAGAGGCAGAGGGGAAGAAGGAAAGGGAGAAGCAGACTCCCCACTGAGCAGGGAGCCTGATGAGGGCCAAAGAAGGGGGTCAATCCCAGGACCCTGTGATCATGATTTGAGCTGAAGGCAGACACTTCACCAACTGAGCCACCCAGGCGCCCCTAAAACTGATTTCTTAAAGGATGTAGAAGCAACCAAACTTTACATTCTGCTAAATAGAAATTGGTACATCTGTGCTGATAAAATTTGAGTTGTTTCAGCAAGAAATGATCTTGTTTCTTATAAGAAAGTTATTTATATTCATATTTTCTGTGAATTGAATGTTCATAGGAAATGAAAGATACTGAAATCCTCTATGTAGGTAAATTTCATAGTGTTTATTTGGTAATTTTGAAAATCACTGCTTTTCTAAAAAAGAGAATGCCTTCTGCTGGGAAAGTTTATTTTAACAGTGATTTAAAAACAATGCTCTGCTCTAATTTTCATTGAATCAGTGAATGCTTTTGAATTTTTACTCTATTGTATATCTGTAACTATGCTAAATACTTATGATAAGGAGATATTTAAATGCTCCCTGCCCTCAAAGATTTCCTAGTCTTCTTATGATACCCGGCATACACCAATTATAAACAATGACAGTGTGAATGTTAAAATAGAAATAGAAATCCAGATCTAAAGGAGCACAGCAATCTGGTGAAGATCGTGATAGAGAAGAACATAGGACCAGAAAAGACTTCACAAAAATCTCAAGTTTAATGTTATCATCAGATTCCCAGAGAGTTTAATACTCCACATGGCTCTAGGTTAGTAAATAGTAGCCTCAGTGTTTGACTCTAGGCAAGTTTGGCTCTGAAGTCCATTCTCTTTATACTCCACTTGTCCCATTATTCTCTAACCCTAAGTAAAAGACCCTTTCAAAGCTAATCTAATTTCATATACAGTTTGTACAGTGTAGGATGATTTCTTTATGTAATATATATTTTCTGCATCATTTCCTATATTTCCCCTGTTTGGGCACTGAGTTAGCAACTCCATGAGCATGGGGCACTGTAGACCCAATCAAATGATAGAAACGTGATAACAGATGATAAGCACATGGTATTTCCTAATAGAAGGAAAAGATGTTAACCACATATATGCATAACCACACATATACATATTTAGCCTCATATATGCATATATGGAAGATATATATTATAAAATTCAGATGAACATTGGGTATGTTATTGATACTATATAACTACATTGTACTCTAAAACAAGCCATGTGCTATTAAATGGGAATGTGTTATATGAACCACTATGCAATTTACAAGATGAAATTATTATGTGGTAAGTGAAAACTTTCTTCCCAAGTTCAGTGAAAAATATTATGAAGTTAGGACTCTCAAGCATATGCATGGTAGCGAGTTTTTAGAGAGTGAGACCAATTCCAGGGGGAAAAGTACTGATTTTCACCTCTGTAAGCACTGATTGACAAATATAAAAATCCTATGGAATTCTGTAAACACTAAGACTACTTGTCTTGCAAAAAACAATCACCAACCCATTCCATTCTCTCCTCCATCTTGTATAAGGGAAAGCTCCATTTTTATTCAGACAAAGTTTTATTTTGTCATTTCAAAAGTGCTGCACAGAAAGCCTTAGATATTTTTATTTGTATGTAAAGGAAAATTGATCAAAATTAGATTCTTACTAACTCCAAATTTCAATAACCTGCTTTTTGTCATACTATACGTTGCTCTCCAATTACATATTGTTACTGAGTTGGTAAGAACCTTGAGACTAGAGGTATTATGGTACCTAAAATGATCTTCTAGCTGGTTCTGAGTATAATAAAGATATATTTTGAAATGACAAGCCCTTAAACAGATGCAAGATTCCATTAAACTGTCATGATTTGAACAAGGTTATGTGTTTATTAAATTAGATATATTTTGTAAAGTAGGTCTTACAGTCTATCTTTCAAAATGATGTTGTCTTCTAAATCTGTATTTTGTTAAACATATACACCCTTACTCTTTAAAGGTGTAATGGGCTGAATATTTATGCTCCCCTCCCTCAAATTCCTATAATGAAACTTTATCCCCCAGTGCGAGAGTATTTTTTTTTTTTTCTTTAAGATTTCTTTATTTGAGAGAGAAAGAGAGGAGGGGAGGGAGAGGGAAAATCTCAGTCAGACGTCCTGCTGAGTGCATAGCCCGAGTAGCAGGATGCGGGGCTGGATCCCACAACCCTGAGATCATGACCTGATCCAAAATCAAGAGCCAGAGGCTGAATCCTCTAAGCCACTCAGGCACTCACCGCCCCCCCCCCACCAGTGTGATGGTATTGAGAAGTGGTACCTTTGGGCCGTAATTAGGATCAGATGAAATCATGAAGGTAATATTATCAGTTCTAAGAGAGCTTGCTTCCTTTGCTCTGCCGTCCACTACGTGAGGGCACAAGAATTTGCAAGTCTACAACCTGGCAGAGGGCTCTCATCAGCACTCCACGCTGCTGGTGCTCAGATCTTGAACTCCAGCCTCCAGAACTGTCAGAAATGAATTTCTGTGTTTATCAGCCATCCACTTGATGGTATTTTGTTATGGCAGCCAAGGTGACTAAGCAAAAACTTCACTGTCAAAAGGGAAAAAAAAAGGTTTTATAAAGCTACATGGGGGGCACCTGAGTGGCTCAGTGGGTTAAAGCCTCTGCCTCAGCTCAGGTCATGGTCTCAGGGTCCTGGGATTGAGCCCCACAACTGGCAGGGAGCCAGTTTCCTCCTCTCTCTCTCTGCCTCTGCCTGCCTCTCTGCTTACTTGTGATCTCTGTCTGTAAAATAAATAAATAAAATCTTTTAAAAATTGTCAGACATTCCTGCTGTATCGTGCAAGTTTTTGTCGTCACCCGAAGCTGAACAAATGACACTGTTCCCGTTGCCTGCGGTGCCCTTTTCTTCCAGGCAAAACCTTACTCCTTGAGGAGTAAGCTTACGTGTTTCCTACCATGTCAAGTCTTTCCTGCTTTGTCAAAGCAGATTGAGTTTCATCTCTTTCTGGGCTTCACTGCACTCAGTATCATGGAGTATTTCAGTTAATCTGGGTGGCTGAGCAGTGCTGTGCTGAGCAAGTGAAAGTTATGAAGTCAGAAAAACAGGAGGGCAAAGCCTCGCTGAACTCGCTATCACTTGGGCCTTCCACTTAATCTCTCTGCGTCTCGAGTTCCTCCTTGGGTAAAGGGACACATATCCCTACTCTGCTGAGTTGTTGAACTGAAGCTAAAATAATCTAATAGATATACCTGGTCCAGCAGGGCTGGCATGTGGCAAACACGAAATATGTGTCATTTTCCCTTCAGTTTTCTGTCTTTGTCGTCACTATAAATAAATTCCTGCACGGCAAGAAATGCTATTTAGTCATCTATATAACCCCAACCTCCAGCACTGTGCGTCACATATGCTCAATGAGTCTTAATTTCACCTAAGAATAAAAGATACCTTTGGCAGATAACTTGGTCATGTTTAGGGAGGATATAGAGTTTCTTGCAGTAGTAGTATTTTTCTTAAAGGAATTTGAACTAATTTTCTACTTTATTATTTGGGTAAATGAGGCAGCAAGGGACTCACTTAACAATAGAAACTAATATCTTATTTTTGCTTGTTTTCTGCCCACCAGGCATCTCTCTATTGAATGGGCCCTTTAAAGAAACACTCTTGATACTAAAGCCCATAAGCAGGGGCACCCTTCCCTTTCCCCTGTAGTAATCACTTTCCTAATACCATTTACTTTCAATTAAAAGGACTGATGAGGAGCATTTTTATCTTAGGAACACAAACTAAATTGGGTCTCAAAGTCACCATCAGCATTTTTTTTTTTTCCATAAATGTTCTGCTACTGATGAGAGAGTGGGGTCACAGTGCCCTACAGGACAGAAAGGAACAGTATCTGTCTCAAGAAAGAGAGGCAACCTCAAGAAAGAAGTCTTTTTTTTTTTTTTTTTTTTTTTTTTTTTTTTTTAAAGATTTTTTTTATTTTTTATTTATTTGACAGAGAGAGATCACAAGTAGGCAGAGAGGCAGGCAGAGAGAGAGGAGGAAGCAGGCTCCCCACGGAGCAGAGAGCCTGATGCGGGGCTCGATCCCAGGACCCTGAGATCATGACCTGAGCCGAAGGCAGCGGCTTAATCCACTGAGCCACCCAGGCGCCCCGAAAGAAGTCTTTTAAAAGATGTTCAGTTGTTTCTTATCCAAAGAATTTTATAACTAGAAGGAAACTTATTAAAGAGAATGTGTCTCAGATCCTTCATTTTACAGATAAACAAAGTAAGGTCTGAAGATGTTCAGACTTGCTGAGGGTTCTTACATGGTTTGTTGATTGTGGCAACCCTGAAACAGAGATGTCTAGAGTCTCAGTCTACTATAGTGTGTGTGTGTGTGTCTCACATATATGGATGTGTATATAATTTTGTCTTTCAAATACAGTTATTTCTCTCTCTCAAAACTTTCTCCTAGTTATATATTCACTGGGCTCATGTTATAAATGTATCTATATTTGCTGTGTGCACACACTGGCAGAATAGCAGGATTGAGCCTCCAGAATGCACTATTTTTGGAAAGCTGGTATGGGATAAGCAACTGGTCTTAGAAAACTCATAATTATCAGAAAATAGATAATTCTCATGTCGATAATTTGTTGACTTAAATAAGAAAGAAAGAAAATGCATTTGTGCACTCTTGGTATGCTTGTTGTTTCAACTTGTAGAAATCTATCTGTAGGAAGACGTTGTTTTAAAAATGAGATTTCTTTTAAAATGCAGGAAAGAAACACCTGATATTGGGGTTCCTGGGTGGCTCAGTCAGGAGTCTGCCTTTGGCTGAGGTCATGGTCCTGGGGTCTTGGGATCCGGCCCCATATTGAGCTCCCTGCTCCATGTGGAGTCTGCTTGTCCCCCTCCCAGCGCTTCTCCCCCTGCTCCTGCTCTCTCTCTCTCTCTCTCAAATGAATAAACAAAACCTTTTTTTTTAAAAAAAAAAAAAAAAAGAAAGAAACACCTGATATTAACAAATGACACAACTCTCTTTTTGGGGGCTGCTAATCCTATAACCAATTTTCTTTTGCCTTTTTTTTTTTTTTAAACCCGAAACTACAATGCTTCTTTTGGGGACATACTTTGGCCTTATGTTTCAGGTCATCTTATGTTCTAAAACTGAGCTAATCCGTATCCAAAAACTGGCAGCAGTGGTATTGTGAGAAACTTGTCGGAAAGGCAGAGGCGGAGGCCCCAGTTCAGACCTACTAGTCCAGAAACTTCACTTTTAACAAGATTCGGGGCACTTGTAGGCATCTTAACGTTTGGGAAGCACTGTTCTGAGACCTCACACACTCTTCCTACTTCAACATTTCTTAATCTCGGGCTCAGGCTCACCAAAGGGACTACCTTTTTAACTGAGCCATTCTTAAGGATCCGAGGAGACACAAAATGTCAGTTGCAAAACAATCCCTCCAGAAAAACAAACCAAGTAGCCTTTTGATTTCTTCCCTGAGCTCCACCTCTTAAAGTCCCTATAACTGGTCAAGAGCAGGCCACTAACTGAGTTACAGACACAGAGAGACATAAATACGTTAACACTGAACGCCTTCTCTTAGTCCTCACCCTGCCTTTCATTTGGTGCATGAAAAAGTTTAAAAGTGGTTGCCACATGCTCTGCTTTCTCTTTAGACCTTAAAACTGGTGATTATTGCCTCTTTTTGCCTCTGTTGATGTGGCAATTCCTTACGTTCCTATTAAACTCATCTGGAAGTCTTCACTGTCACATATGAAGCAAAGTGTAATTGGCTCTGGGAGAGGCTGGGTAGGGAGATCGGTAACAGGAGCTAGGGATGACGAAAACATTTAGGACAAATATTTATATTTTTGTCTGTAATGCTCACACATCGTCTCCAACGTATGCAGTCTTTACCCCATTATGTTATAACAGAAGTATACTTTAGAGTATTCTGAATCTCAGAAAATTTGCTCATCTCTCGTTGCAGTCATGGGATGGAACAAACTGAAAGTGGTGATAGTGGTGATAGTTATCACCAGAGTCAGGAGATCCCCTAAGAATCTTAACTCATATTAGAAAATGGACAATTAAAAGAACTTATTTAAAAGATAAAAAGGGGGCACTTGGGCGGCTTAATCGGTTGAGAATCTGACTCTTGTTTTTGCCTCAGGTCATGATCTTAGGGTTGTGAGATGGAGTCCCGCTTAGTGGGGAGTCTGCTTCCTCTCTCCCTCTACCCCACCTCGTGCTCTCTCTCTCTCAAAAAACTAAGTAAATAAATAAATCTTAAAAAAAAAAAACCCTACATTGCCATTCTATCACTTCTGGAATATGACTCATGTCATTTATTACCCTTCTTAGGAAATTTTTATGGGTGAGGGCTCTAATAATTCTCTCTCATTGGACCCACCACTTACTGGCTATGTGATGCATATCAAATTACCTAAATGTTCTGTTTCAAAGTTTTCCTTATCTGGACAACACAGTCATAACATGCTTTTTCTCAAATTTTATGTACAGGAATTTTAGTGATTATTATGATTAAAGACATCCAAAGTAAGAATAAATTATATATTATAATTAAAAATTATAATTGAATTTAATAAATCCTCCTTGCCCCAAATCAGATCTGTTTACCCTGATTTTTAAATTCCCTGCTTGTGACACTGGTATTACATATTTTGACACTTCAGAGAATTTTATTCATTGTGAGAATCTTTCCTGCTTTTTGTAGAAATGTAGGCTGAGAAGGTGCTGATGACTTAATTAAGTGTATTGCTTTTCAAATAAAGTTAAAAATCAGCTTGCTTTTAATTTGATTAATTCTAAGTCATTCCTTCATGTTAGATAGTCTTTTTTGGAATCATAACCAACAAACTTCCTGCTTTTTCACACCCTTAAATATGTTAAAGTTTTATAATTCCTTCCATCTTAATCAAATGTTATGTAGTTAGAAGCTTTATTTAGGGAGTTATTCACATACACGGATATAGTTCAGGTGCAAAGTTACCTCATCGATAGAGATTATGAAATACTCATCTTTTATTTTTGCTAGTGACTGCGTAGCTCTAGGGCAACAAAGGGAGAGTGCTTCACTGCCAGTTAATGCAGAATTATCTAGGTGCCCTTCTCATACTGAAGCCTCAGCATCTTAGTAGAAGCAGACATATATTTATGAAAATAGCTACGAGCTCTTTTGCTAGATCCTAAGTGTTTTATGTAAAATAGAAATGCTTTTTCTTCACTTATTTAAAACCCAAACATCGCATAAAAAAGGCCCAACACAAAGTATAGACTTCACAAGTATTTTATTGAATAACTGATGAATAATCAAGTTCTTGTGGTTCAACCCAAAGAAATGACTTCAGAGGAGAAAACCCGAATTAGCTCCAAAGAGAATATACTTCCATTAGCATGCCTTCAAACTTGAGTCTGCAACATAGTGGCCTGAAATAATTGATTAATTCCCATGATTTGATGATACTGCTTTTGAGGATGCTGATATATGTCTTTTTAAACAGCAGCAAGCAAATGCATTGGTTAGTATCTATTTTTATCTAAATCAGCTTCCCAAGTATCATGTAATGGCAGAAAATATTCAAGAATTGATTAGTGAAATTTGGAGGTAATTCCCTTGGTGCGATCTTTAAGTAGAGGTGTTCCTAAAATATCTGGGTACCAGATTTCCATCAGGACAATGCAAATACTCTAAATAAGCATTGAAAAGTATAAACTTAATATACTGACTGCTTATAGAAAAATAAATTGCTACTTGCATCTCTGTAATAGATATATTTGTGACAGACAATGTAAAATTTTTTAAATTATCTATTTTATTAGCAAGAAATACACACAAATGCAGGCATGTGTATATTATATAAATGTATATCCATGTATATACATTTATATAACATACACACAAAATATTTATTTATAATTTATATAAAATTTATATAAATTTATATAATATACACACAAAACCATGTTATCATTTTGCCAGTCATATAATACATGCTATTGTGTGACTTACAACAGAATTAAAACAGAGCTTTTCAGCCTTGGCTTTATGTTGGAATTACCTGGGAAATTTAAAAAATATTGATGACTGGATTCCAAGTCAAGAAATACTGATTTGACTTGTCTAGGATTGGCTGGGACATCTGGATGTTTAAAACCTGCTGATGATTCTAATACGCAGGCAGGATTACTAACTGTTGCACCAAGACAATACATCTTTAAACTAAGCCCTACATTAATACCAGGAACTACATTAAATAGTTTTAGTGGTAGGACCACATAGAATAGCATTTGGATTCATAGGAATCCCAAATTAAAAAGTGGGGAGCCTGGGTGGCTCAGTCGGTTAAGCATCTGCCTTTGGCTCAGGTCATGATCCCAGTGTCCTGGGATGGAGCCCCATGTCAGGCTCCCTGCTCGGCTAGGAGCCTGCTTCTCCTTCTCCCTCTGCTGCTCTCCCTGTTCATTCTCTCTCTTTCTCAAATAAATAAATAAAATATTTTTTAAAAAAATACATACTGGTACATATTTTATTCCTGGGAAGATTCTAAAAAACAAGGAGAAGTAATTGTGGCATTTACAATTTAATTGAAATGCCAAACATGAATATTAGTGTCTAAAAAATATGCAAGGTCACTTATATTCAGAATCAAATAGTCCTGTTAGTTTTCCTAACACTGCTGGGAGTTTGTCAAGTAGGTAATAGATAATGAGTGTGTGTTGTGGGTAGCAAGGGCTTACTTGATGGAGACATTCTCCATAAGCTAGCTTCCCAGAGAAAGCATTAGCCTCCTACAGAGTACTGAAATCTACTCCAAGGAAACTGGTCGCATGCTTGAGGCAATGGAACCAGGATGAATGCTGAGGTGGTAGATGAGGGAGGACAGCTCAGTTCCTAGAGTTGCCAGGGTTCAAGTCTATGACATAGGTCATAGCAGGCACAGGAATGGTTCATCCCCGCTGGAATGCTCAGGGGATGGCAGGGGTCTAACAATTATATAGGTGAAACCACAAGACTTGGATTCCAGCTCCTGATCATGCCCTCAGAGGGACTGACACTTCCCCAAATATGCAGGTGAAAAACCATAGCTCTGAGGGATTGAGGTCCCTCTTTTGGAGTCTAAATTTTAGCTAGATTTTGGTGCATGAGCCTATGTTAAGAATGCAATGGTGAATTAAGTGCTGTGCTTGCCTACTGTAGCTAATGGTTTAATAGATGTGTATGTGTGTGTGTGTGTGTGTGTGTGTGTGTGTGTTTTCACAAAAAAGAAAGAAAGAAAGAAAGGAAGAAAGAAAGAAAGAAAGAAAGAAAGAAAGAAAAAAAGAAAGAAAAGAAATCCTCCAACTTAGCCTGGGTTTGGACGTTTATTTTAGGTAGGTGGTATGATATAAAAGGCATTTGTCTGGGAGTCCAAAAACCCAGGATTAGAATATAAATCTCATAGACCATTCATATAGGTTCTCAGATCCTCAATTTTCTCTTCTAGTAATTAAAAGTTAGCAAGATAATGCATTCAGTCTGTCCTTGGGGTTCCTGGGTGGCTTAGTCATTAAGTATCTGCCTTCTGCTCAGGTCATGATCCCAGGGTCTTGAGATGGAGCCCTGCTTCTCCCTCTCCCACTTCCCCTGCTTGTGTTTCTTCTCTGTCTCTCTCTCTGTGTCAAATAAATAAAATCTTTAAAAAGAAAAAAAAAGTCTGTAATTACGTTAAAAGTTGACAATTCTACCTGGAGTCTTTCTTGGATGTGATGGCTTTTGCCTGATCTGGGTGGCCCAGAGCTCATTGGGTTGACTGAAATGGCTAGAGGAACAGCTCTTTCTTTGACCACTGTTACCTTGAACCTTCCTTGTGAATCTTGAAGCTCACTGAAGAATCAGGAATAAGAAAGCATGATGGAACTAGAAGAAGGGCAGGTTCTGTCAATGGCCCTGAGTGCAAGATTCTTCACTCCTTGAAGAAGTGATAGGCCAGGTTCAAAGTGAAGCTCTTGCCCAAGGGCCTGCTCCCTACCCCCACCACCGAGGGACAGGAAATATAGCAAAATGACACCAGCACAAACCAAGCATCTGTGAAAACCGTATCATTTTCTCTTCATCTCTTAGAAATCACAAAATCACAACTGGGAACCTTTACTTTATTCTCGAATAACAGCTGAGAGTACTTCATAATCATTACACTCCCTACCTCATAATAATACTATTTATAATTATTACTGCTTTTTTTAAAAATTTTTATTTATTTATTTTTTCAGTGTAACAGTATTCATTGTTTTTGCACAACACCCAGTGCTCCATGCAATACGTGCCCTTCCTATTACCCACCACCTGGTTCCCCCAACCTCCCACCCCCCGCCCCTTCAAAACCCTCAGGTTGTTTTTCAGAGTCCATAGTCTCTCATGGTTCATCTCCCCTTCCAATTTCCCTCAACTTCCTTCTCCTCTCCATCTCCCAATGTCCTCCATGTCCTTTGTTATGCTCCACAAATAAGTGAAACCATATGATACTTGACTTTCTCTGCTTGACTTATTTCACTCAGCATAATCACTTCCAGTCCCGTCCATGTTGCTACAAAAGTTGGGAATTCATCCTTTCTTTCTTTCTTTCTTTCTTTTTTTTTTTAATAAACATATAATGTATTTTTATCCCCAGGGGTACAGGTCTGTGAATCACCAGGTTGGACATTGGGGAGGGTATGTACTGTGCTATTACTGCTTTTTTAATTAAGAAAAAGACCTGCTAAATCTGTAATTTTCTTTTGTAGGACAAATTTGCCTTCTTCCCAGGGTAATGTTCAATGTAAATACTTAGGAATTAAAACTGGAAGGTAAGTTTTTTTTTTTTTTTTTAACATTATGGCCTTTAATAGCAGTGAAACTAGATTCGAACCCTTGGTTCTGTATTCATTAGCTGGGACACTTTTAAGCAGATCACTTTATCTCATAAGCTTTCATTTTTCTTTCGTGAAATAAAAAAATATTTTCCTCACATATATATTTTGGATATCAAATAAGAAACTTCATGCAAAACATTTAGCACAGGGTGATTGTTGAAGTTGAAATTACATAATTTAATATTTCATTAAGTGATATGTATGTATGCCATTGCTCTATTTATACTCAGTGGAGGCAAAGCACATGTAAATTAGTAACAAAAAGTACTTTCCTTCTAAGTAGACTCTTGTATCTCTCTCATTTTTTTACTGATTTGGAGATGCAATCTTGTATGATGGATGGATCTTATTGGTAGATAAGGAAAAAGTTGGATGGAGCTCAGAGAAGCCTTTGCTGTGTAAGCGTTATCTTTAATCCTTCTGAGGCAGGTATAATGTCATTTGATTGGAACCTACAAACTGGAGACTTGTTTATGAAAGGAAATGTTAATTATGAAATAAAACACAAACCTGATAAGAAATATCTCTCATTTCTAGTGGAAGGGTGTGCTATTAATTACTGGATATTTTTCTCTTCATCTAAACCACAGGCATCAGTGAAAGAGCCAAAAATTTCAAAGAGGAATCTTTCAAGATACAGTAGATTTCAAGAATGCAAATTACAACCACTTACCCCCTCCTAAAGGAGTGGGAGCATCAGCAGAGGAATGTGTCAGGTCAAACATCAATTGTTCTCAGTTGTGACACATGCTTGGGTGCAGGTCTCAAATGCTAGAGGAAGAGAGGAGAAAGGAGGCCAGACAGGATACTCAAGGGTGGGGAAACCAACCATCTTAATTTCTTCCTACAAGGCTCAGAAAGTCTATGAACGGCTTGGCTCAGGCTTACCCTGAATTTCTAAGAAGATCCTAAAAGTTAGTCAAATGATAGTGGTGATGTGATTGCAATTGGACACAATGTCAAAAACGCCACACACCTTAACTGCCTAGCACACCCTACCCTCCTACCTCTTTCCATCCATGAATTAACAAGCTCTCCAGATACAGGCAGGATTTCATGAGCTCAAACAAAACGTGAGAGGTACAAAAGTTAACTGTCACTAAAACACTCTCTATGATGAGTTCTAAAGCAGTAACTGGTAGACCTGAGAGTTGGACCAATATGGTGCACGATGCTAGACACATCAGGTACTACTCTACAAGAGCTTCCATCTCCATCTTAAGAGCTAGAGCTGTTAAGAGACAATCTGAGGCCACAAAAGATTGAGGGCTACCTAAAGGATGGACTGGTCTTTTTCTCACTTGCATGAACTGCAGACTAACTGAAATGAGGCAATTCTGACATATCTTATGGATGCTTATGCCTGTGCTTTACATTTTTATTCCTATTCTTTTTGTCATTTTAATTCTCAAGTTTTGCCCACCAGGTGCTATAGTGTCAATTCAGTAAATATTTATCAAGTGTCTATCATGTGCCAGACAGAGAAGTTATATTATTTATTTGTTCTTGTTTGTACAATAGCATTATATTGTTTTTTAGAGCTGGGAGGGAATTAGAAGAACACAGACTTCCCCTTCTCCCAGCTTGCCTTCACATTTTATTTATGCACTTTTATATAGTAAAAACAGCAAAAATCAAGAAGAAGAATACAGTATTTCTTTATTCTATTTATTCCATTATTCCTTAAAAAAAAACTAATATATACTTAATTGTAACTTAAATACTTAAAATGTACCTTTGTAAGAACACAAAAGTTATGAAAACAGTAACATTAAACCTTAGTAAAAACCAGGGATTCCTAACATGAATTTAAATCTTTAAAAGGCTTGCACAAGGTCTATTGATTACAATTAATTTTCTTTTCATAACTTTTCTGACTGAAGTGGTTTAGTAAATCAATTAAACCCTTGAAGTTCATTTGGCATTTCATTTGGCTCCATTTGGGGAATTCTATTTATTACATAGATTTTCCTTCTGGACTCCTCCCTGAAACCTTTTCTTGATGTGGAAACATTATTGTTTTGTTGCTTTTGTTTTTCACGAGGAAGCTTAGACTCATCAAAAATGCTTAGTTTCTACCACTGAAATCAAACCTAGTCAGAAAAGATCTAGCAATACCTGCTGGTTATACTGATACAGGACAATTGTAAATTAGTATTTGACTAGGAAATGGTCTATATGTCATAGGGGTATTATTCCTGAGTAATAGAAGTAAATGTACCTTGAAGCTAATTTGAATTCTCCCTCACCCCTGCCATTACTCCAGAGACAATTGGAAATGGCTCTTAGCAAAATAAAACTGCTTTGGAGCCTAAGAATAACTAGAGAACGGAGTGGCTGCTGAAGACTAATGATTTATATACACAGTAAAATTACCTACCTGGAGCTATTAAGATAGAAAAGGAAAATGGAACATGACTGTTATCATTACTTTATTATTGTACATTTATATTTTTCAACTTGAGCATAAGAGTGCATAAAACCAAATCAGCTGAACGAAATGCCCACTCTTTCTACCACGAAGGGTGAAAGAAATTAGCTTTTTTCCCCCCTGCCCACTCTTTCTACCATGAAGGGTGAAAGAAATTAGCTTTTTTCCCCCCCAGCTAAATACTTACCTATCTCACTGAAGCTCTGAACATGTAACATTTCTATCTCATTCCAACAGGACAGGAGATCCATTGTAAATCATGCCACTGACATTTTCAGTGTCCTCTATACTCTAGCCATTTGACATTGTGTAGACAGATAATATAACTGGTTGTTTGGATTTGCTTAAAATTTTTTTAAAAGTTTTTAAAACCATGTATTTACATGTTATTGAGAGTAGGACGTGAATTTGTAGCTGACATTGTAAGTAAGTACCTACCGATCTCATGACTGTAGGGACTGATTAGAAATGCTTGGAATTAAATATTCTGATGTTTAGGACTAGAATCAAGGCTTCTTGATTACAGAGCTCCCTTTTGCTAGCAAACAAAGTGAGGGATACAGCTCTAACCATGTATCTTCAAATACCCCAGGAAAGTTACATAAAGCCATTGAGTTTATCATAAATATCAATTTATTTGATTCTGAAAGACATATGACAACCGCACAGATGGGGAAAAAAAAGTTGGGACCACGGTTGAGCATAAGTAACAGGAGGTTAGTAAACAGGATACCTGAAAGTCTTGGCTCAGCCCCAGACTTCCTCTGTGACTTAGTGGGTTTGTACCAGAGGTCTTCCGAATGTAAACTTGGAAAGAAGACAAAGAATGCCTTGCTTATAGATTTTATATAATTATGTGGAGGAGGAAAATACTATCTATGGATGAAAAGTCTCCAAATCACTGTTACTGGTGGACTTTTACCTTTTATTCCCCAATCCTATACTTTCATAAGAGGAAAAACTAGTCTATCAAGTTACTGTTCTCAGCTTGGTGTCAGAGGGAAATCCATAAGTAGTGATATATAGATGGCAACTTTTATTTTCTCATTTTTGAAGTCAATTTCAGCTACTGTAGAGTTTGAAGGAAAATTGCTTTAGATCCTTTAAGAAGTTAATATCATGTCGTAAGGATAAACATTTTCTTTCATCTTTTTTTTCTTTTTTTTTTTTTTTCTGCTTGGATAAATGGAATAGACTCTTTATTCCAAAGACAAAATATATTTCTTTAGACTTAGAGCTTAAATTTGCCAGGCAAACCCCCAATTTTATCAAAGAACCACTAGGGGATGTTAAAATAACAGAGCATTTCTAAATTCAGATGACTTTTACAAGAAAATATAGGCTTTGAAACTTATCTTTAAGAATTTTTTAGAGACACAAATATTAACCTTTTACATGTTCCTATAGTAAAGACATACATGTAAATACATAACACATAAATACACACATGTGTACTTTAAAAAAAAACTTGAAGTTGGTTATAATTTATACTTTATCTGCTATGTAACTTTACTTCATTAGGGTACCATTTTAACATTTACAGCTCCAGTATGCAAAATACCTATCAACAGACAAAACTATTTTCCAACAAAATAGATTTTCAGGGGCGCCTGGTTGGATCAATGGGTTAAGTCGCTGCCTTTGGCTCAGGTCATGATCTCAGGGTCCTGGGATCGAGCCCTGCATGGGGCTCTCTGCTCAGCAGGGAGCCTGCTTCTCTTCCTCTCTCTCTGCCTGCCTCTCTGCCCACTTGTGATCTCTCTCTGTCAAATAAATAAATAAATAAAATCTTTAAAAAAATAGATTTTCAAACTAATTTTCATATGGCTACTGAGCTGACCTCAAACAATAGGACCTTTGGAATCAGCCTCCACATTCTATTCTCTGGGCTAGAATAGGGCTGCCACTCCGCCATTCTTTCTGTTTTGTAGGCATTTGCACTAATTTTTTCTCTCCATAGACTGTCTCCCCCAGACTTTCACACAGACTGCCTTTTCTTGTTCCTCACACAAGTGTTTTCATCTCAGATTGCCCTTCCCTGACTACATCCAACACTGGCCCACTGCTCTCCACTCACTCCGTCACATGATCCTATTTTGTTTTGTTCATAAACTAGTATGAGTATCTGAAAAAATAGCTTGGTTATTTCTATAGGTACCAACAAACATTTGCTGAATGGATGATTGCTGACTAGTCTGTGGATTTGGGGGTCACTTTAGAGGTAAGAATAGTGACTAAGACAGGATGCTCTATCCATCTACCCATCTATCTTTTCCCTGTTTTGTCTGTCTCCTTCAATGGATTTAAATTTTTGTGATAATAACAACTTTGGTTTGTTTTAGTCATATAAGTCATGTATCCTCAGAAGTCATTCACTTTTTAAAAAATGGAAAAATGAATGAAACTTCATCCAGATTAATGTTCCAAATATTGATTCATTCATTTGTGAAACTACAATAGCAGCAAAGTTGCAATAAAACATCTTTTAGTTAATAAGTGAATTTTGTTGAATACCTTTTATATCATAAAAAAATCATGCTGGGGCTTTAGAATTGAACAGGGCAACATCCCTGCCTTCAAAATCTCTGTAGTGTAGTGAGATAATAATACATGTAAAGTATTTAGGGTCATCTGGCATTGAGTGGATGCCAATACATGCTAGTTTCCTATTCCCTATTTCTTTCAAGTGACTCCACTGACCCGCACTGTTCATGGGGCTATAAACAAGAATTAAAAAATTGGTTGGTGGATATTACTTATTTATTTATATTCACTCAGGTTTGATACTCAGTCTAGGCATAAGCAGTTTGCCTACATGACACATGCTTGTATATATAACCCAGGAAGAAATGTGAGAGGTCTCATTGTATCCAGCATTAGAGAGAACGCCAGTCCGTTTTCATGGGTGATCACACTCCTGAAGATGTTTGATTCTTTTCGCTCATAAATTGCTTGATAAATTATAAATACCTGGGAAAGAAATAATGCAAACTGGGAGCAGCCTGAGGATGAAGGCAAAGGAAAGGATTGCTTCGAGATATATTTAGAGGTAGGAGAAGGTGGAGGGGAGAGAAGTCTGTGACAGTTGGAATATGATGAGATAAAGGAGAGGGAAGAATCAAGAGTAAAGCTTCTATTTCTTATTAGGCACAAAAGTGGTTAGTAATACCATTCACTGTGAGGAAGAAATAAAGACAAATTCAGGGTGGGAGAAATGATGAGCTGACTCAGAAGATTCTATGTACAGTAAGAAGAAAGGGAGCAAAAATAATATCTTGATTTACACCAGCAGTTAAGGAATGTCTTGAATAAGAGTAGCCACAGGGCTAAAAAGAAAATAGTTGTGGAGTATTGAGAGGGTTGGAAGGCAAATCAAGAAAAAGTGGTATATCAAAAGTCAAGGAAGGAGAAAATTTCAAGACAAATTGTGTGTCCCCAGTCCAACATAGCACTGATGTGTTGTAAAAAGCAGGATAGTCAGTGAAACTGCTCATTCTAAGATCACCAATAATTTAACAAATACTCAATCCAATAGTCACCTGCTATTGAATTATTCAATTTGCATCCTGTTGTCACTAAGATTTTTAAAGGGGGTCAAGAAAAGAAGTTAAAGTCTTTTGAGCAAAACCAAATGACCAGTTGCATCATCTTTCCACACATCTCAAACAACATAAGTATTTTGTAAATGTGGGATGGGGGAGGGTCAGATTACAGGAAAGTGAAGAATAATCAGAAGGGGAGATCGAAGAATACAGAGAGATAGGGAGAGCCCTTCAGAAAATTTAGCTAGCAAAGGAGGTCAGTCATAATGGAATCAAAGGGATGGAGACATGCTTATTATTTTGTTGTTGTTTTTCACTCTTTTAAACAGAACTTGCGGAGACTTGAGATATGACTTCCCCACAGTTTTTATTTTATTTTTAATTATTGATTTAATTATTTGAGAGAGAGAGAAAGAGAGAGATAGAGAGCAAATATAAGTAGGGGGAGTGGGAGAGAATGAAGCAGGCTTCCCACTGAGCAGGGAGCCTGATGCAGGGCTCCATCCCAGGGTCCTGGGATCGTGACTGGAACCCAAGGCAGATGCTTGATGTCTGAGTCACCCAGGTGCCCCTGTCCATTGTTTTTTTTGTTTGTTTTTCTTCTTTAAAGATTTCATTCATTTATTTGACAGACAGAGATCACAAGTAGGCAGAGAGGCAGACAGAGAGAGAGAGGAAGGGAAGCAGGCTCCCCGCTGAGCAGAGAGCCCGATGTGGGGCTTGATCCCAGGACGCTAGGATCATGACCGGAGCCAAAGGCAGCGGCTTTAACCCACTGAGCCACCCAGGCGCCCCCTGTCCATTGTTTTTAATGGAGACTTTAGGAGGGAAGGTATCATCTCCTGTTGAAAATAAACATTTAAAGTTGAGGATTGGTCAGGCTTTCTCAGGTTCATGGGCTGTTTACAGACACACTGCTGATCATAAGTTCTTAACTATTATCTCTGTGGGTATATATGTATTACTAAGGGGTGGGTACTGTGCAGGCATCTTCTATATTAAAAACATTTCTGGGTTCATAGTAGAAAAGCCAAGCAAGTTTATTATTTCAGAAGGTTGATTTTTGCTTAGGAAAATCCCCTTGGGTGCATTCATAAACACTGCATCAAAATAAATACTTTCAGAACCTTAATTTCAATGATAAAATTACATGTCTGTCTTCTATTAGTGTGTAAAAGAGGTGAGTGACTGAAGATGAGAATTCGGAGCCAGGTCTTTTCAGCTTTTTCCGTATATAGCTACTCTCCTCGAAATAATTTTTTGGGGGACTTGGATGGTAATTTCGGGTACTGATCGAGGTTGATTATTCTATCACCCAGTTTATAACATGTAAGATTTGAATCTCTCTCAATGCAAAACTTTTGGAGCTCCTAGATCTTTTTTTATCCTCTCCTAGGCCAGGTTAAGACTTAATCTGATTAAGACTTCATTCAAGCCAAAGCCTAAAGAGCCAACAGGTGTAGTTTTATCTTTTTTTCCCCTTTCTGCTACAAAAGAAAACGTTTCAGACAGAAGACAGAGCTTGCTCTGATGGCCTGGGTCCCCAAGTCATGATGATGTTGAACTGAAGCACAGCCTACCAACAAAAGACATGCAGAACATATGAGCAACAAACCTTCTTCTCTTTCTCCCCTTCCTTCTCTCTCTCTTCCCATCTTCCTTCCTCTTCTTCTGTGTCTCCTGCTTCTGCTTCTCCTTTTCCTTCTTTTCCTACTTCTTCTTTTGTTATTGTTGGATTACTACTGAGCCAATGAGTTTAGGATCATAATGGTCTAATATTTCTATGGTTTCTTAATTCATACCTCAGTTTGGGTCAATAATGCTAATTATTAACAATGACAAAGTATTTTTCTCTGGACACTTCTCTGTCCAATTTTTTGTATGTTTTTTCTTATGCAGTCATATCAATAACCCAATGAGAGAGCTACCATCATTAAACTCATTTTATAAGTAAATAAACCGAAGCTTACAAACTGTTGGCTGGGTGCATGTAGTTAATACAAAGGAGATAAAAATCAAATTCATATACACACGCATAACTCAAGAGCCGTGTTTTTTAACCACTGTCCTATATGCAATTTCTCAGTGAAGTACTTACCATCTTTGACATAATAAAGTTTAACTGTTATTTTTCTTTCCCCATATTTGATGAGATTTTATGAGATTAAAAAAATTCCTTAGAATTTAGCAATTTAAATACTTGAACATTGGGTAAAATCAACTACTTTCTTAGAACATGTGTAATCCATAAACTGGGATTTATGTTATCTCCTCTATCCTTTAAAGTTAGGACTTCTAACTGAATTTTTCATTTTAATGTTTCTCATTATTTATATTTTTGACTTTGCCTAGAACTTTAGAAGAAAATAAACAGGCAAAACTAATGAATAATTGACAAGAAAACAGCACCATATTTTGGCAGAACAAAAAAAGAAGGGAGGAAAGAAAGGTACGTAGACAAAGAACTAAATTGAAAAGAATATTTAGGTTGTATGCAACCAAATTATGTTGTAAAGAGCCAGTGACTGACATTGCTTCATGGTATGCAAATGTAAGAAAGGGAACAGTCCACATAATGGTAATAGAGAATCTAATAAAATGGAAAAGAAAGTCTTGATAAAGAGCCAATGATTAAGTTGTGAAAAAATTACTACAGGAAGGAAAAGAAGAAAGAAATTTCTTTAATCTTATTGGTAAGTGGGGCCTTTGGGAATGGAGGAAGCTGCAAGATTAGAAGGAGAGCAGGATTATGGGCAGGCACTGGCACCTTCTCCGGACTTTGAGGTTCATCCCTAAGTCCCCTTGCAGACTGTGGTGGCAGGTGCACGCCAGAGCTGCTGGAAAGTCATCTATCACCACTGAACTAAAATGTCCTACATGATGGTGGCCAGGGGATCACAGAGCCTGAGAATTTTATTACATTGTCCATTTGTTTTGTCATTATAGAGAGAAAAAATCTTATAGATAGATGCACTCTGGTAACGTCTCAAAGATGCTCTTTTACAAAAGGCCGTAGCAGCCTTTTCACTTAGAATGAGATGCTGTGATGATCCTTCAGGATGAGTGGTTTGAAGCCTCTCTCTCCTGTGTGGAAATACAAATAGGTGTAATTGTTTGCCTTCTTATTAAGGGATATTCTTTATTTTATAGTTTAATTTTTCTTTCTTTTCTTTTATTACATACTAGAAGCCTAAAAAGAATAATACTGCAGTGACTTTTTAAAAACTTCCCTTAGAAAAATCTTTCTTTCATGTCTTTTATCATAAGACATTTGACATAAAGAAAGCCAGCAGGGACTTTTTTTTTTCCCCACAGAAAATGTTCCTTTTAAGAAAAACCTCAAATAGGCATAAATTTTCTGCTTTCTTCTTTGCAATTAGTGTTAGTGCAGGTGTAAAAAACAAGCATGTATTTATTTTCTAATCCATTTTGTTTCCAGTGCACTTCAGTACTTCCAATCTAACAACAAATAAAGTACTTCTTTAAAAAATGACTTCTGAGATTTCTTATCTTGGTTTTTTTTTTTTTTTTTTTAAATAAAAACCGTAGCTATGCAGATCAAAAGATGCATTTTACTTCCTGGTTTGAACTTCAGCCTTCTCCTCTGTAAAATGGGGACAACATCATCTACTATGTAAGATTGTTATAAATATGACTATGATCATCTGTAGAAAGTACATAGTACCTGGCACATTCTGATCTCAAATGCATGTTAGCTATTATACTATTATGATTATTTCTCTAAATGATGTGCAATCCACTTTCCCTCCCTCCGATCCCTGTCAAGCACGTTATACTAAGGTGGCCTTTATTATATCGCAAGCTATATCTACTCATCTTTCAGACAGTAGAGTGAATCCACACAGACCTGAGATTTCCCTTAGTGGAATCCATAAACATAGCTCAAATCGTTACTTTCCTGCTCTTCTGTTTCCAAACAGAAGAACTTGTCGTTCTGTAAATTTCAATGGAATCAGAGTGGAGAGTTTTTGTTTCATGAAGTCAGAACAAAAAAACTTCCCTTAGGAAGTGACTTTGAGGATTGAGTTACTTAAATAGTTAAATTACACAAAATTACTTAGATATATTACAAGTGAAAGATGCCAAAAAGAAGAGTGTTTGACAAAATCATTTGAATAATTTTGAGAGTTGTCATCTATTGATCAAATATGACATATAGTAGAGGTAAAAAATTCTGCAACAACTTTATAAAGTCACTCATTTGGATGCCCGAATGGCCTGAAGGAGTTAATGTTATTTTCAAAAGTGCTAATGGTCCCTGGTTGTCATCATTTATTCAATGGGAAAAGAAGAAAAAAGAAAAAAAGTCAATGGTACTATTGGTAAACCAGAACTCTCTTTCTCTCCAAAGATAGTCTTTAGGAGATTTTTAAAATGAGCTCCACTGTATTTACTCTTATAAGCTAGAGTAGACGGATATTGTGATGAAATACGGCCCCTCAATAAAACTACGTCCCAAGCACTTTTGCTCGCAAGCAAATGTCCACAGCTACAGCCCTAAAGTATCAGGCTTATCCATTACTTGACTACATATTTATAACATATTACCCTCCTAAAACTCAAAGAAATAAAATGCATCTCAGCTTTCTACTGTGGAAACCTCAACAGTGGCATTAAGACCTCAAGTTTGCATTTCATGTCTCTTCTGGATGTCCGATTGGGCGGGCCAGGGGGTGTCTTTATGATATCAAATCAGAGTGTTCCCTTTCTCAGGGGGAATTCAGGATACCAGTCTCATTTCTTATGATGCTCGTGTACATATGTATGTATATGTACGTATCACTTGTGGTTTTGTGTCAGCTGGAAATTTTATTGCATTATCTTTACTTGTTTCTTTCTGAATTGTCATTGTTATTGTTAAATCCTGAGAAATGTTTAGCTGTTGCAAATCGCTGCCAAACCCTTGGTGATGCTATCCTGATTTAATGTGCTCATTTTGTTGGCTGTTGACATTAAGGAATAAGGGCTATAGTACCAGGATGTTACACCTTAGATGTTCCTAAAACTGTGGTTTCTAGCAACGTTTGATAGATTTTCTAAGTTTTGGTCATAAAGATATCAATTTTATTATTATTACAAATAGTTTAAAGGTACATATCAATTTATTTCTGGTGATATTTTTCTATACACTTTTCTAGAGAAAAAGAATTACTGCAAGATCAATGGCACTATGAGAGACAAATTACTGAATGTTTTGAGGAACATTTAAGTTTACTAATGGAATATTGACAATTCATGTTGTATCATCCTTATACACTGCATTTTTTATTTTACTTACTATGGGTTTAAATGTGCCCCCTTTCCATCCATATGTTGAAATTGAAAACTCTAGCCCTTAGAATGTGACCTTATTTGGCTTCTTCTACAAACAGAGAAATGCCAGAGATTCCTAGCAAACTACCAGAACCTAGGGAAGAGGCACGGAACAGATTCTTTCTCTCAGCCCTCAGAAGTACCTACTGACACCTTGATCTTGAACTTTTAGCTAACACAGCTGTGAGACAATACTTTTCCGTTCTTTAAGCCACTTGGTCTGTGGTACCATGTTACAGCAGCCCTGGCAAACTAATACATTGCCCAACCAGTACACATCAGGAGACGCATAATCGGTTGTTTATAGCAAGCAGGTGTTCTAGTTAGCCGTCATTAATTTTGCCTGATGGTTGCCCCTGATTTCCCAGCTATTAAATTTGTGAATATCATCCCCGTTATTTCTCTCTCGGGAGTAACCTTCAGACTACAATTGAGCCCAGATGCTGGTCTTCCATTACTAAATTAAAAAGAAGATATTAGATGAGATAACCTTTAAGTTGTCATAGAATCCGGAAACTCTCTGAACATTGTAATTCTAGCAACAGGAAGAACTAGTATTTCCACGTCAAGGATAAGAAAAACTGAGACTCAAAGCAGTTGGGATAGACTAAGGACACATGGAAGTGTCAAAGAGGAATTCAATTTAAGACATATCACTCTAGTGGGTTTTTCAATTTGCCATTGTGGCCTCAAAATGGTGGTCTGTCATACAAACACCGGCTATGCAGTGGACTAAGACATGGATATAAAGTCTGGTCAGGTGGGTTTAATAGTTTACTGCCAAGAAAGTGATATTTATTTATTTATTTTTAAATTAAAGGATAGGTGTTTCCCAAATACCCTGTAATCTTGGGCTTTATTATAACGTTGCTCTGTAATGGATGTCCTTGAAAGAAAAGAGTTGCTCAAGCAAAGGCAGCTGAAAATCAGCAAACTGTACTTAAGGATTACATCCATGGCTGTAAATAGATTTTTAGAGTTCACATTTTATTTGTGTGTTTTTATAGCAATCAATGGGAAGCCATCTATAGCATTTAGGTGTTCCCATGCTGATTACTGTGACAGCTACTGAATCACTGCTAGGAAAGTCAATGTGTTAACAGGTTATATTGGCTAGCTAAATACATCACTTGAATAGAACAGAGAACAACAGTAGAGGGTCTGCTTTAGTTTAGAGGGTAAGCTAAAGATATAAAAATCTAGTTGAATAGGGAATGGGAGGGAGATAGGGGCAGTTCCCAAGCTTTCTTTTAAGAATCGAGACTTTCCAGTGATACTAATATTTAATATTATGTGTTTAACAACAATTCCAAATCTGTTCCTTGTCATATATTTTGTAAGAACAAAGACAAGATTATTGCAAAAGCATATACTGATATTTTGGTTTGGTCTTTTTGTGATTTTGATAGGAGAAAGAGTAAAGTGGGGGTCCAATCACATTCCCACATACCACTCTCAGTAAGAGTTAGTCCAGTAACTTAGTACCCAGAAATCTGTCTTCTTTGGAGCAAATCATAGTCTACATGAGACCCCTCCAGATTAAATCTCAGAATCCTGGGGGGGCGGGGAATGACTCAGACTGCTATTTACTTGACTGGAATTTTAGTGAGTATTCTCTAAAATGATTAGAATCTAAACTACAAAGGAATTTAAATTTCAAATCAATGCACTGGAACTATTTACAGGCAATCTTATCATGTTTATTCCATCAGGTGCCATAAACTAAACCTAAGTGACAGAACAGCTCCCAGTGGATTCACATTCACTTTGTAATGGTCTTCAAAGGATACTTCCCAGGGATGAAAGTTGTGGTACAATTAATCCAGATAAAGTAAAGAAAAATTGTAACATATTTTGAAATTCTTAACCAGAACATCATAAAATAGTAGAGAAAATTTAAAAATTGGTTTAAAAACAACCAAAAAAATTAAAGAAATTAAAGAAAAACTAAAATTTATACAAATATAATTGATTATAGGTTTGTATACTTGTTTAAAATTTATCTGAAAAGTATCCTAAATATTATGGAGAAAACATTTCTATAGTCAAGGTTTTAAAAAATAAATGGAGATATTTAGAAGAGACCTATGTTGATATGTTTATACCAGTATATTACTTATTTGGAGCATCAGTTTCTATTGCTTGTGGAGAATAATTAGGTAAGACAATGTAATTGTATTTTTTGAAGGGTATATACAGCAGGGACTAGGTGATTTAATTTGATATATTAATTCAAACAGAGATTCATGGATGTTTTATAATACAAAGTTACTAGAATTGTTAGAAAAAACACACCTTTTTAAGCACACAATTTAATTGGTAATTATGTAATCATCTTTTTAAAATTTTGTTTTTGTAAAAAGGAAGTTAACTTGTATAATTTCGGTATGAGAAGAACTTTAACATTATAAAACTAATGAAGGAAATAGATCATTTAATTTATATGAAGAACAAACAGAGGACATTAAAATATCTTTACACATGATTTTATGTTCTTCCATTAATTGTGGTTTTATAAATGTATATTTCTATTTGAATTACCTATATTTAAATTACGAATAAAAATGCATCACGTCAATACGAGGTAATATTAAATTACTGAATGGCTTGATAGTGTGATCTATTTTGTTATAATCTTAACTTTCTCTATCATTTTGGACATCTTTATATGTATATTTAGAAAACACCGTAGGAAAATTTAGAAAAAAATTTAGAATTAAAAAGTCATTCATTTGAATGTACAGGCTACCATATAAAGCTATTTTGTAAACAACCTATCCTTTGGTAATTTTTTACGAGAGTTATGAGCTGAATTCCAGTGCATTTTTTAAAAGCCTGATTATTAGGTACAGTAATCCCAATTCATTATGGGTTTTGAATTTCAACAGACCTCAAGGAAAAAAACTTGTTTCTTCAGCAAAATTACGCCATCTTAAGGCAATATTTAATTTTTAATTTTTTAAGCCTTCTATTTTGGTTTCTTTTGCTGCCTTAGTACAGGAAATAATAGAGGGTACAATAATACTGCAGAGAAAATGCATCCACTGGATTAAAAACAACAACAAAAAAAGCCACGCTGGCAGTTTAAATATATTGGTCTCTGGAAAAGTCTGGACTCTCTTCTGAGTCAGTGCTTTTTAATCAATGCCTGAAGTGAGAAATTCTTTTTGTCATTTGCAAAATTATGGTTTGAATTATTGCCATTAAAAAGTTTCCTTCTGATATGACACTAAACATTAGAGGGAATCAGGACTTTTCTGGTCTGTGCAGAGTGTCTTGGGAAACTTGGAAGCAGTACCTCAGTACTTCAGTACTTCAGGAAGCAGTACAAGGCAGTACTTCAAAAGGGTTAAGTCCTGATTTTTAAAAGTTAAATTTTTGCCTCCTATAAGAGTAATGGAATCTGCTGATAAATGTTGTTTTCATGTTTTAACTGTAATTGTACGGGAGGCCTTAATGGTTTCAAATTCCATTACATAACATTCATTGCTATAGCACAAAGTTTGTAGAATAAATGGTATGTGAACCATACCTTTGAGAAACAAAGATGATTTGAGTAACTCTCAACAACAGTAAGATTAATAACCATAGTAATAGCAACAGTTTATATTTTCTGAATGCCTAATCTGTGCTATGTCCAATGCTTAGCAGATGATAAGCACAATCCCATTTTTCCCTCTTAACAATCCTGACCTATTGCTACTACATTATCCTTTTTAATCTTACATTTGAGTAGAAGATTCTTCAAAGTCACACAGAGTTAAAACTCCTTTCACTTGCAAATGTTTAGAACCCAAATATTGAGATGTTTGACTTTGAAGCCTATATTCTGAATTATCCTTCACTCTCTCATAAATTGTTAGACCAATTCTACTGTATTGGCCTTTTAGGGTTGTACTGAGAAGGTATCAAGAATTTACGTTTTTATGCCTCTTTCAGTCACAGTCTCTGTATGGGAAGGCATATATAATTTAGGAAACTCAGTTGTCTTTGTTTCAGTGATACAACTGTAAATAGTGCTTTTCTGGAAACTCTTCAAGGATTTGAATATTGATTTGCCATGAGAATGTGGGTGTACAGGTGGACGACAGGATATTTTGCTATCCTGTTTTCCCAGGTATTAAAGGTGGGGTGCAGAACACTAGCTTCTTGAGCAAATCTGCTATAGGTTTCGCTTTTGACCATTAAACTTTCATTTATTTCACAAACTGTCCTCTTTTCGGTTTCATGGATCTAAGAAAAATTACTGACATTCTGTGCACAGGGATAATAAACAGGCCTTGAGTAATTTTAGAGGTGCTACTGGCTTCAGGTATTATTACTACTACCACTACTATTACTACTACTACCACCATCATCATCATCATCATCATTAATGTCAGGTAAAGTATTTCTTCTCATTCTTAAATGCAGGCACTATTATCTGGTGGAGAAGAAACTAAACTGGGATTAAAGAAGGTGAAATCCATTCTCAATTTCTTCTCTCTTTTTGGGACATTGCATTGCCTCAGGATACCTCTGTAAGACATTTGATGTGCGGATTCGTTGTATTTCGAAAATTCTAATGTAAATTTAGCACCAACTACAGCATCTCATGATAGTGTGAATAAGTTAATTGATCTTCCAAATATTATGTGATTCTCTAATCATATTAAAGTAGTTGATGTTCCAATATATATTTGCTATAAAACTCAGACAGTTATTTGAACTGCTTCTGAATTTCATTCTTTTTTGTACCCCAAAATATACAGTTTGTTTGATTTGGTTTAAGTTTTCAAAGGAGAACATAGAATTGAAGCTGACATTGTCTGGGGCATTTTCCTTTTGCCAAAGAGAGTATACAGACAATGGGGGCAGAAAGGACTTATACAACAGCAGTAATTTTATCTGACTTAATATCCCCTGCATTCAAATAAAGAGAAATGAGTTGTACTTGGAGTGCATTAGACACACATCCCCATAGGCATGGATAAAAATGTAAAAGATCTCTCCTCTTGCACTAGCATTTGGAAATATTTGGCATCAGAATATTGAGACAAGTGAGAAAGACATAAAATTTGGAATATGGTCCCTACTCTGCCCTTGAATTTCACATTCAATACTCCTTTTTAAAAGCTCCCATAAGAGAGCATTTCCATATTATTCCTCTTTATGCTAAACTTGATAGTCAAATATGACTATTTGAAGTCTGATCTTCAAATATAAGAACCCAACCTGGAATTTCAAACACAATTGTATAATAATCTTTGGGCAGAATAGAATGCAACAAACTTAAAATGAATTGAAACACCTGCTTTACAGATATCCCATGGAGGGCAAGACATACACACGTGGGCAATTCAACAAATTTAACAAGACCTAATGAGCCTTGAAACTGTAATTTAATTCTTAATTTCTGTGAAGTAAATTTAGTAATGACTGATAAGGATCATCATCATCCACACTTAGAGAGTCATTAACAGGGAAGTGGAAACACCTGTCCTTTTATGTATGGTGTTTAGTTCGCTCTAAGGTTTGAAGTTGCTGTCCCTTGCACAAGAGCAACAAATAAAGATTCCAGTATTAAAATATCTTTTTTTTTATAATCCCATACCAGAAGGCATGATGATACTTAAAATGAAATTCCATAGCTACAAGTTTAAGAGCAACACAAGTAACAACAACAAATTATAATTTGTTGTATTTCCAGAGATGATAGGTCTGGAATGATCTCTATACCTTTGGGTGATTACCTGGATGCATGACAGTAGCTACAAAAAAGAATATGTTTTCTTTGTACAGTTGAATTCTAGAAGAGTTTCGTTTCCTGCAATGGGTTTCTTTTGTTAATATCACAGTAAAGCTCTGAGCATTCTTTCTATGGTATTATTGTTTTAGTGGATGAGTTTTTGTGTTTGTTTTTAGACGAAGATACTGGTCATATTTAGCATTGATTTAGACCATGACTGAGTAAGTTGGAGACCAAGCAAACTATGAAATTTAGTATTTGTTAATAAAGCTCAAGAATAATATTACAATACCCATTTCCCTTCCCAGTCTGCCTCATGTTATGACTTCTAATTTCTCTGAAGATTCTTCACGAAGGTGCTAATGGCTAAAAATATTTGTTTGTCCTTTTCTCTCTAATACTTTATAAATGAACTCAAATTAAGCACCAAGCTCTGAAGGAGAAAGTTTGTCACCAAAGCCCAAGAGGAAGTGTAAATTATTGGAGGAGATGTAGCACCATATATTAAGTCTTGCTTACACCACCTTCCATTCATCAGTCTAGTGACCCACTTGAATAGTAGTGGTAGGAATGTTTTGATATAATTCCAATTCTTACTTTTTCCATGACTCAGTTTCCTCATCCATAAATAATTATTTCACTCAACCCTGTGTTTCTTGGAAGACACCGAGATAAATGGTCAGATTTATGTAAATCTGTTATCATTACTCCCATTTTCAGTGTTTATTTCATTAGACAAACAATACCAAATGCTTATGATGGTGCAGGCAAAAACGTGAGCCTAGTGTGAGAAGGGATTGTTGTGAGAGGGTTTTAGTCCAGGCATTGTGCAGAACTATCCAGGGCGAACAAAACTTTGGATTTTTTTCTTGCACAATAGATAAAAAATGAACATACTTGAAATTATTGTTAATGTCAATAATAGTATTAATATTTATTCTTTTATTTGTAGTACAACCCAAAGAGCACTTACATAAGAAGGAATAAGAGAATACTTGAAGGAGATAGGATCATGGGGCTGTAGAGTTATGGAGATAGGGCACTGTAGGCCATGGAAATAAGTAAAGCGAATATAATGGTACAAAGTGGGAAGGAGGAAGGATGTAAGCCACAAGTACATTTATAAGGTGAATCTCAGTTTTGCTGAGACAATCAGATACGGTAAATTCAACTGGTGTGCAGAATGTGGATTTTATCTAAAGTAATTTCAAATTAATGTGTAATAGGAATGACCTGAGATGCTAACTAAAGCACAGATTTCCTGGCTGAATTATTTGAGATTGTTTCAATAGTACCATACCGGACCCAGGAAATCGAGTAATGTAGATTATGTAACTGGTTTAAAGACCATACTGGAAAAAACTGAGTTAGTTTACCTGAATTAAGTGATTAAAATTTAAAACCAATAAAATACTTCTTTCTATTGTTTGGTCGAAAGGTTTGTTTTAAAAGTAATACAATAATACTGCCTTCAGAAATTGAAAAGCATTCTATTTGTTTTGTTTTGCTTTGACTTGATTTTGATGACCCGAAGTTTTTAGTTGATGAAGCCTTAAAAATTTATTTTCTTTGTATTGTGTTCCTCCTGAGAAAATCTTGCCTACCCAAAGTTAGGTGCCCCCAAGTTTGTTATTTTTTAAAATTTGTTTTGGTTATTATATTTCCTTTGCCTTTCCATATACATTTTAGTTCAGCTTATTGATTTATACAAAATATCTTGATGATATTTTTGGTGAGATGGTGTCCAATTTACAAATATAGTTGAGAACACTTAATATCTAAATATTGAGTATTTTTATTAATTTACTCTTCTCTTTTTCTCTCAACAGTGTTTATGATCTCACCACACTGATCTTGCATGCATTTTGTAAAGTTTGTATCTACATATATTTCTTGTTTTTAGTCGTATAGTAAAAGCTACTGATTTTTATTTTGGTTCCTAATTGTTTGTTGTTAGTATATTGACTTTGTATACTGCAACCTTGCTAAACTCACTGATTAGTTCTGGAAGCATTTTGTAGATTATTGGGGATTTTTACATAGAAGTTCATGCTAGATGTGAATAGAGAAAATTTTCTTCTTCCTTTCAAATATGTGTATGACTTTAGTTTCTTTTAATTACCTTGTTATACTGGCAAAGAAATTCTCTAGGTTGTTGGATAGAAGAGATGATACCAAGTATCTTTCTTTGTGCCTGATGTTAGGGGAGAAGGATTCAGATTTTCACATTAGCTACAAGGTCAGCAGTGGGTTATTTTTTCATACCCTTTCTATTCCTTCTATTCCGAGTTGGCTAAGAGATTTTTCAGGAATGGATTTTTCTGTTGTTACTCATTTTATGTTTACATTTGCCATAAACTCACAATGCATTGCTATTCTTTTGCCTTAATTTTTTTTAAGATTTTATTTATTTATTTATTTGACAGAGCACAAGTAGGCAGAGGGAGAAGGAGAAACAGGTTCCCCACTGAGTGGGGAACCTGATGCGGGACTCAATCCCAGGAACCTGAGCCGAAGGCAGACAATTAACCAACTGAGCCATCGAGATGCTCCTTCTTTTGCCTTTAGACAGCCAGTAGAGTAATCAAAAATGAGGAAAAACATTCTATATTACAGTTATTTAAAATTTATCCATAGCTATTCATACGTTTATGTAGATCCAAGTTTCTTCTGGTATTATATTGGCATGTCTCGTAATTTCTTTTAACATTTCCTGTAGTGCAGGTCTCCTGGCATAAATTCTCTAGTTTTTATCTGAAAAAGGTTTTATTTTACCTTCTTTTTTGAAAACTATTTTCACAAGAAGTCTGGGAAGGGGCGCCTGGGTGGCTCAGTGGTTTAAGCCTCTGCCTTCGGCTCAGGTCATGATCTCAGTGTCCTGGGATCGAGCCCCGCATCGGGCTCTCTGCTCAGTGGGGAGCCTGTTTCTCCCTCTCTCTCTGCCTGCCTCTCTGCCTACATGTGACCTCTCTCTCCGTCAAATAGATAAATAAAATATTTAAAAAAAAAAGAAGTCTGGGAAGACAGTTTTATTTGCACCCCTTCAAGATTCCTCCCATTGTCTTCTAGGTTACAGAATTTCTGACAAGACATTTGCTGTAATTTCTTATTTTTTGGTATGTGATAAGATTTTTATTTAGTGTTGCTTTTTGATAAATTGAATATTGCATGTCTAGATATTTATTTTTAATTTTTTTAGTTTTGCTTAAATTTTTTTTTTTTTTTTTAGATTTTATTTATTTATTTGACAGACAGAGATCACAAGCAGGCAGAGAGGCAGGCAGAGAGAGAGATGAGAAGCAGGCTCCCCGCTGAGCAGAGAGCCCGACGCAGGGCTCGATCCCAGGACCCCGGGATCATGACCCGAGCCAAAGGCAGAGGCCCTAACCCACTGAGCCACCCAGGCGCCCCTAGTTTTGTTTTAAATTTATCTTGCTGGGGGTGCCTGGGTGGCTTAGTCGTTAAGCATCTGCCTTCAGCTCAGGTCATGATCCCACGGTCCTGGGATCCAGCTCCGCACCAGGCTCCCTGTTCCGTGGGAAGCTTGCTTCTCCCGCTCCCACTCCCCCTACTTCTATATCCCTCTCTCACTGTGTCTCTCTCTGTCAAAAAAAAAAAAAAAATATATATATATATATATATATATATATATATATATATACACAGAAAGAGAAAGAGAGAGAGAGAGAAAGAGAGACAGAGAGAGAGAGAAAGAAAGAAAGAAAGACAGAGAAAAGGAAGGAAGGAAGAAAGAAGGAAAAAAGGAAGGTCCCCTGGGGGCAATAGTTTCTGCTGGTCTTCCTCTAAAAGCCTAATCAGTTGTTACCTCCTAGAGAACAATCTCAAGTTAGAGTCTGTAACTCTCCTGCAGCTACAGCCCTTCCTCTTCTCCAGGACTGCACCACTGTCTTGACCATGATCATTTCTGTGAGTGCCCAACAGAGGTCCATGGAGATGAGCCTATAATTAGTCCAATCTCCCCTTGTGTCTGTGACCCCTTGGACTTCATATTCTCATGCCAGTCAACACCCAAAGCTTAGCAATTAGTTAAAATTTTAACCTGAATTCTTATTCACGTGTATGTCTGGCTGATCTCTCTCTCGTGCTCTAACACAGGTGATCTAATGCTGAAGCACTATCTCTTTTTAGATTTTAGATTTGACTTGTGACCTGAGTTCTTGAAAAATATTAAAAAAAAAAAAACCAAAAAACAAAAAACAAACCAAAAAAACAACAACAACAACAACATGGTTTTGTAGACTGTCTGGTATTTTCAGAATAAGTGATATTCTTTTCAGCTTTCTACATCCTAGGCAACACCAAGTCTCCATTCTGCTTTTCAAAGAAGACTCCAATTTGTCAGTCTCTTGTTCTGAATAGTTTTGAATTTTATGAATGTCTTAATGAGAACACAGGTTGAATATCATTTTCAATTTTCTGCCCCTCCATTTTCATAGTAGAATTCTCACTGTTCAACTCTCTGGTTTTTGAAAACTTGTACTAGCAAAATCGCCAAAAACTGCTGGGGTTTAAAATCAGATATTTACCCTTTTTATCAGTCACTCAGATTCTCAGCCTCATGCCTAGCACCCAGAAGCAGTAAACACTCCACATGGAACGGTTCTTCCTCCCGAGTGATCTTGTCCTTCAAGCTGGGCTTGCTTTTGCCATTCTCAAATGCCTCCTTCATTCCTTCATTCTTTCTTTCTCTCTTTCATTTATACAAATTTTCAGTTTACGTGTGGAAATATCAATCTACCACAATCCATTCTACTTTAATTAGGAACAGACATCCCTGCTTCAGTTAATTACTATTCTGTCCCTTCCATTCATCATCCTATCTACTTTATAACACACACATCATCTTTAAAGATTATTTAACACAGTCTGGTAGTTTCATTTTGCACCTTTAAGGTATGTGATACGAGCGGTAAGAAGAGCACCCCTGGAAAATATTGGCCCAGACAAGAGTTTTTCTCCTGTGGAACAGTCTACATATAGAGGCCTGGTCAGAAGTGAGTGTTCTGCTCCATGGTCACATCAACACTTTCTGGTTCCCTCTCTTGTGCTGTTGTTCCTTCTATGAGAATATTGTTCTAGACTTTATGATCGAAAGTAGCTAAGCAGAACCATAGCTTTCAGAATCTGCATCCTGCTGGTGTAGTTTCAGAAGCTGGGATTGTTTTAGAGACACTACAGAGGATTTTCACAGGCAGGGCTTATGTTTCTTTTAACAATCGCATCCCCTAAGAACTTAATCAGTTTCTGGGGTCTTTTTTCCTATTCTTTTCTTTTCTTCTCCCAGATCGCTTCTGCAAGTAACCCCAGCCAACCTTCTCATCTTGTCATAATTCCTGAGCTTAAAAAAGATTGTACGTATTGGTCTTTATGCTACGCACATCTCTTTTCTCCTTAACTTAATGATATTGAATTTATAACAAAATGAAAAAAAAAAAAACAGCTGCAAGCAAATAAAGTTTCTCTTAACTATATTGTTTCCCCTTCCATCTCTGTCTACAAATTATGTAATTCTTGTTTTCTTGTTTGACTTCATCCCCTCTTGTAGAATTTTACTAAAACAGTGACCACATATCATCACTGTAACTTCTGTTAATACATTCCCCTAGAGCAAATAATAGGCCTGGTGGGAACATGGTCTGCTTTCTGTGTTATTAAAGGCAATAGTTTTATCAAGAGCCTTATCATTTTTCCATGATGCAGTATCTATTTTCATCACCAACTGCCCAACCTCTAAGACATTTCCCCACACTTTGATTTTAGGTTAGCACTCCACCTCCAGGGAAAATTTTCTGTGCCAGTAAGTTACATTTCATTCACACACATACATTCCTTCCCGCACAACCATATAATTATCATGTTAAAAATGAAATGAGGTAAAGAACTATAAGTGATGCTTTATACAGAATCTTTACTGGGTAAGGAACTTTAGAACAATCCTTGTTAGAATAACAATGCCAAGTGTAAATAACAAAAATATTTTGCATGCATGATTGAATTTCAGAAGTCAGAAAAAACAACTCCAGCATATGCAATATATTTCCAACTGCAGGTGAAAGTATTTTTTTTCTTATTTAACTATTCTAAATGTTGAATCATTTATAAGTTAATTCTATGTTAATGAACAAACTACTGGCTTTTTGACACAGCTAAGCCTAAAAAATCTATACTGAGAAAATAGTAAGAAATTTTCAATTTAAAAAATGGTATTTTAAATTTGATTATTGATTATTTTGTTCTGATAGGCATTAGATTTGACCTCATGATAAATGCAATTACACACGCCTCTCTTCCAAGCATGATTTGAAATTTAATTACAATAGCTAGCACTGTTTTTTTCATGAATGTGCAAGTTTATTCAAATTATTAAGCTGATCACCAACTGGTTTATAATGCATCAGTTCCTAGACTAATGAACCATATATCCTTGTCAATTTTAGTAATGTTTTGACAGTTTTTGCCTCAATGCCTTTGAATTACAAGAGTGTACAGCTGCATTGCTCACTGCTGAGATAGGTTTCTCCCTAAGGATATGGGAGTCATGATTTCTGATTTTGAATTGTTTAACCAAGCAATAATACTTGATTATTCCATCACAAAGAAAACAAAACAATCTAGTTCTTTGGTCTTCATTAAAATCTTAGTTCATTATAAAAGTCAAATGTAAAGATGTGATTTAAATATTTAAATTCATAGCAAAAAAAGAACATTTAAAAATAAAATATTTATTGCATGAGATAGCCCATGAAAGTCCATAAACCCTTTTCTACATTTGTGAAATCTAAAAAGCTCTGAAAAGCAAAATTCTAAATAACCTATTTGATAGCAAAATCTGTTCTAAATCTAAATGAGGCTATTTACTGACATTATGATAGTCAGGATATATATTAAATTTTTGTTAAAAAAATACTAGCGTGTTTGATCTTGGCCTGCTGTTCCAAATTCTGCTTTGGATGGTAATAAAATTTCATATATACACATTATTGCTTTACTAAAATAAATGTATATGTATATATATGATATATGCATATTATCACACATAGAAATATAAATGAATTATATGAATTCCATTATATATATCATACATATAATAGTTCATATGTCTATTTGAATAAAAGATTTTACTTACTTATTTGAAAGAAGGGAGAGAGAGAAAACACAGCAGGGGGAGGAGCAGAAGGGAGAGGGAGAAGCAGACTCCTTGCTGAGGAGAGAGCCTGACACAGGGCTCCATCCCAGGACCCCAGGATTATGACCTGAGTCAAACGCAGACACTTAGCCAACTATGCCACCCAGGCACCCCGGACCAAAAGGCTTTAGATATGGGATTATAAATTTGTAAAATTAGATTGAACCACAAAAAAAATAGTAAACCAAAAACTAGATACTGCAATTTTATACAGTTCAACCATATGGCTCAAACTAATATGTTCCTTGATTACTTAAAATCATTATAAAGAAATAGTTTCATTGTATGTCTAGATACAGAGCATAAAAACTACTAGTAAACTTGACGTTAAAACCATCCCCTAAAAATCCCTTCCTAATTCACAAATAATTATAAAACTGCAATTTCATTTATAGCTCAAATTTTCTATGTTCCTTCTTCTGTTTTCTCTTGTCTTTTTAACTTCACTGTACCTATTAATGTCATCCTGCCATCCAAGCTCGAAACCTCAGCCAGACTTGATACCAGCCTTTGTTTCTTACTCATAGTCTAGTTCTTCTTTTTTGCTCACTTCTTACTTATATGTCCATAGACATTAAACTAGTACAGAAAATTTAAGGCTCATACCTGGACTATTATAATAGCTGTCCAAACTGACCTTTTTATATCTAGTTCTATCACACTCCAACTGTTCTATTGGTAGTTACTTGCTTAACAGCACTTAACAACTCTTAATTATTTCCTTAATTTATGTTCAAATTCCGTAATTTAACAGTTAATACCCCCTGCGTCTGTTCATTATTTCATATCACACCCTATTTCCTTCAGCATTCTAGGAACAGAGAGGAGTTCCTCAACTTAATAAAGTGTATTTACAAGAACCCATAGTTAACATGATACTTAATGGTGAGGACTCTTTGAATGGACAGGAAAGATCATCAGACCATAAATAGAAGAAAGACAAGTAGGAAGCTCAAAAACAGTAAAACAAAAAGAAAAAAAAAAAGTATACCTGTAAGAATAGTTGAGGGACTCACAAAATAAACAGACATAAAGTATGACATATACCTAGAACATGGGAAGGGGTGGAAAGGAGTAAGGAATGGGTTCAAATTTAAGTGACCATTAACTTAATATAGACTGCTATATGATGAAGATATTATATAAAATCTAATGGCAACCACAAATTAAAAGCCAGTAATAGATAATACAAAAAAATAAATAAATGAAGAGAAAGGAAGCCAAGTGTATACCTAAGGAAAGTCAACTTCTCGTGACAGAAGACAGTAAGGGAAGATCCACAAAAACACAAAACAAAAAACATGCAATAAATGCATGCCTATCAATAATTAATTTGAATGTAATTGGACTAAATGAATACAGGGTGAGGGAATGGATTAAAAAAAAAGACAGGGTGCCTGGGTGACTCAGATGGTTTAGTGTCTGCCTTCAGCTCAGGTCATTTTCCCAGGGTCCTGGGTTTGAGCCCTGCATCAGGCTCCCTGCACCACAGGAAGCCTGCTTCTCCCTCTCCTACTCCCTCTGCTTGTATTCCTTCTCTTGCTGTCTCTTTGTCAAATAAATAAATAAATTTAAATATATATATATATACATATATATATGTGTGTGTGTATATATATATATTTTATTTAACAGACAGAGATCACAAGTAGGCAGAGAGGCAGGCGGGGGGGGGGGGGGAAGCAGGCTCCCTGCTCAGCAGAGAGCCCGATGTAGGGCTCAATCCCAGGACCCTGAGACCATGACCTGAGCGGAAGGCAGAGGCTTAGCCCACTGAGCCACCCAGGTGCCCCAAATAAATAAATTAAAAAAAAAAAAAAAAGACACATCCATATGCTACTTACAAAGGCTCACTTCAGACCTAAAGACACATGTGGGTTGAAAGTGACTGGGTGGAGAAATATTTATCATGGAGATGGATGGGAAAAGAAAATTGGGGTAGCAGTACTTACATCAGAAAAAAATTGACTTTAAAACAAAGGCTTTATTTAACAAGAGACAAAGAAGGACACAATATAATCATTAAGAAACAATTCAACAAAAAGATGTAACAACTCCCCATGTCCTCTATGGGGAGATGGAGAGGAGAAGGGAGTTGAGGGAAATTGGAAGGGGAGGTGAACCATGAGAGATTATGGACTCTGAAAAACAACCTGAGGGTTTTGAAGGGGTCGGGGGTGGGAGGTTGGGGGAGCCAGGTGGTGGGTATTAAGGAGGGCACGTATTGCATGGAGCACTGGGTGTGGTGCAAAAACAATAATACTGTTATGCTGAAAAGAAATTAAAAAAAAAAAGATGTAACAACTGTAAATATTTATGCACCCCAGTACATTAAAAAGTTAATAATCAAGATACAAGAACTAATCTATACTAATACAATAATAGTTGGGGACTTTAATGCCCCATTTACATCAGTGGACAGATCATCTAAACAGAAAATCTACAGGGAAACAGTGGATTTAACAGATATGTTCATTACATTCTGTCCTAAAACAGAAAAATACACATTATTTTCAAGTGCACATGGAATATTTTCCAGAAGAAATCACATATGAGCCTACAAAACAAGTCTCAGCAATTTCAAAAAGATTGAAGTCATTCTGTGCCTCTTTTCTGAACACAATGCCATGAAACTAGAAATCAACCACATGAAAAAATTAGGAAAGACCACAAATACATGGAGGTTAAATAACAGGCTACAAAACAATGAATGGGCTAAGAGATCAAAAGATCTAAGATGAAATAGGTCTAAATCAAATATCTAAATCAAAAGATCTAAGATGAAATAAAAATATACAAGGAGACTAGTAAAAATGGAAACACAATCCCAAATCTTTAGGATATAGCAAAGGAAGTTTATAGCAAATAAGCTTACCTCAAGAAATAAGAAAAATCTCAAATAAACAACCTGTCCTTACACCTAAAGGAGTTATAACAAAAAAACAAACAAAACTGAAATCAAACGGAAGGAAGGAAATAATAAAGAATAGAGCAGAAATAAATGATACAGAAACAAACAAACAATAGCAGAAAAGATCATAGAAACCAGGAGCTGCTTCTTTGAAAAGATCAACAAAATTGATAGAGCTTTTAGCAAGACTCATTTAAAAAAAAAGAAAAGAAAATAAAGAAAGGAAAAGAAAAAAGGAGAAAAAAGAAAAGAGAGAGAGAGAGAAAGGAAAAAAAAGACTCAAATAAACAAAATCAGAAATGAAAAAGGAGAAATAACAATTGATACCACAGAAACACGGAAGATTGTAAGAAAGTATTTTAAAAAAAATATATGCCAATACCTGGACAACCTAGAAATAAGAAATGGCTAAACTCCTAGAAACAAATAACCTACTAAAACTGAAGCAGGGAAAAATAGAAAATTTGAACAGACCAATTACCAACAATGACTTTGAATCAGTAATCAAAAAACTCCCAAAACAAAAGTCTAGTACCAGATGGCCATACAGGTGAATTCAATTAAACATTTAAAGAAGAGTTAATACTTATTTTTCTTAAACTTTTCCAAAAACTAAAAGAGGAAGGAAAACTTCCTAATTCATTCTAGGAGGCCAGCATTACCCCAATTCCAAAACAAGATAAAGACACAACAAAAAGAAGAACTACGGACCAATATCTCTGATGAACATATTTGCAAAAATCCTCAAAAAACATTAGCAAACTGAATCCAACTATATCTTGAAAACAAAATTTAAAAAAAATCACCACAATGAAGTGGATTTATTCTTGGGATGCAAGGATGGTTTAATACTCACAAAATAATCAACATGATATATCACATCAATAAGAAAAAGGATAAAAAACATATGATAATTCCAATAGATGCAGAAAAAGCATTTACCAAGTACAATGTCCATTCATGATAAAAGTTTTCAACAAAAGAGGTTTAGAGGGAACATATCTCATCAAAAAGAAAGGCCATTTATGAAAAACTCATGAACATCATATTCAGTGGTGAAAAACTTGAGAGCTTTTCCCCTAAGGTCAGGAAAAAGACAAAGATGTTCTCTCCCACCAATTTTATTCAACATAGTACTGGAAGTCCTAGTCATGGCAATTTGACAAGACAAAAGAAAGGTACAAAAGGCATCCAATTTGATAAGGAAGAAGTAAAACTCACTATTTGCAGATGACATGATACTATACATGGAAAACCCTAAAGACTCCCTCAGAATTCAGTAAAGCCATAGGATACAAAAATCAATATACAGAAATCTGTTGCATTCATATAACACTAATAATGAAGCAGTAGAAAGTGAAATTTAAAAAGCTGTCCCATTTGCAATCACACCAAGAACAATAAAATATTTAAGAATAAACTTAACCAAAGACGTGAAAGACCTATACTCCAAAAACTCTAAAATACTGACAAAAGAAAATTCAAAATGAAGCAAAGAAATGGAAAGACATTCCATGCTCATGGGTTGGGAAAACAAATATTGTTAAAATGTCAATACTAACCAAAGCAATCTATAGATTTAATGCAATCCTTATCAAAATACCAACAGCATTTTTCATGGAACCAGAATTAACAGTCCTAACATTTGTATAGAACCACAAAAGACCCTACCTAGCCAAAGTAATCTTTAAAAAAGAAAAACAAAGTTGGAGGTATCAAAATTCCAGATTTCAAGTTCTGTTACAAAGCAGTAGTAATTAAAACAGTATGGTACTGTCATAAAAATAGACACATAGATCAACAGGACAAAACAGAAAATGCAAGAATAAATCCACAATTATATGGTCAATTAATCTTTAACAAAGGAGGAATGAATATACAATGAGAAAAGACAGTCTCTTCCACAAATGATGTTGGGAAAACTGGACAGCCCATGCCAAAGAATGAAACCAGATCACTTTCTTTCACCATACACAGAAATAAATTCAAAATAGATTAAAGACCTAAATGTGAGACCTGAAACCACAAAAATCCTTGAAGAGAGTAAGGACAGTAATCTCTCCGACATCGGCCATGGTAACATTTTTCTAGATATGTGTCCTGAGGCAAGGGAAACAAAAGCAAAAATAAACTATTGGGACTACATCAGAATAAAAAATTTCTGCACAGCAAAGGCAACTATGAACAAAACTGAAAGACAGTCTACTGAATTGGAGAAGATATTCGCAAATGACATATCCAATAGAGGGTTAGTATCCAAAATAAACAAAGAAATGATATTATTTCTCAATACCCAAAGACCAAATAATCCAATTAAAAAATGGGTAGAAGACATGAATACATATATCTCCAAAGAAGACATACAGATGGCCAAAAGACATAAGAAAAGATGCTCAACATCACCCATCATCAGGGAAATGCAAATCAAAACTACAATGAAATATCACATCACACCTATCAGAATGACTAAAATAAAACATACAAGAAACAGGGCATCTGCCTGTCTCAATTAGTAGAGCATGTGACTCTTGATCTTGGGGTCATGAGTTGAAGCCCCATGTTGGGTGAAGAACTTACTGAAAGAAAAAACAACAAAACAAGAAATAATAGGTGTTGGCAAGAATGTGGAGAAAGGGGAACCCTCTTTCATTCACTCTTGGTGGGAATGCAAACTGGTGCAGCCATTGTGGAAAACAGTTTGGAGAAGCCTCAAAATAATTTAAAACAGAACTACTCCTGATCCAGGAATTTCACTACTGGATATTTATCCACAAAATACAAAAACACTAGTTGAAAAGAATACATGGTCCCTATGTTTATTGCAGTATTACTTCCAATAGCCAAACTGTGGAAACAGCTTAAGTATCCATCGATAGATGAATGGATAAAGAAGTAGTGGTATGTGAGTGTGTGTGTGTACACCACTCTGGAAAACAGTACAGAGGTTCCTCAAGAAGTAAAAAACAGAACCACCCTATAAACCAGCAATTGCACTAGTAGGTATTTATCCAACAGGATACAACCACAGTGATTCGAAGGGGCACATGCACCCCAATATTTATAGCAGCAATGTCCACAATAGTCAAATTATGTAAAGAGCCCAGATGTCCATCATCAGATGAATGGATAAAGAAAATGTGGTGTGTATATATATGCGGTGGACTATTACTCAGTCATCAAAAAGAAATGAAATCTTGTCATTTGCAACAAAATGGATGGAACTAGAGGGTATAATGCTAAGCAAAATAAGTTAGTCAGAGAAAGACAAATACCATACTATTTCATTCATGTGTGGAATATAGGAGAAGGAAAGGAAAAATAAAATAAGATAAAAACAGAGAAAGAGGCAAACTATAAGAGACTCTTCACTATAGGGAACAAACTGAGGTTTGCTGAAACGGAGGTGGGGCAGATGGGGTAATTAGGTGATGGGCATTAAGAGGGCACCTGATGTAATGAGCATGGGGTGTTAATATGCAACCAATGAATCACTAAACTCTACCCTGAATCTAATAATACACTATTTGCTAACTTACTTGAATTTAAATAAAAAAGTCAATTAGATTTCTATAGAAGCAGAAACCTATTTACAACTGCACCCCCAAAATGGAATACTTACGTATAAGCTTAACAAAAGACATAGGATCTGTACTATGGAAACTTTAAAATGATGAAATAAATTTTTAAAAAATGGATGAAAAAGTGGAGAGACATAGTGTGCTCATAGATTAGAAGACACTTAGGATATTAAATCTCCCCAAATTGATTTGTGAGCAATTTGATGTGTACTCAATTTAAATTCAAATCCTATTAAAATCTCAGCAAGATTTTTGTTGATATACACAATTTTATTCTAAAATGAATAGCTAAAACAGTTTTGAATGAGAAAACATGTGGACAGTTTGGGTAAAATGTGGAAAACATGAGGGCAGAAATCACTCTACCCAACTTCTAGCCTTGCTATATAAATACAGTTATCAAGACTGTGGTATTAGTACTGGTAATAAACAAATCAATGGAACAAAATACTTGACAAAATTGTAAGGGCAATTGAATGGAGGAAGTATGTTCTTTTCAAGAAACGATGTTGGATTTTCACAGAACTCAAAGAATCCTAAAATTTGCATAAAACCACAAAATACCCCCAACAGCTAAGGCAATCGTGAAAAAGAACAAACCTGGAAGTATCATTGTCCCTAATTTCAAATAATACTACAAAGCTACAGTAATCAAAACAGTCTGGCTCTGGCCCTCCCTCCAAAACAGATGCATAGAACAATGGAATAGGCTAGAAAGCCTAGAAATAAACCCACGCATAAGGTCAATTAATCTATAACAAAGAAGGCAAGAATATACAATGAGGAAATGACAGTCTCTTCAATAAATGGTGTTGGAAAAAAGGGACAGTTTCACACAAAAGAATGAAACTAAACCAACTATCTTATACTATGCACAGAAATAAATTTAAAATGGATTGTAGACTTAAATGCAAGACTTGAAACCATAAAAACCCTAAAAGAAAATATAGATGGTAAGCATTTTGAAAGCATTTTTAGACCAATCTCCACAGGCAAGGGCAACAAAAGTTAAATAAATGGGATTACATCAAACCAAAAAGCTTTTGCACAGCAAAGGAAGACATCAACAAAACGAAAAGGCAAACTACTGAATAAGAGAAGATATTTGCAAATAATACAGGCAATAAGGGATTAATATCTAAAATATATAAAGAACTTACCCAACTTAATATAAAAACAAACACCCTGTTTAAAAAATGGGGAGCAGGCCTCAGTAGACATTTTCCCAAAGAAGACATACAGACAACCAGCACATAAAAAAAGATGCTCAGCATCACTCATCATCAGGGAAATGCAAATCAAAACCACAATGAAATTTCACCTCACACCTGTCAGAATGGCTATTATCAAAAAGACCAGAAATCAGTGTTGGCAAGGATGTAGAGGAAAAGGAATCCTCAGGTACTATGGTGGGACTACAAATTGGTGGAGCCACTAGAAAGCATTAGGGAGGTTGCTCAAAAAATTAGAACCACCATAAAATACAGCAATTCCACTTCTGGATATTTACCCCAAGAAAATAAAAATACTAATTTGAAAAGATATATGCACTCCCATGTTTACTGCAGTATTATTTACAATAACCAAGATACAGAAGCAACCTAACTGGCAATTAATAGATGATTGGAAAAAGATGTGGTATATTAAAATATTATTCAACTTCAGAAAAGTACTATTCAATTGTAGAAAAGAATGAAATCTTGTCATTTGTGACAACATGAATGTACCTAAGGGGTATTATGTAAAACATATATGTCACATAATATGATATATGAAGTATATATGCAAAAATGTTTTTATTACAAAATTTTATATAATTATTTTATTATGATAATACTACCATGATAGTATAACTATATCATAACAACTGTATGGTGACAGATTAAACTAGACTTACCATGGGCATCATTTTGTCATATCTACAAATACTGAATTGCTATGATGTATTTCTGAAACTAATAGACTACCATATGTCAATTATACTTTAATAAGCATAATAAAAGAATGAAAGAGCCAAAGAAAGAAAGAAAAGAAGAAAGAAAGAAAGAATAAATGGTGGGGAACTAATTGGACATCCATAGGCTAAAAAAATTAACCTCAAAAAAAAAATAACCTTAAACATTATGAAAAAATCACTCAACATGGATCATGGCTTTAAATGCAAAATGTAAAACTATGGGACTTTAAGAAAAAAAAAAAAAAACAAAAAAAACAGAAGAAATCTTGCTACCTAGAACTTGGTGAAGAGTTCTTGTATGTATAAAAGAAAGGACGATCCATAGAAGGAAAAAAAATAAATAAACTGGACCTAAAACTTAAAGCCCTTGCTCTGCCAAAGAACCTTTTAAGAAGCTGAGAAGACATGCTACAGAGTAGGAGAAAATATCTGAAAACATCATATATGACAAAGGACACCTCTCCTGAATATTAAAAAAAAAAAGTCAAAACTCAATAGTAAGGAAACAAACAATCCGAACAGAAAATGGCCAAAATAAATGAACAGCTCTTTCACCAAAGAGAATCAACAGATGCCAAATGAGTACATGGAAATATATTTAACATTATTATTGGTAAGGCAAGTGAAAATTAAAACCATAATGAAGTATCACTACACATATATTATAAAAGTTAATAAAATATAAAATAATTTAAATAATTTGCTTAACAGGAACTAATTAAATGGCTTAACTAGGGGAATTAAGCTCAAATAATAAAGCAGCTTGGTGTAAGACAAAGGGAGTCTTAGGAACTGTGGTGAACAAAAGAAAAACGGTCAATCTAAATCTTAAAACTACTACTGCAATATTTAGTGTATAGGTAGATGAAATAGGTGGTGGGGATTAATGAGTGCACCTGTCATGATGTAAGAAATTGTTGAATTACTATATTTTCTACCTGAAACTAATATTATATGTTAACTATTTTGGAATAAAAAAAATCTATAGCAAACAAAACACTTCCGGAGATGCTATTTCAGAAAGAAAGAGACCTCTATGTTTCTTGCAACATTATTTACAATAGCTAAGATAGGGAAGCAACCTAAGTGTCCACCAACAGACAACTGGATAAGGAAGATGTGGCATGCATGCATATATATATATATATATATATATATATATATATATATATATATTACTTAGCCACAAAAGAGGACAAGGCTGTGCCATTTACAACAACATGGATAGACCTGGAGGATATTAGGCTAAATGAAATAAGCCAGACTGATAAAGACAAATATGAACTGATTTCACTCATAAATGGAATATTAAAACAAAAAAGCAAAAAATAAATCCCAAATGTATAAACAAACCAAAAGCAAAAGGAGATCTGTAAATACAAAGAACAAACTGATGGTTCCAGAGGGAAGGGGGACTAAGGACTCAGCAAAATGGGTGAAGGGAAGGAGATACAGACTTCCAGTAATGGAGTAAGTCATGTATATAAAAAGCAGAGCATAAGGAATACAGTCAATGCTACTGTAATAGTTATGTTATGGGACAGAGGGCAGCTACACTTACTGTGAACACAGCATCATGTATAAACTTGTGAAATCATCAAGTCGTACACCTGAAACTAATGTAGCATTGTGTGTCAACTGTACCCACTGCCCCCCCCACCGTTGGTTTACAGTGGGGGTGGGTGAAGATCCCCCTCTGCCAGTCTTTGTGTTTACCCCCCTGACATACCAATTCTCAGGGGACTTTCGGAGGTAATTTCAGCTTCCATCCTTCCAGTCCCCATTAACAGAATGTTTTATCATCTGAGGTAATTAGAACGAAATAGATGACCTTGAAGTTGCATCCAGGATTTTTAAAAAATCAGAGGAATGAGGTACAACCAACTCAGGCTAGAGGTTCTCTCTTGGGGATGGAGAGGAGGATATAAGCATCTATAATTTTTATTTACTGGATAAATATTTCTGAATCAAATATGATAAAATATTAAGATTAGGATTTTGAGTGATGTATGTGCTATTTATTTATTTAATTTTTTTAAAGATTGTATTTATTTATTTGATAGAGATCACAAGTAGGCAGAAGGCAGGCAGAGAGAGAGAGGAAGGTAAGCAGGCTCCCCGCTGAACAAAGAGCCCGATGCGGGGCTCAATCCCAGGACCCTGGGATCGTGACCTGAGCTGAAGGCAGAGGCTTTAACCCACTGAGCCACCCAGGCGCCCTGCTATTTATTATGCTATATTATAATGCTCTTTGTAGGCTTGAAATGCATCATGGAAATAAAATTCTCAAATCAGTTTCTATATGTTCATGACAAGTGTATTGCTCTTTACACTCTAGCTGTGTACCTAAAAATGTGTTATCAGTATTATATAAATTGAATAATTTTCAAAACTTTGGATAGCTTACTATGCAAGGGACTCAATAGTAAATCATTTTTTTTAATTGTAAAATTTACTATACATGGGATTTTTTTTTTTTTTAAGATTTTATTTATTTATTTGACAGAGAGAGATCACAAGTAGACAGAGAGGCAGGCAGAGAGAGAGGGAGGGAAGCAGGCTCGCTGCTGAGCAGGGAGCCCGATGCGGGACTTGATCCCAGGACCCCGAGATCATGACCTGAGCCGAAGGCAGCGGCTTAACCCACTGAGCCACCCAGGCGCCCTACATGGGATCTTTTTAAAACAAGACATACATGTAGGTTGATGAGGTCCAGAATGAGCACATCAGGACAATTATGCAGTTTGTATAATTCGATCTGATGATTTATATGTCAGATATGCCCTTACTATCATAAAGTAAACATGAACAATCCAGGAAAAAGAGTTATAAAAAATGAATGTGTCTATCTAAGAAAAAGCATTATTTTATTAATATATTGTAGTGATTCTACTATTAATTAAATAAGAATTAGAATATTGCATTCTTTTAGGTTTCATTTTTTTTCCTCATTTTTTTCTTTTTGGAATCGACTGTCACAAAAGAATAAAATGTTCAAAGGCTATAATAACAAAAATGTTATTTCCTTTACCACTGGAATTCTGACAAGTTGATATTAAGATGAGCTCAAATTGCTGGTAATGTCTGTGCATAACAGCTGTGCTTACACTGTGGAGGAGTTGGAACTAAGGGTGAACTGCAGGGCTCAGGGGCGGCGCTGGAGAAGTGGTCAGGGTGAAAAGAAGACATCTGACCAATTATGGGAACATCTTGCCTTTTTTATATAATTATAATTATAGCTGCCTGCTGATCTTAAAGGGATAATCTTCCCATCCTTTGCTACGTAAGTCAAATCCTTGCTTCCTCCTAGCCAGCTGGCTTCAAGACAGCAGCATAATTTGAATGAAACTGAGAAGGCAGTGCATCCACCCAAACAGAAGACTGAGGACAAGATGGTTCACAATGCAGAGAGCAGCAATTGCTATCAGATCCTTCTACCCAGCACCCGATAGTTAATCTCTAAAACACCAAATAAACAAACACAATTATGAGATCAGTATCAATTACTCGTAAGCACATGGAGCAAGAAACTTCCACTCTGTTTTTAGGGTTCTCGTTTGCTACAACTGTTGTGAAAACTGTTTCTCAGTGTCTGTTAGAGCTGAGCATATGGGTACGCTGGAGCTGCATTTCCATTGCTACTCAGTAGAGCACGTGCACCAGAAAACACGGCCAAGGATGTTCATCAGGTCGCTATCTGTAATGGCCAAAAACTTGGAAAAATAGCAGAGTGGATAATCTGAAGTACATTTACATCATACGGTCATATACTACAGAGCATTAAAAATGAATAAACTATTGCTACATCCAACAACAAGGAGTATTCTTATGAATATAACAGTGAGTGAACGAAGACACACAGAAAAGGGTACATGATGCAAGGATTAGTTTTTTATTGCTGTATAACAACCTACTACAAATATAGTGGCTTAGCCTAATATATGTTAATTATCTCCCGGTTTTCATGGGTCAGGATTCCAGGAATGAGTAGCTGGCACCCTCTGCTCAGGCTGAACTGAGGTCTCTGTTGGCATTGTAGTCTCAACTGAGGCTTGGGGTCCTCTCCAACTCATTCAAGCTGTTGGCAGAAATCAGTTCCTTGCAATTGCAGGATTGAAGTCTGTGTTTTCTTGTCTATTGCTGGCCAGAGCTTGCTCTCAGCTCCTGGCAGTCACTCTCAGCCACATGATCTTCCCAGAAGGTGATAGATTATTCCTTCAAGGCCAGTAGGAGAACATATATGGATTTGAAACTTCAAAGAAGGGTCCAGTTACTCTGAAGGGCTCGCTTGATTAGGTCAGGCTCACCAAAGCTAATCTCTAATCTGCATAACTTAGAGTCAGTTAGTTAGTAACTTAATCCCAGGAATAAAGTTGCATTATATTCACAAGTTCTTCCTACATTGAAAAGAAAGGGGATATATAGGTCATATATACCAGGGAAAGGGAATATTGGGAGCAATCTTAGAATTCTACCCATTTTTATTGTATTTTTATTGTGTAACTCTATTCAGACAAAGTTCAAAAATCAAAGGTTGAGAGAAGTCATCAAAACAATGGCCACTTTTGGGTTTTCCACATATAGTATCATATCATCTGCGAAGAGTGATAGTTTGACTTCTTCTTTACCAATTTGGATGCCTTTAATTTCTTTTTGTTGTCTGATTGCTGAGGCTAGGACTTCTAATACTATGTTGAATAGCAGTGGTGATAATGGACATCCCTGCCGTGTTCCTGACCTTAATGGAAAAGCTTTCAGTTTTTCTCCATTGAGAATGATATTTGCAGTGGGTTTTTCATAGATGGCTTTGATAATATTGAGGTATGTGCCCTCTATCCCTACACTTTGAAGAGTTTTGATCAGGAAGGGATGCTGTACTTTGTCAAATGCTTTTTCAGCATCTATTGAGAGTATCATATGGTTCTTGTTCTTTCTTTTATTAATGTGTTCTATCACATTGATTGATTTGCGGATGTTGAACCAACCCTGCAGCCCTGGAATAAATCCCACTTGATCGTGGTGAATAATCCTTTTAATGTACTGTTGAATCCTATTGGCTAGTATTTTGGCGAGAATTTTTGCGTCTGTGTTCATCAAGGATATTGGTCTGTAGTTCTCTTTTTTGGTGGGATCCTTGTCTGGTTTTGGGATCAAGGTGATGCTGGCCTCATAGAATGAGTTTGGAAGTTTTCCTTCCATTTCTATTTTTTGGAACAGTTTCAGGAGAATAGGAATGAGTTCTTCTTTAAATGTTTGGTAGAATTCCCCTGGGAAGCCGTCTGGCCCTGGGCTTTTGTTTGTTTGGAGGTTTTTGATGACTGTTTCAATCTCCTTACTGGTTATGGGCCTGTTCAGGTTTTCTATTTCTTCCTGGTTCAGTTGTGGTAGTTTATATGTCTCTAGGAATGCATCCATTTCTTCCAGATTGGCCAATTTGTTGGCGTAGAGTTGCTCATAGTATGTTCTTATAATTGTCTGTATTTCTTTGGTGTTAGTTGTGATCTCTCCTCTTTCATTCATGATTTTATTGATTTGGGTCCTTTCTCTTTTCTTTTTGATGAGTCTGGCCAGGGGTTTATCAATCCTATTGATTCTTTCAAAGAACCAGCTCCTAGTTTCATTGATTTTTTCTATTGTTTTTTTGGTTTCTATTTCATTGATTTCTGCTCTGATCTTTATGATTTCTCTTCTCCTGCTGGGTTTAGGGTTTCTTTCTTGTTCTTTCTCCAGCTCCTTTACGCGTAGGGTTAGGTTGTGTACTTGAGACCTTTCTTGTTTCTTGAGAAAGGCTTGTACCGCTATATATTTTCCTCTCAGGACTGCCTTTGCTGTGTCCCACAGATTTTGAACTGTTGTGTTTTCATTATCATTTGTTTCCATGAAGGGGCACGTGTACCCGAATGTTTATAGCAGCAATGTCTACAATAGCCAGACTATGGAAAGAACCTAGATGTCCATCAACAGATGAATGGATCAAGAAGATGTGGTATATATACACAATGGAATACTATGCAGCCATCAAAAGAAATGAAATCTTGCCATTTGCGACGACGTGGATGGAACTAGAGCGTATCATGCTTAGTGAAATAAGTCAATCGGAGAAAGACAACTATCATATGATCTCCCTGATATGAGGACATGGAGAAGCAACATGGGGCGTTAGGGGGATAGGAGAAGAATAAATGAAACAAGATGGGATTGGGAGGGAGACAAACCATAAATGACTCTTAATCTCACAAAACAAACTGGGGGTTGCTGGGGGGAGGTGGGATTGGGAGAGGGGGAGCGGGCTATGGACATTGGGGAGGGGAGGCGAACCATAAGAGACTATGGACTCTGAAAAACAACCTGAGGGTTTTGAAGGGTCAGGGGTGGGAGGTTGGGGGAACAGGTGGTGGGTGATGGGGAGGGCACGTTTTGCATGGAGCACTGGGTGTTGTGCAAAAAGAATGAATACTGTTACGCTGAAAAAATTAATAAAAGGGGGAAAAAAAATCTACAAAAAAAAAAAAAAAAAAAAAAAAAAACATGTAAGGACAAATTCAGCAAATATAAATTTGTCCCTGTTCAGCTTAACCAGTGAATATCGCAAACACAGTGGGAAGCCCCCATGTTGTGCCTCACCCCAAATATCCTTTCCCCTCCCCACCCGGCGGAAATAGCAATCCTGGGTTTGGTATTTATTGATTCCATGATTGACTATACTTAAGGGATATGTGCACATACCTTTAAACAGTATATAGAACTCACTGGTTTCCTTATATTTTTAGGTTATATAAATAATATAATATATTGTGTAACCTTAAAAAAAAAAAAAAAAAAAAACAATGGCCACTTTTAAGGAGAAATAGTAATGGGTGGGATAGAGCTCAAGAAATGGTTCTAGGGTGCTAATAATCTTTTGGTTTGTCTGTCTAGATGGTGGTTACAAGGGTGTATTCACCCTTCAAACTGTTCAATTATGATATGGCATTTTTTTGGCATGTATGTTATAACTTGACTTAATTTTTTATTTAAAAAAAAAGAAATGAAATATTACAGCTTCTCCCTCCAAGAATATATGTAGGTGGACATATATAGAAATAATGGCATTCTCAGTCAAGAGTGAGTGGGGACAAATTACTTGTAAGCTAGAAATTATTTGATGATTATAGCTCTGAGTTGTCACCTAACATATGGAGAAGTCAGTCAAAATATTTTTTTGTCCATTGTCAAAAAATAAAACAAAACATCTTGCCATTTGCAACGACATGGATGGAGCTAGGGAGTATATGCTAACTGAAATAAGTCCGTCAGAGAAAGACAAACACCATATGATTTCACTCATATGTGGAATTTTAGAAACAAACAAATGAGCAAATGGCAAAAAAGAGAGTGGCAAACCAAGAAACAGACCCTTAACTGTAGAGAACAAACTGCTGGTTACCAGAGGGAGGTGGGTGGGAGGATGGGTGAATTAGCTGATGGAACTGAGGAGGGCACTTGCGGTGATGAGCACTGGGTGATGTATGGAAATGAATCATTATATTCAACATATAATACTACACTGTATGTTAACTATCTGGAATGTAAATAAAAATTAAAAAATTTCTAAAAAATGAAACAAACTTTTTATTTTAAAGAATGAGATTAATGTGTTCCTCTTTCAAGAATCTTTCCTTGAGGGGTGTCTGGGTGTCTGGTGGCTCAGTCAGTTAAGCATCTGATCCGTGATTTCAGTTCAGGGTTTTGAGATGGAGCCCGTACTGGGATCTGCTGGCTGTGGAGTCTGCTTGGCGTTCTCTCTCTCCCTCTTTTCTCTGCCCTTTCCCACTTCTAGCCCCCTACTGCACACACTCTCTCTCTCTCAAAAAAAAAAGAGGTGTGTGGGGGAGGGTGCCTGGATGGCTCATTTGGTTAAGCATTTGCCTTCAGTTCAGGTCATGATCCTGGGTACTGGGATCAAGTCCCACATCAGGCTCACCCTGGTCTGCAGGGAGCCTGCTTCTTCCTCTCCCTCTGCCTGACCCCCCCCCTCGTTTGTGTGCTCTCTCTCTCTCTCTCATGTCAAATAAATAAATCTAAAAAAAAAAAAAAGAAGACTCTTTCCTTGATATGCATAATCAGAATGAAATACACCAAACATTGAAAAGAAAATTGTGCCACAATGCCAATTTGGACACAATTCAGTTGACGACTGACTTTCAGCCTCTGTACAAAGCCACGGCCCGCAAAATGTCTAAATTCTATTTTGGTTAAGGTTTTATTTTACTGGTGGAAATAGGGAGGAGGGCTAGTAAGTGACACTGCCTTATGATCATTTTCAGTTCAGTTTTTGGTCGATTACATATTCTATACATTCCATAGTCTTTGTCTTTGTGTTTCTTAAAACAGTATGGTTCAATCAAAACAAATTTATTGTAACTTTCTTTATCTTGCAAAAATATCATCCTCCATATAAGCCACTAATTTTTAGACCCCAGTTCCCAAAGTATGAGTTTTGCTGTGTATGCTTTCTTCTGTAGTCTATTAAATTTCTTCCCTCTTCTAGACCTGTACCGCTAGGAATGGTAATGAGGTAGATGTCTGAGTTTTCTTTTCATGTTTCAGAGCATATTCTTTCAACCCCAAACTTTGTATTTCATACCATTCAATTTTAGAACCTTCTGTCTTCAATTATAGCTGCTATCTCCCAAACACTGGATCATTCCTCCTCATTTCTCCATGACTCATTTCCTAGCTGTCCCTCTCCAATTACCTCTATTCTAGTTCTTGGTGTTTTCAATTAACTTGTAGATAATGTTCCACCCATGTGGCCTCAAGTTCCTTAAAATTCCCTGCTCCTAATACTCTCATCTTCCACCATATCTCAGCCACTTACTCTCTAGATATAGCTGTTATCAATAAGTGCACTCCTTCTGCAACATCGATTTTGTACAGCTCATTTTCTGACCACTGCCTCTTGTTGTTTTCTTTAGTTTCCCTTCTAGGGCTCTGAATATACATTTTTCACCCCCTAGCCATTAATCTTATCAACTTTTCACTGTTTCTCATCCTCTTAATATCCTCTTTCTTGTGTTTAAAATTGTATGGTCGATCATTATGATCATGCTTTGCACATATCCTGTATGGTTATGCACCTCTTAGTTTTGTCACATCTGCTTAAGTTAATTTCAAATCATCATCAATTCCCTGACATGCATCCATGTAGCTGAATGTGGCTGGATAAAACATATCGCCTTGTTAACTTTGCTCATTATAAATTTATATCCATGAACCTTAAATTACTAGACAGTCATATGATATTGTTCTTTTTCATTCACTTCCCATTTCAGAAATCCCATACGCCACTAATCTCCATCTTTACTCTGAGATGATAACTTTCCCCTATGTAAAGCCAATCCCTCCATTTCAACACTAGGCTTCATCTTGTGGCACCGAAGACTGACAGATCATAAAAGATACATGCCTTCTTTCCATAGTAAACAATTTTGATAATATGAAACTATTCATTCTGGGGTTGCATTTTTTAGTTCCCCTTGTACCTAGATAAAGCATATTATTAGTTCTTACTAATTGTATGTGAGGGGTAAGTAATATGTTGTCACTCTGGGCAAGTGATTAAGAAGAAAATATATCTTCTCCATGCTGTCCTTCCAATCACTAGTCAAGGGAGAAAAAAGGAACTCTCAGGTCTTAGGTGACAGACTGAAGCACAGTACTGAAGAAGCCTTTGACCCTTGAAAACTTTGCATTGGCAAAACAACCTTCTGAAGACCCTTATGAAACTGTTGAATGGCTTACAGACTCCTAGAGTGTTAAGCAATGGAGGTTTTAGATAGGTCTTAGAGAAGCAAGTGTTAATTTATGTATATCTTCTCTGGCAATTCCAGCAATTCTCCTATCTCCTGTATTATTATTTTTTCACTCTTTACTAAAATGCTAATATTTATCCCATATTTAAACAAGTCCTGACTCTATCTTCCCATCAGTCACCACCAAAGTATTTTGTTCTCCTTGGCAGCAAAATTCCTTGAGCAAATAATTTATACTCATCATAAATCTCATTCCTTTTTAAGCTGACTCCAGTTAGGCTTACTCCTTATTGTTCCATCAAAACTTCTCTCCATGAGATCAGCAGTGACCTTCAGCTTGCTAAATCCATTGGTCAATCTCACTTCTTATCTTAATTAACTCATTTAACTTATTAGCCATATTTTAGCAACTGTGCTCCTCTTCCTTGTATACTATATTTAACTGGTTTTAAAACATGAGGTCTCTGGATTTTCCTTCTGCTTCACAGGTCATTCTTCATGCTCCTTTGAGGCTTATGTTTACTTTGAACTCTTCATGTTGGATTGACCTGGAGATCAGCTTTGATTCTTTTCTTTATCAGTACTTACTATCTTGGTGATCACATGCACTCAACGGCAAGACATTGTTGCCTAAATGTCTTTTTCAAGCACACACCTCTCTCCTCGACTACAGATAGCTGTTTGACCACTTAACATCTCCATTTGGAGTTCAACAGGCATAGTAAACCTAATACGTTTGAAATTTAAAATTCTGACCTCATATAAAACTTCCTATTGGGGGCGCCTGGGTGGCTCAGTGGGTTAAAGCCTCTGCCTTCAGCTCAGGTCATGATCCCAGGGTTCTGGGATCGAGCCCCACATCGGGCTCTCTGCTCGGCGGGGAGCCTGCTTCCCCCTCTCTCTCTGCCTGCCTCTCTGCCTACTTGTGATCTCTTTCTCTCTCTGTGAAATAAATAAATAAAATGCTTAAAAAAAAAAAAAGAAAAAACTTCCTATTGCCTTTCTGAGAAATCAGATATAATTCCTATATTTGTTCCTCTCTTTAAGTAAGTTATTCTCCCCTTCACCCACAAGGTTCTTTTAAGATTTTTTTTCTGTATCATTTATTTTCTGCAGTTTGAATAAGATAGGCCCAGGTATAGTTTATTTTTGCTATTTGTCCTGCTTGGTGTTCTCTGAGATTTCTAGATTCGTGGTTTAGTGTCTGACATTAATCTGGGGGAAATGCTCAGTCATGATTGCTTCAAATATTTCTTTCTCTCCTCTCCTTCTGGTATTCCCATTATATGTGTTACACCTTTTGTAGTTGTCCCACAGTTCTCAGATATTGTGTCATGGTCTGTTTTTGTTCATTTATTTGTTTTTCCCCCAGTCTTGTTTCTTTCTTTTTCCTTTACAGTTTTGGAGGATTCTACTGGCATATTTTCAAGCTTAGAGATCCTTTCCTCAGCCATGTCCAGTCTACTAATGAGCCCATTGGAGATCTTCCTCTTTCCTTAAATTTGATGATACTCACTATGAAAAAAAGAAAGTTTAATATTTTAACCCACTCTCCCACCCCCTTACATTCCAAATCTCCCTTACCCTGCCCTTCTTTCTAAAAATCTTTTAACAGCTTACATCACCTTCATATATACAATATGATGTACTTACTTATTAGACATATCATGTGTAGTATGTCCCCCCCACCCCTTAACTCTCAGAAATTACTATAGAATGTAAACTTCATGGGGAATCCTGACAGAGATCTTTCTCTTTCATTGATGTATTCCAAACACCTGGAATGAGGCCTGGTACTTAATAATTTGCAGATTGCATGAACAAAGGTCCAATATCATTGTTTACTATATTTAAGATACATTTAATTACAGATTTTTCACACACACACATACACACACTATACATTGCATAACCCAACACAAGCCCAGCCCAGAAAGTGCAACAATTGTAGATCATTCTGATGCTCAAAAATATTTGCAGCATTACATTTTATTAAAATGCTTACAATTATTTAAAAAATGACTGCTGGATCTTAGGATAGCACAATAACCTGTTGGGATGTCCTAGTCAAAAGCATCCTGGATAATTATTCATATTCAAACATTTTCTGCGGTTTGATTGTGCTTTTACTTAAAAGTCTTTCCTCCCTGTGACCATTGGTAGGAATGTGGCCTTCAAGCTGTTTCTCACATATCCCAGTGCAGTATCAGGATACATTAGTCCTGAGTTCATTGTTCTATTCTTTATTAATAGTTATATTTAATCAAGTTAATCCAGGGTTGTTTTTTTTTAATAATCTCTGGTAATTAATCAGGACATTTTGATTATTCTGAAGATTGGTTTTTTATTTTACTAAAATATGTGGAGGTCAGTTAATGCTGAAATTCTGAAGACACTCTCCTAATATTAAATAAAAAATTTTAAACAAGAATTTTATAATGTTTTTTAATGACTCCATATATAAATAGCCCTGAAAGTGATATTAAGAGCTGTGAGGATAATTTTCAGGATATCATTCCAGACACTCTGCACACCCATCTACTTAAAGATCATCAAATTATAAGAAATACAGTGTTTGATAGCATTGCTCACTGGTTCTCTACCAATACATTTATAAGATTAATGTGTGCCTTCCAAATTGGTTCTCTACCCTAGGTTTCTTAGAAAAAAAAATACATATCTGATGGTTAATAAAATTCATTCTACTTTCCATTTATTACAAGCTATACTTGAACAAATTTATTGAGCATTGAACTACATATTTGATAATCTGTAATGGAAAGAGCTCCTCAGTGTGCCTAAAGAAGAGAATGTAACCCTAGTTGTATCATGAATAAATCCTTGGGAAAAAAGGAGAGAGAAAAATGGGAAACTATTATCAATTTGAAGTGGTAATGATGCCTCTATTCTGAAGGATGAAAAGTCCCAGAAACTCTCAGTATTTATTATTGAATAAAGAGTGTTTATTTGTTCCCCAGGCTTTATCCCAGTAAAAATCTCAATGGAAAAAAAAATCACAAAATTATGGCTTTATAATTTTGATGACTAATTATAAGTTAATTTTAGAAAGGGAATTTGGGATCAGAGGCTGTGCATTATTTGTGTCCCTATACTTTTGAGAGAAACATAAACCAGTTAGCTTTTCAGATATGGCATTATTTGTTGGTTGTTTGTTTGGTAATATAATCTTTTATTTTAGAATATTTTAAGATTCAGAGAAAAGTTACAGAAACAATCCATAGAATTCACATATACCTTATGCTGTTATGACCTTATATTAGTATGCAATGAACCTATACTGATACATGATTAACTAAAGTCCATACTTCATTCAGATTTCCTTAGTTTTTCATCCATTCAGGATACCATATTACATTCATCATCATGTCTCCTTGGGCTCCTCTCAGCTATGACACCTTTTCTGACTTTCCTTGATTTTGATGACCTCTAGTATTTTAAGGAATATGGGTCAGGTATTTGTAGGATGTCCTTTACCTGGGATTTGTCTGGTATTTTCTCATGATTAGACATGAGTTATGTGTTTGGGGGAGGAAGACCACAGAAATAAAATGTTGCTCTTATGACAGTATATGAAGGGTACATGTTGTGAACATGAGTTATCACAATGGATGCCAACCATCCTTAGCTGGTTGAGGTATTAAATTATTTCCCTATAAAGTATCTCTCCCAGCTTTCCATATTGTATTCTTAGGGAGTCAATGTGTACAGGTCATACTTAGAAATGAAATATTATGCCACCCCCTTGAGGGACAATACCAACGTAAATTATTTGGAATTATTTTAAATGAGAAACCCATGTATTTTCCCTATATGTTTGTTTATTCAATCATTTCTTTTTATCAACATGAACTCTGAGATACTTATTTTATATTTTGTATTACAATCCAATATACTTTATATATTTTGCTGTTCAAATTATTGCAGTATTACTGGCCACTGGACCTCTTTCAGTCAGTGCCTGCAGTCCTTTGATATGCCTCAATTGTTTCTTTTTCTGAATACTTTATTTTTTGACACTATCTCCAGGATCATCTATATTTTCTGTTCTAGTATTAGAATAAGCCCTTTCTCCAAGAAGCCCTGATTTCTTTTATTAGAGATTAATATTAGAAACCAAGATCTGTGCACTGGGTGTGCTCACTGGTGCTTGGGTGTCAGTATTTCTAGGATCTCTTCGCGACAGATTTTGGAATTGTGTGTTTATATACTAACCCATGTATACATACATATTTATAACTATTTCTATATTTATCCATCTGTATATTATGTTAAACAAATTTATACTAATGTTGTCAATTTTAATCTAGTATCTCATGGTTCATTCTTTTACTCTTTGCTTTTTTAAAAAGATTTATTTATTTATTTATTTGACAAGGAGAGAGAGAGAGATCACAAGTAAGCAGAGAGGCAGGCAGAGAGGGAGAAAGGGAAGCAGGCTCCCCGCTGAGCAGAGAGCCCCATGCAGGGCTCAATCCCATGACCCCGAGATCATGACCCAAGCCTAAATCAGAGGCTCAACCCACTGAGCCACCCAGGCGTCCCTACTCTTTGCTTTTATACACACACACACACACACACACAATTTTTTTTTTTTTTAAGAGAAAGAGAAAGAGCACATGTGTGGAAGTGGGGGAGAGGCCAAGGGAGAGGGAGAGGCAGAGACAGAATCCCAAGCAGACTCCATGCTGAGTTTGGGGCTCAATCTCAAGGCTCTGAGTTCATGACCTGAGCCAAAATCAAGACCTGTATGCTTAACTGATTGAGCCACCCAGGAGCTTCAACTTCTTGCTTATATTTGACATCCCACTCTCACAGTGAGAAATCTGGGTCGCACCATCTTCCGTCCATTTACTGATTTATTAGATCCCATAGAACAACTACAGTGGTTCTAGAATTATTAACTCATATACCAATAAGAAACAACTCTGCCAACTAGTGCTTATGTACAATTCCTGTTGTCTTGTCATATTCCCCGTGAATTTCTAAAGTACTTATGTCAGCACTTATTTTCCCCTCTTCAATGAGGTGATGCCACACAATTGTAATACAGTTAGATTATTTTGTCACAGTCTGAATTTCATTATGGGACTCCCCCAATGTCCTAATTTTTTTTCTTTTTTTTTTTAATATTTTATTTATTTATTTGACAGAGAGAGAGGTCACAGGTAGGCAGAGAGGCAGGCAGAGAGAGAGGGAGAAACTGGCTCCCCACTGAGCATAGAGCCCGATGCGGGGCTCGATCCCAGGACCCTGAGATCATGACCTGAGCCGAAGGCAGAGTCTTAAACCACTGAGCCACCCAGGCGCCCCTGTCTTAATTTTTAAAATTCGCTTACACTAAGCCTCATTCTTTGTGCTGTAAAGTTTGATGGATTTTGACAAATATATAATATCATATATCTCTTTGTATTATACAGAATAGTTTCACAGTTCCTAAAAAAAATTCAGTACTTCAACTATTCAAAACTAACCCTTCTGCAAACTCTTAGCAATCCATGATGCCTTTCCTTCCACATAGTTTTGCCTTATAAATGGAACCATACAATATGTATTTCATACTAGTTTCTCTCAGTAATCTATATTTAAGATTCATCATGTCATTGTGCGAACTGACAGTTCATTCCTTTTCATCACTATTAATATTGAAATATATATATATACACATCATATATATATATATATAGAGAGAGAGAGAGAGTAAGACTGCTGAATCATATTGTAAGGCTATGTGAGGTTTGTAAAAACTGACAAACTGTTTTTGCAAAGTGGCTGTACCATTTTGTATCCCCTCTAACAATGTATAAAAGTTCCTGCTGTTTCACATCCTCACGAGTAATTGATTTTTCAAATTTTTGAATTCTAACTATTCTAATAGTTATGTAATATTATCTCAGTATTGTTTTAGTCCACATTTCCCTAATGATGTTGGGGAACTTTTAATATGCTTACTTGTCATCTGTTTACCTTCTCTGGTGAAATATTTGTTGAGATATTTTGTCCACCTTTTTAAAATCGAATTTTCATTTCCTGTCCTTAAATTTTAAGAAATCTTGGGGTGCCTGGGTGGCTCAGTTGGTTAAGCGTCTATCTTTGGCTCTGGTCATGATCCCATGGTCCTGGGATTAAGCCCTCCATCAAGTTCCCCCCTCAGTGGGGATCTGTTTCTCCTTCTCCCTTTGCCCCTCCTCCCTGTGTTCTCTCTCTCAAATAAACAAATAAATCTTCAAAAACTTTTTTAAAAAATCTTGCACATTCTAGATAATAGTCTATATGTGATTTACAGATATTTCTCCAAATGTCTTTCATAAAACAAGTTTGGAATAAAGTCCAAATTCTCAAATTTCTTTGTCATAGATTGCAGTGAAAGTGTTGCTCTAAAAACTGACACCAATAACCAGGGAAAGACTATGATTTTTCCTACATCTTTTTCTAGAATCTCTTTAGTCCTATAAACCATTTTGAGTTAACTATTTTGAAAGATGTAAGGTTTGTGTCTTGGCTCAATTTTTTGCATGTGCATGTCCAATTGCTCTAGCATTTTGTGTTGAAAAGATTCATTTTTGTCCATTGAGCCTTTGTATCTTTGTCAACACTTGGTTGACTATATTTGTGTAGACCTGTTTCTGGTTTTGTTATTCTGTTCTACTGATCTGTATGTCTGTTAATTCACCAGTAATACTTTGTTATGATTATTCTTACTTTTTATTATTTCAAAATTAGGTAGTGTGTGTCTTCCAACTTTTTTTTCTTTTAAACACTATTGGGAATTCTACACTCTTTTTCTTTCCATATAAATTTTCAAATCAGTTTGTTGACATACATAAAAGACAACTTGCTAAGATTTTGATTGGTATTGTATTGAAACTCTAAATGTTATCAAGACGTTTGACATCTTGACCTCATTGAGTCTATCTATGCATACAAAAAATCTCTCCACTTACATAAATGTTCTTTGATTTCTTTCATCAGTGTTTGTAGTTTTCTGTGTACAGATCTTGTATTTATATTATTTATATTAGATGTATACCTAAAAGCTTCGTGTTATTGTAAATTATTTTTTTAATTTCATATTCCAGTTTATTTGAAACACTAAAGAAATGTATACTGACCTTATATCCAGTGACCTTTTTATACTCACTTACTCATTTTCCTATATTCTTTGAGGCTTTCTATATAAACAATTATGTCATTTGCAAATAAATTCAGGTTCATTTCTTCTTTTGTAGCTACAAGCTTCTAGTTCTTTTTTTTTTTTCTTGTCTTATTGTACTAGATAGAACTTCTAGTTCCTGTTGAATAGGGAGAGAGAACAAAATTGCTTAGTTCTTGAATTTAGGAGAAAAGCATAGTTTTTCCCTATTAAATATAATAGTAGCTATATTTTTTTTGTATAAACCCTTTATTAGTTTAAGAGAATTCTTCTCTCTGTATAATTTTTTGGTCAGTTTTTATCATGACTGAGTGATAATTTCTTTAAATGCTTTTTCTTCATTGTCTAATGTGATCATATATTTTTCATTGCATTAATATGATGGATTACAATAATCTGAGAATATACTTTGTATAATCTCTATCCCTTTAAATTTATTAGAGTATGTTTTATGTAATCTACTGGTGAATGGTCCATCTGTGCTTCAGAAGAATATGAATTCTGCTGTAGTTAGATGAAGTATTATATAATTATCAATTGGATCAATCTGATTGCTGTTTAGGTCATCTATTTCCTTACTAATTTTCTGCCTACTTAAACTATCAATTACTGACAGACAGGTGTTGAAGTCTCCAGCTAAAATAGTGGATTTGTCTGCTTCTCCTTTCAGTTCTATCAGTTTTTGCCTCATGAATTTTGATGCTCTGTTGCTGCATGCTTACGCATTTAGAATTGCTATGACTTCTTAAAGAATTAACCCCTTTATCTTTCATTGCCTCTCTTTTTTATTTTTACTTTATTATTTTTTAAGATTTTATTTATTTATTTGACAGACAGAGATCACAAGTAGACAGAGAGGCAGGCAGAGACAGAGAGAGAGAGAGAGGGAAGCAGGCTAGCTGCTGAGCAGAGAGCCAGATGCTGGGCTCAATTCCAGGACCCCAAGATCACGACCTGAGCCTAAAGCAGAGGCTTAACCCACTGAGCCACCCAGGCACCCCTCTTTGCCCCTCTTTTTTTAAATCTTTTTCCTTTACCTCTGATAATCTTGTTTTTAAGTGTTCTTTAAATTAATACAGCTACCCCTGTGCTGTTTTTTTCTTAAAGATTTATTTATTTATTATTATTTGAGAGAGAGAGAGAGAGAATGTGGGAGGAGGGGTAGAGAGAGAGCCTCAAGCAGGTTCCCTCCTGAGTACGGAGCCTGACACATGGCTCGATCTCACCACCCTGAGATCATAACCTGAGCTGAAATCAAGAAGAGGCTTAACCAACTGTGCCACCCAGGTGCCACTTCATGCTGTTTTGATTGGTATTTTTATGATATACCTTTTTCCATACCTTTTCTTTTAACCTAAAAGTTATATCTAAACATAAAAATATTTGTAAGTATATTTATAAAGTGACTTTCTCACAGACAACATACATTTAAAAAAACCCAGTCCAAAATTCCTTGTTGTTTAATTATTTATACCATTCAAATTTTAAGTTATTATTGATGTAGTTAGATTTAAGTCTACTATCTTAGTAACTTTTCTATTCATTGGATTTGCTCTTTATTTTTTAATCTCCTTATATTTTGACTTCCTGTTTCAACTGAGTACTTTATGCAATTCTACATTATCTCCTTTTCTAGCATAGCAATTATACTAATTCATTTAATGACTGCCTTAAAGTTTACAATAAACAGTTAAAAATAATTTAAGTGTACTTTCAAATAACATGATTCCCTTTCATATAGTTCAGGATTTGTAACAGAGTATTCCCATCCTTTCTCCCATCCTTGTAACATTGCAGTGTTCAATTCACTTATCCATATACTAAAATCATTCATGACATTGTTAGTGTTATTGTATTAAACAGTTATCTTTTAGATCAATGAAGAGTAAGAAATATTGCATATTTTATTTTAGCTTCACTTGTGCTTTCTCAGATACTCTTCTTTCCTCTGGGTAGATTTCTATTTTCAGAACTGTATCATCTTTCTTTTGCCTAAAGAGCTCCTTATAAAATGCTTTTCTGCACAAATCAGCTAGCAGTGAATTCCCACAGTTTTCATTTGCTTGAGAAAGTCTTATTTGTCCTGACTTTTTGAAAGAAAATTCTAGGTCTGTAGGTTTTTGTTTTTTTTTTTTTTCTTTCAGCACTTTAAATATGTCACTCAACTTTCTTCTTACTTATGTGATTTTTTATCTTTGTTCCAATATGGGTAAGATGTTTTTCCACCCTCTGGCTTCCTTCAGGATTTTCTCTTTGTCTCTGATTTTTGAAGTCTGGATATGATATGCCTAGGTGTGTTTTTGGGTTTTATCATGACAAGTTGTCTAAACTTCCTCCATCTGTGGTTTTAGCCTGTCATTAGTTCTGGAAAGCTTTCAGTCATTATTATTTCAACTATTTCTGTCCCTTTTGCTTTAGTTTCCTCTGTTATTCCAGTTTCACTTCTTTTATACGTTTTGATATTACCTCACAGTTCTTTTGGTTGTTCTGTTCTGGTTGTTTCATACTGCTCCCTTCCCCCACCCTCCAACCCTTTCCACTGTGGTTTCTGAAATAAAAGATTGAGAAATTATGTACTCTCCACCTATGTTTTTGGTCCGAGATGCTCTAAACTCTTACACTGATGTAGTCTACACTCAGCCTCTGAAAATTCATCAAATTTACTAATAGAGTAAGCTATCTCACCACGTATGTTGTCTAGCAGTTTCTGCTCCAGGTAAACAGATCCCAGGGGCAGGTCAGTCTGTCTATCTGGATTTGGAGGTCTCTATTTGTCCTGCAACCTCAATTCTCTAATGGATCCAAGAAACTCATTGATTCTCAATTTGTCCAACTTTTTTTTTTTTTTTTGAAGGACAAACCTACCATTTCCAAGCTCTCTACATATCAGAGCCAAATGTAGTTTATCTATTTTCTAGCCTAATCTTTGTGGGGTTTTGGCAATGCAGTGTGTTTTTCACTCTTTCTAAGGTCCCTCTTTGAGTATGCAAATATTTATAATATTTGTCTGCTTGGTAAAATGGGGGGGAGGGAGGGAAGATAGGAGTGAGGGAAAGGGGATGTGGAGGCATTTTTATCTTTATGACTTAAAGGTTTTTGTTTTTTTTTGTTTTTTGTTTGTTTTTGGTTTTGACACATGGGTATAGAAAACCAGAGACATAAAGTTAAATACTTTTAAAAAAAGATTTTATTTATTTATTTGACAGAGAGAGACACAGCGAGATACGAAACACAAGCAGAGGGAGTGGGAGAGGGAGAAGCAGGCTTCTGGCCAAGCAGGGAGCCCGATGTGGGGCTCCATCCCGGGATACTGGGATCATGATCTGAGCTGAAAGCACACGCCGCGCTTAACTACTGAGCCACCCAGGTGCCCCTATAGTTAAATATTTGAGCGCTCATGTGTTAGTCATTCTGCTCAGCGATTTCATATGCTATCTCATTTAATTCTTATACTAATTCAAGTAGTGCAGTATTATAGCCCCATATTGCATACAAGGAAATGAAGCTTAGAAAATACCAGTGTGTTTTTCAATGACACAATTAGTTCAAACCCAGAATTATCAAATGTCATAGGTGTGCTTTTAAATCACTTCACTCTATCAACTGCTGACAATCTAATAGATCTCTGAGAATTCCTCCTTTCAGAGGAGTAACAAAAGTAATGTATCTTTAATTTATACTTTCAGTTACTTTGTGCATAACACTGATCTTGGATCCTTCTCTTTCTGACTAAGGGTAGGTATTTGGCAACAATTTGTGTTAACTGGTTTCAGAGGAGCTTATCCATAGTTGTAACGCATAAAATGAAAGGGAAAAATTAATATCATGTCCTGAATATGTGCCAAACAATAAGGATGAAAGGCATTAGAATCTGAGTGGGTTACATTGAGTAAATGCAAATATATCAAGTGACGTTAAGCGTTGACCATAGGGGAGACAGCAATTCTTAAAAAGTCACTATACTTAAAGAATAGCAGAGTAAGAAAAAAAAAAAATCATCATGTGGAACAAATTTCAAATTTTCATAGATTATTAAAGCCATTTTAAAATACTAATAGATAAATGCACGTCAGAAAAATTTTCTGTCTCTCTAGACAGTCACACTTGGCATTTCAGTTAACATTACAGTGATCCAGTAACCACAAAGTAAAAAGCTTGTATCAGAACAGATGAAGTATTAAACAAGCCAGGTGAAATTTCAAAGAGAAATATGACACTTATTTCTGGTATTGTTACTGGTTAGCTTAATCCATCTCTAAGATAATGATCAGTAAAAGTAATAGAAACATTTTAGTAGATTTAATTTTCTTGGTTTGTTAGTTTTCTCCCTGATAGATAACTTGGTATATAGTGAGCCACTGTAACTTCAATTTTGCAAGGGTGACTGCAGATGTTACTAGATGGTAACATTTATGGATAATACTGAAAATTTTATAAAACTATTCGCAATGTTTTATTAACTCAGATTGGTAGGTATTTATACTGGAGTTTGGACAATAGCCATTGCCAAACAATTGTGGGAAACCACCTATGCCTAATAAAAAACAGTCATGCTATTTTTTTCAGGTTTCAAATATTTTATGTCTTTTAAACTGTATAGTGAATGAATATTTAATCTTTGATGCATAAGCCATTTTTGATGGAAACAGTTGAATAGTTTTCCTAAGTGATGAGATTTGCACTATGTGTATAAGGTAAAAATAGTGTAGAGATAAGTAACTAATATAACCATCCCTTACAGGTAGGGATTTTAACATTAAGTTGCCAGCCAAATTAAGAATAAAACAATTAATAACAATCTTTTATTGCGTTCATTTTTAGTTACTGTATTTAACATTTCATTTAGCTACTGTGTAATTATCTTTTCATTCTAGGATGCTCTTTTATGCTTTCTTTTGTCTAAAATTTATGTGAATTTATGACATCTATTACATTTAGAAATATATTTTTCAACTTTTCTAAGGTTAACAATGGGGAAGGTATTCATGAGATCAAAACTCAAATCTGTTCTTATAAAGAAAAAAATACAGTATTACGTTTATGACACATTTGTTGACCCTTAACAGCAGGAAGACAGGATTGATAATAATATTATCTTTGTTTTATATTAGAAGAAACCAAGATATAGAGATAGCCAGCTGTTTAAGGTCTATATAAATAACCTGTGCACATGAAATATTATTCTTTGAGCTTCATGCTTTATAGAACAATAACTCAATTTACTACCTCTTCATGTGGCTAATTATATTATTTATAAATAGAGCCAAAGGATGTATCTTAGAATATTGTGAGTTTACCATAAAAGATAAGTTTTCTTTTCAATTATAACCTAACAGAAATTCTTCTTATATCTTTCAGTACCTGAATGGTTACCTTACAACTGAGAACTATAACAAGCTTTGAGGCCCCTCTTGTTTGTGCTTACTTACATTGGTTTAAACTCACTGCTTGGTTATTATAAGCTAATGAGAAGAGAACACAGGCTAATTTTATGAAGCACCGTACCAAGGTTTTTGCAGTGGTCCTAATAGTTAGACTTGGTGATAGAAATGAAACTTACAAAGGTAATAAGAATTGCCAAGGGTTGGGAGGTGCTTCTCCTAAAAGGCATTAATATTTTTGTTGAAAAGGACATTTGCTAACAGTAAAATATCATCTGCAGTGTTATTTAGTATTTAATATTATTAATTTGAGATTTTATTATTTGGCATGATTATATTTAATTTGTTTAAATATTTTGGTTTTAAAATGATAAAAGCTATGATCATAAGGAAATTGTGTTTTACATATTTTTTTAAAAATTATAATATTTTAAGTCAATAAAGGATTCATGACTTCTTTTCTTTGATAAAGATTTAAATTTGAGAAACACTGCTAGTCAGGAAACATGTGGGATTCAATTGTGTGATGCAGCCCATAACCACCCAATTACGGTTCTATGAGAGTAGTGATTAAAGGCACAGCAGTTTCTAGCACAAATGTTTTCTAACACATCAAAGAATTTCCTTTTGTTTTTGTAGAAAAAAACAAAAATGCTATCAGGTCAATAACATAGTAATTAAAATCTTATTTTTATTTTTGCCTTCAAACTAGAAGGAAATTAGGAAATCAAAGCTGTCAAATGCTAGATAAATCATTCCTCAGATCTAGAGTGTTAGCATTAAGTTCAGTTCGACCACATACACTAACTATACTTTGAAGTGTTCGGTGTATGGATAAAAATTTTGGTTTACAGGAAGATCTGTTGTGAAATAGACATGGGTTAGGTAAAATAACTAGATCTATATTACCAAAGAGAAATTTTTGGATAATTTATGTAGCCAGTTTTGCTGGGCATGGGGATATTTGGAGCAGTAGACTGTAAATTATTTCCAGGTTCTAAGAAATAAAATAACCTCCCAGTTTTCTTTCTTTAATTGTATGACTATGTGTCAACATTGTTTCAAGTGTTGAACCGTTGCCCTGGTTAGGAATGCTGCAAAGTGACATATATCCAATCTTAATTAGGCCTTCACTGTGTCCAGGAATGCTGTATCTACCACAAGTGGCCTCTTATCTCTTTATGCAGAAATTGATTTTCAAAACTATTTTCAGCCTCCTATGCCAATGCCTCTCAAACTTGGCTCCACCTTACACTCACTTGGGAAGGAAACTTTTATAAATCCCAATGCTCAGGACACAACACAGACTAATAAAATGTGTAACTCTGAGAATAATAACTAGTCATCAGTAGTTTTTAAAACTCTAGAGGTGATTCCAATATATAGTCAAGGTAAAGAACTACTGCCCAAAGCCACAGTGTTCCCTCTAATAGAAGATCATTTTGCTTTTTTAAAGAATGAGAAACAGCCAAACCCTAGAAACTTTCACAATCCTTTGTCAATCTGCCCCAAATTGTTCTATCTCCATTATTCCCCTTTCTTTGCTTCATATGGAGGGCTTTTTACCTTCAAAAGAACAAAACTTACTTCTGCATCCTGGATCTTGATTCCAGTACTTTATGCCTCTTTTGAGTCCTTAGTACAATTTACTCCTCACTCATTTGCAATTTTTATTAATCATTTACCCATTATTTATTTCTATCAAATTCTTTCCTATCTAAAATGTAAATAATACTTTTTTAAATGTCAGTGAAGGGATGGACTGGAGATTAATTAGCCCAACAGCAAAAAAGCATATTGAGAAGAATAACTGTTTTGGGGTGCCTGGGTGGCTCACTAGGTTAAGCGTCTGACGTTGGCTCGGGTCATGATCCCAGGGTCCTGGAATTGAGCTCCAGGTCAGGCTCCCTGCTTAGTGGGGAATCTGCTTCTCTTTCTTCCTCCCAGTTTGTGCGTGCTCTCTCACTCTCACACTCTCTTAAACAAATAAATCTTTTTTTTTTTTTTTTTTTTTAAAGAACCCTTGTTTGCTTTAGGGCTGGTATAAGACTGTGGATAAAATGCTTCCCTTAAACAATTTTATGCTGTCCTGTTCTCATGTATTAAATTTCGCTGCCTACTTGTACAGAAAAGCACAAGATAAACAAATATACATAATAAGCAAACAAAATAAATAAGTAATAAAAAATAGGGTCCTAGATTGGTGGATTACTGAAGCTTTCACCTATATATATATTCACGCACACACAAACATACATAGGAACATACGTAATACATATGTAATGGTAATAGTAATAGTGAACTGAGAGTCAGCTCAGAATCAAAATATCGGCAAAGAAAAATTCCAAGATTCCACGAGAGTCAGTACTACTCTCAAATTGCTTTTGAGAAAGAATGTGCTATTTTATATTTCAGCAGTAGCAACTACATACCTACATCATATGGCTGTATCAATCAAGTTATGCCAGTTGAATAGGTGTAGAAAGACCTTTCCCTGTTTAATCTGCTTTTATGTTTACCCTTGATTGTGACCATCTCTACTAAATGTCTTAGACTTTCAGCTTTCCTCTTCTGAATTCCATATGCTCATATTTCTTCCACTGGATCCTTGACTTCTCTCTGTTGTCCTACAGGAGTACCTTATCAGTCTTCTTCATCCAGATCAGTCATTTTCAAAACTTTTGCTCAACTCCCACAAATATTGTTGGATATAAATGTATGTACGCTGTTGCAAAATATTAATTTAATGTCTATATTTTATCATATTATAAATGATCTAATTTCTAACATATTGTAATATTAACTTTTTGTTATCTTAGCTTTTTATTATGCAAAAAGCAGTCTATATGACTGTAAAATGATACAAAATGATGAAAAGCAAAAATAAAAATTGAAACATTATATCTGTACCTTCTTGATCATAGCAATGTTAAGAAATGGCATATTTTTATGTATCATATATATATCTGCATTTTTAAACCCAAACATTACCACATAATATAGCAATTGATAGACTGTTCTTCTCAGTTAAAACTTTATCTTTCCTAGTAAATAGATTTTTATCTCATTTAAGGCCCAACTTCATAAACAAATTTCCCCCAAAATTTCCTTTGTGAGATTTGTTAGATTTGCCGATTAAAAAACACACTTTATGTGGGTATGGTGCCCTTCTAAAGTCATTTTAACATCATATTCATTTTATTTTTCATGTCTTGGGTTATTCAACAAACTCATGCTAGTTATCCTCCTAAATGTCTAATCTTCTGGATTTATGTGGTTGCTTTTTATGTGGTATCATTTAAATTATCTGTCACTTGTATTTAGATTTAAAGGTGTGATAGATTCAAGTTAAACATACTTGGGTAGAATACATCTTAATTGCTAGATAGATTCAAGTTAAACGTACTTGGGTAGAATACATCCTAATTGCTATTATGCAACATTTCAGGAGACTCAGAACATCTAGATGACTCTCTATTAATAACCCTAATATTCACCACTGTCTTAGGGTGGTGATGGGTTTGTGGTTTGTTTCTCCTCCCTTGAGACTAGAGGATAATCTTGATGGTTCACTTTGTGTTTACTTTACGAAGTATATATAACAATATCTATACTACATATAACATTACAATGTATACTTTGACAAGATACATATAACTAGTTTCACTCCAACTGATTATCCTGGCATGTTAACGATTTCATTAAGGACTAGAAAAACAATGGTTTTCAGTTCTGGGATTAGTTCTACAATATTCCCTTGAAGTCTATAAAGTAGAGCTTTCCCCCATCAAAAGCTTTCCCAGTTCTTATCCAGTTACTCTGAAAAAAAGTGCCTAAATGAAAGGCAGAAAAAAAAGCCTCACATGGCTATTATGCTAAGTGTAATAAGTCAATCAGAGAAAGATAATTACTATATGATCTCACTGATAGGAGGAATTTGAGAAACAAGACAGAGGATCATAGGGGAAGGGAGGAGAAAAAGGAAACAAGATGAAAGCAGGCAGGGAGACAAACCATAAGAGACTCTTAATCTCAGGAATCAAACTGAAGGTTGAGGGAGAGTGGAGGAGGGTGGGAGGGATGCAGTGACTGGGTGATGGACACTGGGGAGGGTAATGTGCTATGGTGGGTGCTGTGAATTGTGTAAGACTGATGATTCACAGACCTGTACGCCTGAAACAAATAATACACTATATGTTAATTTAAAAAAAGAGAAATAAAAAATACTTCCATTTTTTTAAAAAAGCCTCACATACTTCTTTTCTTTTTAGTTACGATATTTGAAAGAAAAGTGATGGCTTATCAATGGCATTGAATGGTGAACATTTTTTTCTAGATTTCTCTTTTTTGAGTCTCTTTCTGTACGCATGGATTTTCTTGATTCATTGCATTTGAAATGAGCAACATCATTATTTTAGATGCACATGGTGGCTTCATTTTCACCAGGGCAGGCTCCTGTGGGCTAGCTCTTAATCCTGCTGATGGGATCCTAATGATTGTTTGGAAACTTCTTTGCTTTCTGGTACAAAAAAGATATCTGTGGTTTACTCTGACTCAGACATACAGTCATTTCCCCAGATATCTTGATTCTTTTATGAAGAAATGATATTTAAGATCAAAATCTAGGTTCTAGGGGAACTTACTGCTCCTGGATTGGTACTGATATTAGGTCATGTCAGGGGACAGGGTTAGAGGATGTGCTTGAAAATATTTTCTTTTAATTCTTTTTATTTCAATTATTTTTTTTAAGATTTTATTTATTTATTTGACAGAGAGAGATCACAAGTAGGCGGAGAAGCAGTGGGGGAGGGGGGGAACAGGCCCTCTGCTGAGCAGAGAGCCAGAAATGGGGCTTGATCCCAGAACCCTGGGGTCTGAGCTGAAAGCAGAGGCTTAAACCCTGGGATCATGACCTGAGCTGAAGGCAGAGGCTTAAACTACTGAGCCACTCAGGCGCCTCTATTTCAATTCTTTTTAATACTACTGTGTATCTATATATAGTTAAAGTTTGTGTTTGGCCTTTCGTACTGAAAATCTTACTCCCTCAACTGTGTAATTGCAGATTTGCTAAAATCTATAATATAAAGAAAATTTCCAAAGGACAATATCAATATTGTTGCAGAAAATAAAATTTTGGAGTGAAGATTACAAAGTTTTATTAGTTTCCTTTACCTTTAGAATATATTCCACTAAGTTTATACATATACGAACCGTGTTTTATAGTCATTTGCGATAAATTCTTTGAGTGCTCTTTTAAAAAACTGGTCAGATACAATGCTTATTCAGTTATTCAACTTATTTTTAATTTTAGAAGTTTGTAAATTATTTCATTTTTGAAGATATAATCAATTTTCATTACTCAAAAGTAAAAACTACTTAAGTAGCTTTATTATACAAGAATCTCTGCTCCTGTAGGTAGCAATCCTCTGTTTCATATTTATCCTTCTATTTCTTTCAAATGAAAGAAGGTGTGTGTGTGTAAGTAAATATATTCTTTAATTTCCTTCATTTATTATGAAAAGTCAGGATACTATTTACAACCTTTGCACCTTTTAAAAACTGTGTACCTCAAAAAAAAACAAAAACTGTGTACCTCAAAGATAGCAGTTCATTGAGTTCTTATTTCTTTTTAAGGCAGCATAGCATATGCATGTATAGTTATGGCATTTAACTAATTGCTTCCTTTTGGACACTTAAATTTTTCCAATATTTTATTCTTAGAAATGATATTATAATAACTCTGTACATATATCCATGAATTGTTACTGAAGTGAACACTTCAGCACTGTGCAAATTCACTTTCTTGTACTACATACACATTTTACATTAATCAATTATATCACTTTTTATCCTTTCCAACTTACCTTTATAAAGTGTTGTTGATTTAACAATAGTTTAGTTTTTCAATCATAGGATAACATCTTTGAACTGGACAAGGTATTAAAATCACCTAGTAAGGGATACGGTGAGAATGGGATAGATGAGTTGGGGGAAGAGGGTGAGAGTATGGGGTTAGTCTTTATAAGGTATAGTTGCATCATATTAGGCAGAATCTTATTATTGTTATTACTGTTCTATATATTGTAAATGGCACTGCTGACGAGAATGGGTGTTTATCAGCCAGAGAGGTGATCCCTGATTTGCTCTACATTCCATTTCACCCAACTACGATTTCCTCTCCAAACCAGGGATCTGGAAACGTGCAAACTACATTTATCAACCACTCTTATTAACAAGAGTCCCATTCAGTTCTGTCAGTGGGAGGCACAGGAAAGATAAGTGAAAGCGGAAAAAAGAAAACATTATTTTCCCCTATTTTTTTTTTTTTTCTAGCAGTGCTTTTGTCGTTATGAATAGTGACAAACAAATGCAGACTTCCGCGTCTCCCCTCAAGAAGTAAGCTTCCAGCAGTATTGAGGGCAATCAGGCCTTCAGCAAGCAGTCTCAGGGGAGAACCCCCTTGGGCTTCATATCCAGTAGCGCCCCCCGAAGCTACGGCAGGTAGGGCGGCAACCGCAGAGTAGCCGTGGCGGTGGGGAAGGGCCCGCTGCCCGGTTCCAGCCTGGAAAGCAGAGGTACAGGCTCTCTGTTTGGGGGCTGGCTGTGTTTCAAACATCAACAGAAGAAGGGGTTTTCGCTGTATGTCCGTTGAGTCCACGTACTGTTATCACACTCCTAAAGTTACTTATTTGGAAGTATCTCACCTTTTCCATTTTTTTTTTTTTCTTCTCTAACATTTCCAACATTTAAAAAATAATTCCCTGCATTACATTTTCCTCCTTTGAAAAACCTGGAGAGGCTTCTATTTTCCTTTCTGGACACAAAATGACATATATTAAAATTTATACTCTAGTCTTCTTTTTATTCGTATTTGCCTAGTGCCTATTTGCCCGTATTTAAATTTTCAGTCTTCGTGTCTCCATGACGGACCATGAATTTCTAGAGTTTTAGTTCATTTTTCGACCCATCTAACAGTCTCTTTATTTAATGTTTACATTTAGCCTGTTTAAATACATTTAAAGTTTCTGGTTATGTTAGGAATAACTTCTGCCATCTTGTTTCTGTCTTACTTTTAAGATATTTTATTTTTTCCTTCTTTGGTTTTCCTTTTCTGTTTCCCACTGGTTTGGATAACGTCTGCTGCTTCACACGTTGTACCTTCTTCTCAAAATTTTCTTCTTAGCTTTGTCCTCGTCTCTTCCATTTCAAGTGTTGCCTTTACATCATGACTGCTTTGTTTTTATTAACATTATGGCTGATGAAGTACAAAGTAAACTGAATTTCCAAAACTGGGTTTTGATCTCAAAGACTTATTGTAGGGATTTTGATACAGCTGAATTTGAGCAACTCTATGCTCTATGCTTGGTGTAGAAGTTAGGGACTCTTGCACAGCAATATATGTAATAAATAAAATATGAATTATAATGTAATGGTGTTTTATTAAATGTGTCATTCATTTAGTCACCCAGGTCCTGTTTCCTAAACTATCCGTGTGGAATAAAACCCATTACCTAATACAGATGTTTGGAAATTAATGATATTGTACTATCATACGTGCCTGGCAAATGGTAGACATTAGAGAAATGATAGCAACAATAATTTGTACTAACAATAGATCACAGGTTATAGTTTTGTTTGGTTTGATTTTGGTTTTGGTAGCTACTGACTTTTCCCACATAATTTAGGTGTTTTCAGTATCACAGAATAAATCCTCACTGAAGAATGGGCAGCATTCTTCCCTGTTTTTGATTCACTTGGAATGAACTGGAAGATTAAAAATGCAATGTGCAAATTATATGCTCCAATGTAAATCTGGAAAATAAAGTTATTGGGCACTTATATTCCTGTAGGTGCCTTTTTTTTTTTCTTCTGGCCAATGATATTTGGTTATGAATGGATATTCGGTTTTCATAAATGTTTAAAGGGATCTGTTTATTTGATAGTAATTTGTTCTTGAAACAGGCTTGCATTTATCACACTGTGGGCCTCTTTTTCTTATGATGCCTTTCATAGCATGCATATTTTTGAAATCCCTGTTCTGAAGTACAAGATAAACAAACTATCATCCAAGACATATAGTGCTTTACATAAACAGCATAAATCTCTTGTGTTCTCCCATAAATATCCCTATGTGACTGGATCTTGGGATTTCCTAGAGCAAAGTGTGCTTTTGTAATTGATGTTCCTCAGCTAACATCATTAATCAAATGAGTTTATGAGCAAAAAATCTTAAATGCCCATTGATATTTTTCTCTGAGTTGGTAGATTGGGAAGCAGGCTTCAACATACAGACCTGCTAGATTGTTTCAAGTTTTCCTAGGGAATCTCGCTCCCTTCCCTTCCTGTTCCACTCATCCACTCACACCAAACCTTAATTTTCCCCCTCAAATAGTTCTTCTTCTCAAGATGTAAAAAAAAAGGTCTATTTCAAAAATATATTCTTTAAATTTATAGGGTATTTCCAACTGTGACAGTGAAGAAGGGAACTGAAAGTCCTTAGTGGAGATAGTGGTTTGTGCATGAGCTCTGCAATTAAACCCCCTTCCTAGGGGCACCTGGGTGGCTCGGTTGTTAAGTGTTTGGCTTTGGCTCAGGTTATGATCCAGGATCCTGAGATTGAGCCCCATGGCAGGTTCTCAGCTCAGTGGGAAGCCTGCTTCTCCCTCTCCCACTCCCCCTACTTGTGTTCCGGATCTCGCTGTCAGTCAAATAAATAAATTACATCTTTCAAACAAACAAACAAACTCCCTGCCTATAGATCTTACTTTCACACCTCACTAGCTGTATATTCCTGGACAAAGTAAGTAAACTATTTTTTGGCATTTCGCATCTATAAAAAATGAGAATAATATTAACTCATTTAACAGGATTATTTTAAAGCTCAAATAATGTCACTTATATAATGTTCTTAGTTTTATACTAATGTGTGAACTCAATTCAGCTCCTGTATTTTTGACTGGCAGTATTTCAATGTGATTAGAAGAACCAGAAATGTGTACTGAAAATGAGAAGAAAAATAAAAATTGGGAAGGAGAGGAAAACAAACAATTGTGCATATGGACAATGCTGAATAATTACTGGTAGTACATTGAATTAGTATTAATCACCTAAATGTTTTTCTATTTCATATGTATTTTTAGATGCACAAATAAAATGTAATCATTGTACAAAAGTAAAAAAATCAAGAAAACCAAATAGAAATTAAAACATCTCCAGGAATGACAACGACGGAAATTTTGATGAAATCTTTTAGTCCTATTCATAGAAAAATATATTTCATGTAAATGAATTATTAAAATGGATCACACTATTCTCTATTCTGGATAGGATCTATCATTTGTAATCCATGAAAGTATTTCCATACCACTAAAGCTTAATACATGTATATCATAATATTTAATGACTTTGGATTATATCAATATTGACAATTTTATATGAATTATTGCCCTTGACCCTGTTTTTTTTTTTTTTTTGGATGTTTAAGTTATTTCCAGTTTTGTGTTACACATCATAGGAAGCTCATTGACAGGCTATATTGAGGGCTACATATCAGGCATGGTACCAACAGGAAGGAAAGGTGAGGCAACGTGGATTATGGGAATTTGGTTTATTTACATAGTCACATTCCTGTGCTTTTTGTTGCTGAAGGGCTGCCTCGTGATCCTAAGTGCAAGAAGGCTGTCCTATGCCTTGTGCAAGTGTTAGACAAGCTACTTTCAGGTTTGAGTTACAGTTTTGTTAGCCATGAACTCAATGCTAGCAAACCAAAAATATTTATCGAATAAGGTATCTTCAAAAAGAAGCACACATAAAAGTTTGTTTTAATAAGTTGATAAAAATGGGATCAGAGGCTTGCAGAAACCAAACCCTGTATTTCCCCATTATATATGAGCAGTCTCTTAGTGTATGTGACCACTTTATAGAACTAATGATACTGAACAGTTGGGATTAACTCTATTTCCATCCAAGCTAATCCCTATATGATTTTTCTCTTTATCCTCTATCGAAACAGTTCTGACATGCTTCTTAGTTTCTGCTTCAAAATGAAGTTTGTAAGATTTTGCTTTGAAGAGCTCATGATCACTATTTAATTAATTTGCTTTTATTATAATGTCATTAGTAGGAAGATAGAGTTTTATAACCAAAGTAACAAGGATCATTTTCTACCCCATTTAATCGTGCCTCCCATCCTATCGTGCCCTGTTACATAAACTCACCTATCTATTCTTTTATCTGCATATCTGCATATCTCATTTGTATTTTGACATATCTTTCTATCCCAGATAACTTATCCTAAATCCACAAATGTAGTACACTATCCTTCTATCAACATTACATATGGTATTTTGAAACTTTACACATATTTGGTGATACGCTGACATAATGAATCCTACTTTCCCAATGTAGGAGTAGAAACCCATTCTAGGGGCGCCTGGGTGGCTCAGTGGGTTAAGCCGCTGCCTTCAGCTCAGGTCATGATCTCAGGGTCCTGGGATCTAGTCCCACATCGGGCTCTCTGCTCAGCGGAGAGCCTGCTTCCCTTCCTCTCTCTCTGCCTGCCTCTCTTGTGATTTCTCTCTGTCAAATAAATAAATAAAATCTTTAAAAAAAAAAAAAAAGAAACCCATTCTAGGCAGTCCCTGCACACCAGGATACAGGCATATATTCTAGGATGTGCCAAACAGGTGTGACTCAATAAGACTTCAGTTTGGAAATAAGCAATTCAAAAAACTATGCTCTATGGATCTTGCACGTTTGCTTCCATGTCTTATGGCAGAAACGTTGGATGTTCGGTGGTCACAGTTATAATGCCAATGGCAGCACTTTATTCATGGCTGTGATACCAGGTTCCTGGTGCAAAAGCTGTTCAGCATGTGCAGACAGTAGGGATTTATTGATGGTTCACTCAAGCAGTAGATTTATTCTTGAACCAAATCTATGGTCTGGTTTTGGGCTGTGGTCTGGATGGTTTGCTTTAAAATTGGTTTGACAGTCTTCTTATCGAACCTGTGAATTGGCATATATCATTTTATTAAGTTGCATATGTGTAAAATCAGTTGAGATCATCTTATAACACGAGAGCTTTGACTCATAGATATTTCTTTTCAAATCCTGCTGCAACGTGTCATTATAAACTTAGTGGTTTAAACAACACAAATTTATCTCACAGCTCTGCAGGTAAGTCTGCCACAAGGTCTCAACAAGCTAAGCTCAAGGTGTTGGCAGGGCTGCATTCCCTTATGAAGGCTTTAGGGGGAAACAATGTCCTTGCTCACTTACACTGTGTACAGGATTCATTTCCTTGTGATTGTAAGACTGAAGTCCCTTTTTCCCTTCTAGCTGTCAGCTGAAGCACATTTGTAGTTCCTAGATATTGCCCATATTCCCTGGCTTGTGCCTCCTTTCTGTCATCTCAAAGCCAACAGTAAACTGCGGAATCTCTCTTACTCTTTAAATTTCACCTGCCTCTTCTCCCATTATCAAAGTTGAAGGATGCAAGGTTGATATACAAATGACTATTGCTTTCTTATAAAACAGCAATGAACAAATGGAATTTAAAAACACAATAATATTTATATTAACTACATAGGCATGAATAAAACAAAGTATGTACAAGAGATTTACAAAACTCTTATGAAAGAATATAAAGAAGATCTAAATAAATGGAGAGCCATTCCATGTTCATGGATAGGAAAACTCAATATTGTCAAGATGTCAATTCTTCCCAACTTGAATCTAGAAATTCAGCAATCCCAATTATATTCTCCGGAAGTTATTTTGAGGACATTGAAAAACGAATTCTAAAGGTTATCTGTAAAGGCAGAAACCTAGAATAACCAACACAATCCTGAAGTCAGAATACTGATGTTAATCAACTTCAAGATGACCACTAAGCTTCAGTAATCAAAACAATGTGTTGTTAGCAAAAGAATAGACAAATAGATCAGTGGAACAAAGTAAACAGCACTGAAAGAGACCTACACAAATACAGTCAACTGATCTTTTATGATGGAACACAATCTAATCCACATAGAAAGGACAGTCTTTTCTACAAATGGTGCTCGAACAACTGAACATCCACATTCTTCATCATCAGCATCATCATCTAGATACAGACTTTACACTTCTAAAAGGAAACCAAAAAAACTCAAATTGGATCAAAGAACTCAATGCAAAATTCAGAACAATAAAATTCCTAGAAAATAACTTAAAATACAGGTGACCATGAATGTGGTGACTTTGAAACACCAAAAGCATGATCCATGCAAGAAAAAACATCATGAAGTTTGACTTCATTAGAATTTTAAAAATTATCTGCAGAAGACACTTTTAAGACAGTGAAAAGACAAACCACAGACTGGAAGAAAGTCTTTACAAAACACATATCTGATAAAGGACGATTATTCAAAATATAAAAAGAACTCTTAAAACTCTACGATAGAAAACGAACAATCCAATTGAAACATGCTTTTGAGCTCTTAAGACATATCACCACAGAAGATATACAGATGGCAAATAAACACATGAGAAGATGCCCATCCTCATATGCCTTCAGGGAAAAGCAAATTTAAAAAAAGAAGATACTGGGGCACCTGGGTGGCTCAGTGGGTTAAAGCCTCTGCCTTCGGCTCAGGTCATGATCTCAGGGTCCAGGGATCGAGCCCCGCATCGGGCTCTCTGCTCAGCAAGGAGCCTGCTTCCCTTCCTCTCTCTCTGCCTGCCTCTCTGCCTACTTGTGAGCTCTGTCAAATGAATAAGTGAAGTCTTTAAAAAAATAAAAATAAATAAAAATAAATAAAAAAAGAAGATACCAATACACACCTATATAAATGGCTAAAATGCAAAACACTAAAAACACCCATCACTAGAAAGTATGAAGTGACAGGAATTTTCATCCATTGCTTGTTGGAAGAGTACAGTCACTTCAGAAGACAACTAGCAGTTTCCTATAAAACTAAAAATATCCTCATACAATCCAGCAATTATGCTCCTTGGTATTTACCTAAATGAGTGGAAAACTTATGCCTACACAAAAACCTGCACACAGATATAAATAGGTGTTTTAGTCATGATTTCCAAAACTTGAAAGCAGCCAAGAAATCCTTCAAAAGATGAATGAATGAATAAATAAACTGTGGGGCATCCACACAATGGAATATTACTCACTGATAAAAAAAGAACTGAGCTAACATGCCATGAAAAGACATAGAAGAAAAATGCGTATTACTAGGCAAAAGAAGCCTCTCAAAAGGCTGCAGACTATATGATTCCTACTACGTGTCATTCTGGAAAAAGCAAAGGTAAGGAGAAAATAATGATCAGATATCGCCCGAGGTTCAAGGGTGGATGAACAGGTGGGGCGTAGATGACTTTTAGAGTAATGAAAATACATTGTATGATATTACAATGAAAGATACATGTCGTTACACATTTCTTTTACCTATGGAATGTACAACAAAAGTCAGCCTTAATGTCAACTACAGACTTTCGTTAGTTGAAAAAACCTTAAGGTAAGTTATATAAATACTAAAGTCTAGATTTAAACAGAAATGAAACTCTATAAACTTCAGGAAAGAATTCATTCGAGGAGAGATGTTGTGATTTTGAAAATACTACAAATTCAAAGAACCAAAATCAGATAGCAAGGAGGAGACCTGGAGTGTGGATCTGAGGCTTGACTGCATGTCTTAGATGAAGTTCCAACAGAAGACGGTCAAAAGGGAGAAAACCAATATTGAAGACAGCTGCTGAGAGTCTAAATTATTGTATCTTTAGCTCACAATTGAACTCACATAGATAGAGGATGAAGATACACAGAAACTGCAAAACATCAAGAATAAAGAAAAAATACGAAAAGCTGTCAGTGAGAAAATGGGTTATCTATAAAGAAATGATTTTTGGGCAAGAAAAGAAAATCAGAATTCTCTTCAGTAACAACTACATTATAGAGGACGAAAAATTAAAATCTTAATCACTGCGAGAAATAAATCTCAACTTTGATTTTTATATCAAATAACATTAATATATGGGTAAAATACATATATTTTCATGCATATAAAGACTAAAGAAACTTACCATTTTTCTTCAGCAAAGCAAATACTAAAGGTTATACTTTAACAATAACAACAACAACTAGAAAACAACAGAAAGCACTTACAAGACGTTTCAGGTATTTTTATACCAGATATTCAGTCTAAAAGTTCGAGGAAAAATTGGGATTGGTGGGACCTACGGTTCATGAAAAATTACTATAAGTGGGGGAGATGAGATAATAAATTATACACCACTACACAGAAATCAGTTATTTTATGTATTAATGACATTGTTCTATAGATTTTTTTACCTTCAGCACTTTTTCCAAAACTTCTTGTTTGGGTTCTTAATTGTACCAGTTGTAAATGACCACCTCTTTACTTATAGGTAAAATAATTTTTACCTGTATTTTCCAAACTAACTCCATTAAAATTCTATTTGTTAAGGTTTAACAAACCTAAAACCATTCCAGCAGTTCCAGAAGCACTTTCTCATCCCAGAAATCATTTACATACTGGGTCATACCAGCAGTTCCAGAAGCACTTTCTCATCCCAGGAATCATTTACATATTGGGTCATACCACTGTCCATTAGTATCTTTCTACGTAGTATCATTTTAAATTGGAGTTCCTTTTCAAAGTGTGAAAGTACCTTAATTAAACTGTTATTTTTTGAAATATATGTGTAAATAAAGTACTCCTCTTTCTTCTTTGAAAACTAATTCATAGCAACATTTTCTTCTAGTTAGACCATGCTGATTTTTTTTCTAGCCCTTTTCTCCCATATACTTACTTCAACCTGGGTAAAATTACACTCTGCCCCTGGGCTGTTCAGCCTTTAAATATTAGTGGATAGCTCTCATTTATAGCTCTCATTTAGCTAAGCCACGCCCATTGTGGGTTTTCAATCTTTGCCCATAATAAATCAATCCCTCTGGCCTTAGTCAGAAAACCGAATAAAATGGTGTATCACCTGCTTTCTAGTCTGATGGTTTTTCTTACTGAGTTCAGAATAGCCACTCTCAGTACAAAATTCCAGGTTTTACTTCAAAAACTTACCACTGGCTGCAAAGGACAAGATAGTGTAACAGCATTGCAGAAAGATCCATAGTAAGTGACATTTCTGCAAATCACTGCCTGACCTAATAAGCAAATCAGTTCTTGGTAGGTAAAGGGGACTCAGAGGGAAGGACACATTGAACAACTGTTACACAGTTTTGTACTAACTGGTAAAATAATCCATTTTAACACTAATGAATGGCTTATCTTTTTGTTAAAACTTATTTAACTTCTTTAAAGGAAATACTCTATTTTATTACAGTGAAATTGAAGGCAAAAAAAAAAGAAATTGAAGGCTTTAGGGAATCAGTATATTCAAAATTTTATTAGTAAACTTATCATGTAGAGTTTCTTTTTTCAAAATCAAAGGGTTTCCATACTTTAACTGAAAACAAAAATACATAAATTTTCAGGAATTCAGGATTTTGTTGTTGGATTTAGATTAGGATTTAGATTAGGATTTAGATTTAGGATTTTGTTGTTAGATTTATTTCTTGGGTGTCTGGATGGCTCAGTTGATTAAAAGTCTGCATTTGGCTCAGGTCAGCCCCCTCCTTGGCTCCCTGCTCAGTGGGGAGCCTGCTTCTTCCTCTCTTCCCCACTTAGCTCTCTCTCACTAGCTCTGTTGCTATCTCTGTTTCTCTCAAATAATTAAATAAAATCCTAAAAAATAGAATAGAATCTTTCTCCCTTAGGGAGACAAGAAGGTGGGGGAGATAGTTATCTTCTAACAGTTAACCTGTGCTCTATCTCTTCTTGACTCTACTGAACCTCTTAATATTGTCTACCCCATACCCTCAAAAAGTCCTTTCCCAAGACAACAGCCTCCCATAAAAGAAGTGTTTTTCCATCTCACTTCTCCATCCCACTTTTTCCTTTCTCACCATATTACTTATTTTATTTAGTCTACTATTTACAGGTAGAGTCCATATTTTCTCTTCAGTTGACTTGTGAGGTTTTATTTTAATAATATTTCCTCCCCCACACTTATTTCAACCTGGCTAAATTTATACTCTGCCCCTGGGCTGCTCAGCCTTTAAATATTATAGATATTTAATATCTACAGTGGATAGCTATCATTTATAGTTCTCTAAGCCACACCTATTAGAGTTAGTTACAGTCTTTGTCCATTAATCCCTCTATACTTAGAAAGCTGAATAAAATAGTTTATCTGCTTTTTTTCTTACTAAAATCAGAATAGCAACTGTCAGTACAAAATTGCAGACCTCACTACACAAACTTACCACTGGCTGCAATGACATGATAGTGTAACCACTACAGAAAGACCTTAGTAGGAAGACCCTCTTCTTGGGAGCTACTGGTCTCGGGACCAGTACTGAGTGGAATAAGCCAGAGCAGATAGGATAAACAGAGGATAATTGACAGTAGGGACCAGAGGTATTTTTCTCTGCTCTTCCCCTCCTCTTTGTGTACCCATTTCTTCTCATTCTGGGAAGGTCCTTGTTACCTGGACACACAAACTGAAAGGTCAGATTGAGTTGACCCTGATTTTAGTAATAGCATTTTCCTTGTTTTGAAATGCCAATCAGATAAAGGTTTAATCATGGCTTTCTGGCTCAACAACAATGATCTTTAGCAAGAAACAAAGGACTTTACTTCAAGAAGCAAGTCTTAAAAATCAGGGGAACTGATGTTGAGTCCAGGCTTTGCCTTTTGCTTAGAGAACCTCTGTATGTAAATCACTTATTGCCTGGATTTCAGGTTTTTTTCCTTCTACATCATAAGTCCCAATTTATTGATCAGGGACTTTACAGGAATGAGAAAGAGGAGGGTAATGGTGTAATTTCAAGTGGTTGGTTACTCCATATGTGCCCTACGTGTTAGGTGTATAAAGAATAGAGAAAAAATCATGGAAAGGTATGAATACATTTAGGAACACTATTGAAATTCTACTGGTTTAAAAAAAAGTCTTTAAATGTTTTTAAGTCATCAGAAATTGAAAATACAAGTTTTCTGTTTGATGTTTTAAAATAAAAGAATTTCATGTTCAAAAATTTTGAAATCTTTACACTATTCAACTTGGCTCTTTCCTGTATAAAATTACCTGTTTCATTGATACTCAGTAAATTGATTATTTTAGCTCAATTCATGAGTTGAATTCACCCATGACACCACTAAAACAAATCCAGTTTTTATTCTAGATCTCATTATATTTTCAAAAAATGCATCATCATTTTCATTTCTTTTTCACCTTTATCCAGTGAAGTATATAATAAAGGCCTTTCTTATTGATTAATCTTTAATACATAATTTTTCTTTTATGAGACCACCTAGAATTTCTTTTCTTCTGCTTGAAGCATTTTTTCCATAATGGCAATGAATTGGTATCTAAGTGCCAGGTCCCTAAGGTCTATACTGGCTTGACGTCCAAACACTCAATTTTTAAGTAAGTTCTAATGCAGGCGACATGTACTCTATCCCTGGGCAACACTATTCTTTCAATAGCAGTTACATTAACAATTACCACAGGGCATCTAAGTGGATGCTGTGCAGTAAATAGAAGAGGGATGGGCCACAGCAAGCAAGGCTTGAAAGTGAAATTGGATTAAAACTCTTTGAAAAATCACTTTTAAGAGTGAGGCATCATGTTCATGATGCCAGCATAGCATACCGACTTTTCCAGGTTCTAGTGATCCCAGATGAGGTGTTTGGTAGGAATTTTGTCCAAAACTCTGGGGAAAAAGTCATTTTAAGATGTCTTTTCCTTAGTGATTCATTGCTGAATTAAAAAAAATAATAATCATATATTTTCTACTCTTTTGGCAATAGTAATCCCCCTATTTCTATATTCAGCAATGGGGTATGTGTGTGTGTGTGTGTGTGTGTGTGTGTGTACGTGTGTACAGCTACTGTGCACCTATCACTATGCCAGGCATCATTATGACACCTTAACTTAGGTCCTTATATTGTGTCTTCTTATCTTCAAGGAATTTATAACATAGTTGGGAAAATAAGTCTTATTATCAAATGTTGCTTGCTAAATGCATTCATGTACTGTGAAACTAATGAAGCTACCAAGGATGCCAAATTTACTCTGAAAAAATGACACTACATTACCTTGAATGATGTGGTTTAGGGTATTCTACAAAGAGCAGAATTTTAAGTCTGGTTAAATTTTTGAAGCCAGAAAAATAATGAATAGCCTCAAAAATTAATCTTCTATTTACCTTATTTCTAAGAAAAAATTTAATTGAGAAACTTCTTTGAGTAGAAATTATTTTTCATATCAAAATATTGGCAAAACATGATTTCTTGGAAAGAGAAACAATAGTGAAATCCAAACAGGTGGATTTATTAGTATATTTATTCAAAGCAAAGCCTCTTAGATAAAGTACTTAATTAAATAATCCACAATTAATCCCTTAAGAGATGAGGCTACTTTAACTCATCAGTTATATAAGTGCTCTTCTGATATGTGAGTATTTGCATGAATTACTCTGTAGCACGGTATGTATGTATCTAGGTGTATATATCTAGGTATATACGCATCTATCTATCATCTATCTATCTTCAGTTCAATAAGTACTATGAATAGAAAAATGAATGCCTTGAGAAAGGATTCAGTTACATTTTTGATATCCTAAGACTAATGGAACAAAAGTATTCCTTTTTTTTTTTTAAGACACATTTAAAGATAGTTCATCTTTGGGGTGCTTGTTGAGAAGTACAGAGGTCATTCTAAGCACACAATTAAAGAATAATTAATAGTAGCAGAAAGGAAGGGTGTTAAAGAAATGGACCACAGTTTGAAATCCAGGACAAGGAAGTTCCTGAAGTAGAAAATATTACGGTCTGAAATGAAACAAGTGAACAGCCAAGTGAATTATAAGGTATTAAGAGAAAAACAAAGGATGTTAGAAATGATGGCCCATGAACTCAGAGCCTCCCCACTCTAGCCTGGCTGGCTGCTTGCTCACTAAAAATGGCACCCACCAGGAAGAAACTTCCTGTTTTCAGATGACCAGCCAGCCCAGAAGGCTCTGGGATCCAGATTAAGAATTAGAATTTTCTGAGTTGCAAGGCAGAACACACCACACCTAGCTTACAAGTCAAAAACCAGGAATGCCTCTACTGAAGCGTGCACAGTAAGAATAACGTAGCAATACTCGATGTGCTGGGAGATCCCCAAGACCACCTCCAGATCTGATGATTCTCTAGGGAGAGGACTCTCAGGACACAGCATGGAGTCATACTCATCACTATGGTTATTACAGCAAAAAGAAGCAGAGAAAAACCAGCCAAGTGAAAAGGCACACGAACGAAGTCTAGGGGAAACCAGTCACAAGCTTTCAGAGTTCTCTCCCTGTGGCATTCCAGAAGATGCACTTAGTTCTCAAAGCAACGACTCATGACAACACCTGGGGAAGGTCATCTCTCAGGAAAGCTTGTTGGAGACTGAGTGCTCAGGGTTTTTGCTGGAGGCTGGTCACATAGTACCCTCTGCCTAGCATGTACACAAATTCTAGAGAGAGAAAGAAAGCAGGTATTCAGTATAAACCCTATTGTTCATACAAACATTTTAGGCACAGTGAGACACTTTCATCAGTTCTGGTAATACTGAAAACTTCCTGAAATTCAAGTCCCCTGTCAGGTAAGGGCCAACCTCGTAAGTGGGCCTTTGAAAAGATAACATTCAGTCTGCCAGTCTGATTCTTTCTTGTATACCCAATTATTAGAAATTCTGTTTTTAGCAACATAAGCTGAATGTGTGTTTCCCAAATATCTCCTTGCCATAAAACATGTAAGAACAATAATATTTGAAGACCTATTAAAGCTGACACCTGAGTTTGAATTGCATAGGTCCACTTACAGTACTGTAAATGTATTTTCTCTTATGCTTTTAACATTTTCATCCTCTGTTGCATTGTAATAATATGGCATATAATACATATAACATATAAAGTCTCTGTTAACTGCCTGTTTATGTTATCGCTAAGGTTTCTGGTCAACAGTAGGCTATGAGTAGTTAAATTTGCGGGAGTCAAAAGTAATACCTAGATTTTCTACTGTCTGGGAGGCCAGCATCCCTAATCCCACATTATGTCCCTAACCCAGCCAGAGTTCAAGGATCACCTATAAACCAATTGGGCTGTCCTAGGAGGCAACAGGTCTAGGCTCCTTCCCCTTTACCACCTGCAGCTCAGAGACCTGAGGGCACAACTAGGTTGATATACCTAAAATCCATCTATGTCATACTGGGAATAGTCTTTGCCTTAGAGGAAATATTGAATTTGGACACAAGGAGACGATGTAGAAAAAACTTCTTTGCAACTTCATTTTAATATTGAAAAATTGGATCAACTTAAAAGTCTACAAACTGGAGAATTAATATACCATATGAATACATTGTAGCATATTTCCAAAAATGAAAATGGCCAAAAGGTGCATGTATCCAAATGGATAATTTTTACAAGTATAAGATCAAGTGAAAATGAATAAGGTGCAGACTGTCACTCTTCAGATAAAGCTATATTCTTGCAAAAATACTAAAGACTGTATTTGAGTATGTAGTTATATAACACAAGTTAGAAGGATTTATAAGTAAAAAATACACTCTGAATCAAAGGAATTCTTCCCTTTGAGACCTGGGAGAAAAACATAAGGGATTTCAAAAATTCTGAAGTGATTACGAAAAAATGCTAATATTTGGTAAGTGGCAGGGGAGTAACTACCTATGATTTTGTTCTCTAGGTCTTTCTCTGTGTTAAAAATGTCTCCTAAGATAAATTCAAAACAATTTTAGTACCCGTTCTCCATTTATATTGAAAATACATTACCCTCTCTTTTTAAATTATTTAAAGATAACTTAAAAGGCTAGTTGAAATTCTCTGCAATAGTCTCTGACACAAAGTTATTCATGTTCAAAAGCACCATAGACAATATTAGAAGGATCCTAGGTGGGTTAGAAGAATATGTTCTACTAGGCCTAAAGATAGAAATGGTTTCGATTATTCAGGGAGAAAAAAAGCAGTTGGTGGTCTATAAAGTAAAAAATTTTATCCAGGTGTGTTTTTTATCCCTCTGAACAATTACTTAAAAATAAAGATAGCTTTTATCAATCTAATTTTGTCTACAGTGAGCCTATAAAGAATTGGCCAGGGAATGTCTGAATCCCTAAATTCCATACATCTAGCCTGTTTAATAAATGCTAATCCTGCAAATGCCAGCTGCTGTTACTTCGACAAGGGATTTCATCCAGAATAATTTCAGCTCTCAGTGCTGTAGCCCTCTTGTCCCCATGCAGCACTTTTATCCTTGATCTTCTGCGCACATATTCACCTTCTCTGTCAATATTATGTCAGATGACAAAGCAGAAACAGAAATTGAAATAATAGCTATGGTTCTTTGAGTTCTTATAATGTGTAAAACATAGTTTCAAGACTTTAATAATTATCAGAATATTCTTAAAATCGCCACTTTGATGTTAAGCAAGTATCTCAAAGGAACTCTTGATCTATTTATTATTCTTCATCTCTCTCAGCACTGACATTCGTTCTTAGGCAAAAACTTCCCATTTCCTTCATACCCTACATGTAATTTATCCATGAGAAAATTCTGTTAGCTCTACCATTCAAACATATTTCTAATCTCTTTCTTCCCAATTCCTTTTATACTTCTTTTCCAGTCATTGGTTGGACCACTTTTATAACTTCGAACATTTCTCTGCATCCACTCTGGACTTCCCTATGTTCCACTGTCCACATGTAGTTGAAATGGAAGTCCTGTTGGGTCACTTTCTGCTCAAGGGAACATATCTTCTCCCCATACATAGAACAAAATCTGAAATTCTTTCAATGGCCCAAAAGGACACCATAGTATCTGTTTCATGACAATTTCTGACCATGTGTCTTACACTCTCTTCCTTGCTCAAGTACTTTCAACAATACTAGTATTTCTGCAGATCCTTACACATGTTGAACACATATCATCTTAAGGTCTTTGCACTTTTTTTTTCTTAGCATGAAATGAATTTTCCCCTAACATTTGCATGGCTTGCTACTTCAGAGGTGACCTTCCTTCCTTCCTTCCTTCTTTCAGATTTTAGTTATTTATTTGAGAGAGAGAAAGAGTACCAGGGGGTAAGCTGAGCAGGGAGCTTGATGTGGGACTCATCCAAGGACCCTGAGATCATGACCTGAGCTGAAAGCGGACGCTTAACTGACTGAGCCACCTAGGTGCCCTGAGATTACTTTCTTGACAAATACTTTACCTTTTATTCTTTTCCCTAAGAGTACTTTAAGTAATACATATATTTACTTGTTGAATATATACATTCATTTATTGTCAATTCCCTCCATTAGAACACAGTTTGTGGAGATGGGGTGTTTGTTGTTAAATATTATATTTTTAAAGCCTAGAACTGTGGCTGTCAGGTATCAGGGGCTTATGCAAGTGAATTAACAACCTTGTGAGAAATGCATTTTTATAATCTTAATTTTGCAGATCTGGAAACAAGCACAGAAAGATTAAATAATTTACCCGAGGTCATACAACTAATAAATGGAAGAGCCACGAGCTCAGTCCACGTTCTGAGTACAAACTATAGCTGTCCACGGGACATCTAGATGTCCAGGGCATCTAGGATCCTGAAAGTTCAAATAGACAACAATCAATCTCTTGCAGTACCAAGTTGCAAGTTAACCTATACTAACAGAACTCTTAATGAAATCACAGCCTGATCTCTGTGGCATAGCAAAGATTCCTGTCATTGAAAGAAAGCAGACAAATTCTGGCATCTAAGTAGGCCAAGAAACCTATTTGATCTCTTCCTCCCTAAACCTATTTCTGGATCACAGTTCTTAAAAAATTACCACTCTGGTGAGAAGAAAAGACCAGATCAAAGAAGAGTAAAGAAAAAAAAGTGTTTTCTCTCCTCAGTGTTTAGAGCACAACTAGATGAATTTGCCCATCTGGGGCCTTCTCAGAGATGCACCCCTTTGATTTTGAATAGGCCTTCACTTAACCCAGTTGCCTCCCAACTACCTCAGAGGTTACAGCCCCAGTGTGAAGAATCTCAAGAGGAGATGCAATGGGATAGCTTGAGAGTCCTAAGGTTTGGACAAAGCAAACTCACCCATGTCACCTGGTCTCCGCAGTCCTTTGATTCATCCCACCCTAAGGTAAAGAGTCAAGAGGATAAAGGAATCTTGAGCTCCCCCTTGTGGTCAACATATGCCATTAACTAGTTATCCTCAAATTTATGAGAAAAATAAAATTGAGTCAATAAAGCCTGTGAATTACTTTTGACATACATAACTGTGCTTCGGGGGAAACCCAAATATTCAAACCATAAAATTAAAGTCAAAACAGTCTTGACCTGTTAGCAGTTATCTAAATTTTAGTTTAAGCATCAAGCAGAAAATAATACTCTCAGGAAATCTAGCCTTACCAAGTAAAATCTATAATTAGCACTTGATATGCCAGTGATATTGTCTCTCTAGTCATATATATCATTTCCAATCCATACCTTACTAAGTAATTTAGAGGTTATTATCACCATCTTACATAGGAACAACTGAGAATAAAAGAGTTTAAGTAACCATTTCAAGGTCACAAAACCCGTAAGGATCAAAAACAGGATTTAAACCATAGTATATAATTCCAAAGCCCTGTGCTCTTTCTACTATGTCATGTGGGCTCCATTAAGTTATGACAAATGTCCCAGTGTTGAGAAAATTTAAAATATATCATTGATGTTTCATATCTCAGCTTAGTTATTGTTGCTGATGCTGTTGCTATTTATGTGAGGATGGCTGAAAGTGGGAAAAAAAAATGAGTCATTGTATATACATCACTGTTGCTAATGTAGTCACTGTCTCCAGAGCCTGTCACTGTTTGTCGCTCTGCCACTTTCCCTCACCAGCTGTCCAGGGCCTTTGCACAAAATGAACTATTCCGTATCTGATTGCTAAATTCCCAAGATAGTTGACTGATCTCGCCCTTCAGGATCCCACAGCGGAAGTCTCAGTTCCTGAGGTTGTTTTCCAGTATGGTAGATTTTCTGTTTCTGCGTCCCCACAGTAATGAAACAGGCCACCGTGCGATGCGTGGAAGCGGTCATTTGAGCAACAGGGCCAGGGGTATGGCAAAGATTTAATGCTCTTCCAAAGGTGCCCAATATATTTTTCTGGGAAAACTAGGCTTGTTCTGTAAGAAATCAATTTATGTATTAAGACACAGAAATAGGCAGTTTAAATATTTAAAACCAATCCTTTCATCCTTAAAATGTATTTTCCCCCCAGGCTGAGTTGAACAAATACTCGGGGTGTCACATATGCCGTCTGTATGTATGACCTGACAGTCTGACGCTGTGTGTCTCAATGGCTCTCTCTAGTAAGCAGCCTCCGTCAGGACCAAAGGTCATTCCTTTGACTCTCACAGGGTGAGAGGATGGTAATGTGTGATCTTTACAGTCCTGGGGCGAGGAGGCAGATTGCTTCCCCCAGATGACCTAGCTCTGTGACTTCTTGAAATCTGAAGAGCAAACGCCAGAAAATTGGTGCATTTGCATCATTGCACAGTGTTTCAATATGACACTTGCTGGTCCTGTTTGCTCGCTTGCTCTCTCCCGCTGTCGGTCACGTGAGGCGCATTTCCCTACGCACTTCATGCTCCGGCAAGGCCCGGGAGCAGCTGGGCAAAGAAACATCAGAGAGCTTGGCAAGCTACGCCTTACCTGCGCGCCTCTTGCGGCATTTGGTCTTCCTCCGAAGCATCTGAGCTAGAATGGAATTAAAGCAGCAGCGCTGCTGAGACTGGGCAATTTGTAATACTTGCTGTGAGTTACCACACACTAATTTAATTCCACTGTTGGTCGCAAGGGCTGCATTTTGCCTGAGTTATGAAAATAATCATACTGAGCCTTTTAGAATGCAGACTTTTATGTGAATTCCTCCGCATGAAGATTTTTGTCAGTCTATCACACAGTTCATCAAATGCTTTCTTTCCATGAGTTGCTTTGCACAGTCCTGGGTGGAAAGATTTGGAGATTAATTTGAACTCTAATGAAAATTAGCTGTGCTGTTTGGTTTCATGTTGTGACTGTCATCATGGAGGTCAGTACTAATGATATGTCAGGCTCTCTTTGACAGTTTGCATACAGGCACCGTTTACTCGGAGCTCAGGGATGCCATTCTCAGAAGATGAGGAGGTATTGAACTGTCAAACGGGGACAGCACAGATGACAGCTGATGCATTTTAGATCAGCTCCTTAACGAACTGAATAGGCTTTTTTCTCCTTTCCTACCCCCAACAGTGAAATAATGTATTTCATCAAAGTTACTAGTGTGTTTATGGTAAACATGTTCCCACCAGATTTTCTCAAAATCCTTATGAAAAGAAAATAAATGCAATCCCTTGAGATCATCTTAGAAGCTCTTTTCATAAAAGTTGAAATACGTGTGCTATATTGCAAATTTAATTATCTTAATGCTCTTTGTAATTACAACTAACCTGTGTGGAGCCTGAATTTTTTCAGGCAAGAAAATATAAGTAAAATGCAGACAGTCACGAAAGTGTTTGGATGTGACATAATTTCACATTAATGGATTTTTATTGTTTCAGATGTCTTAAATTTTTATCATTCTTTGAATATTTTAATACTTTGGAAACATAAATAATATTAATAAAAGTAGAAATAAATTTTAACTCAATGTTTATTCATCATTACAAAAAAAATTCAGAAAAATATGCAGCTATTCCTAACTGATTTGTATATACCTTATTTTTTTTGTCTTTAAGCGCAAATTTCTAGGCAATCTATGTATGGGGCTACAAAACTTTCATGTATTAATCTCAAATCTTTGTTAACATGAGTTCTTTTGTGTCACTGGGGAAAGAGTTTGCTTCAGAGCTTGTTAAAAACAAAAAGAAACATTGGGCCCAAATGGAATTACTTGTGCTAAACCCCACATCAGCAAACCAGACTTAATACCTAACCTAAACACAATTTCAGCCTCCCCCAGGAAGGTAATCTTTAGCCAGTCCAATCTGGAATCACCTGCTTGGCGTTAGTGAGGTTATCTCTTACAGACCCCACCTTTCAGTCAAAGGAAGAAGACCTTGCCTGAAACAATCCATTCTTTGCTAGAAACTTCTTTTCCCACCCTCTTCTGCCTATAAAAGTCTTACATTTTGTACAGCTCCTTGAAGCTTCTTTCTATCTGCTAGATGGGATGCTGCCCAGTTCATGAATCATTGAATAAAGCCAATTAGATCTTCAAATTTAATCAGCTGAATTTTGTTTTTTAGTAAGTTTTAAGTAATTAACCTTCCCTTATAGAAGTTACAAAGTCCTATTCCTAATGTAAACCATCATCTTTTATAATAGTTTAATAGAAGTATATGTACATATATAAAAGTATTTTATGAACTCTATGTGATTAGTTTCTAAAGGATTATTTCATCATCACGTGTATTTATTTACATTAATCTCCTTATTTAATATATATTTTGAAATAGGCTTGTAATTCCACAGATTATATTAATTTGAGTAAAGCAGACAAGATGATACAATTAGACATAAAAGAACATAATACCATTTATGCTGAAGTCACTTAAAAGATATTCTCTTTATCTCCAGGGCAGTGGGAAATGCAATAGAACTAGAGATGATTGACATTTTTCCCTAACCTCTCTGTCCTTTCCTCATGAAAATGCTTAGCGACTCCTGAGAAGCACAGCTGTTGGACAAAGCACAGGGTCCAAGGTTGTGCCTTTGGGAGGGCTCTCAGAGAAATTCAGCCAATCGAAAGGCAGGCTGGAAAATGTCAGATCAGATATGCCAATCACCATAAAAAAGGGGATGACCCGAAGAGGTGATAGTGCCAACCTGATGCAGAACTCAATCTATAAAGAACAATTCTCCTGCTACTGATTTCACTTATTTATCTATGGTATTGGTAGGAACAGCTGCAGAAGGCAGAAGCTGATATATAAAGATAATGCTTCAAAAATGGTGCAAAAAAAGGCTTTGTTAAGGAGAGGGTCAATTTTCTTTTACCAAAAGAAAAACCTCATATTATCATATAAATGAAAAGGAAAAGAAAAGAAAAGAAAAAAACCCCAAACCTCCATACATTAATATTTCTATGCAAGAAAAATGGCACACACCTTACTTACCCTACCTTTAATGCAGCAGAATTACATTGCCAAGATATAAAAATGTATTTAACATAAAAAGCATAAGCTCTTAAAAAATGTTGGAAGCCTTTCTGCCTGACGTCACCAGTTAATTCAAAATAGACATTATTATATGATAAAAATGAAAATAAAAAAGCAAAACATCTTAGTTATTGGATTAATACAATAGCAAAGCAATGTCCATCGAGAAGAGATACAGTTTTACCCTAAATTATTAAGATGGCTTTAACTTGCTCTTCCAATTTGATTTTCATTTTTTAACCGAAAAATATCAAAACTCATTGCTACCTGCAACATTTGCTACTATATTTACATTTCAATCACCTTTTAACATGAGCTGCAAAACATCCTGAGCTGTGTAATGTTACCAATTACATTGTTAGTAGGTTATATAATATGCCAATTACAACTAAAAATAAATGCCAGGTGTTTCCATTTCAAGTCATTAAAATGTGCATGATGGGCTGGGACTGACCCTGGGGCTGTCTTCCTAGCATTTAACATAAAAATCACAAGAGGAAGGAAGAAAACAACAAAAAACAACAACAAGGATATGGACATAAATAAATCAATAGATAGATACGTTGCACTCTGACCAATAGGATAACACATTTGGCACGCCTATAAGATAATACAAGTGTTGGAATGTGTATCTTCTATCCAAAAAGGACAATTTGAATTATCTGCAGGGGAGAAAAAATAATTTTCTCTCTATCTTTCTAGATTCTTGGCTAAGAGCTCAACACCCTATAGTAAAAGGACAGATTAACAGGAGCAGAACAAACAAATTTAATGACTTATGTAACTCCAGTAAGTCTGGGAGACACCTAGGAAAATTTACTAACTCCCCCCAATGGCCCAAAGGATTAAATACCATCTCCAGCTAAAGACAGAAGATGCTGGGGAAAGCAGTGCCAGCTGTGAGCGGTTTTCAAAGCACAGTGAAGGAGGGTATTTGTGTGCAAAACTAAGTCTCCGCCTGCCTTCTCCGCTGATAAGATTTTCTGGAGATTTAGTCATCACCCTCCTCCTGTGCAGCTAGGGAGACACTCTTACAAATGGAGATTTCCCTTGTAAATGTAAACTTCTCCTATAAAAGGGTAACTTCTGCTTAGGTGTCTGCTGTTTCTTAACAGTAATCAGCCTAAAATAATCTTTTACGCCAAAGAGGCATATTTGGTGCTGACAAATTCTGCTTCTCCTTCAGTTTAGCTTTTCGGATGTTTTCTCCTGAACATGAGAAGGAAAAAGAAGAGTAGAAAATTGAGATGCCTCTTAAGACCAATTTGTCAATTCAGCATGTAAGAAAACTAAAATAATTCAAGTTTACAGATGAGTTTTAGGTACTTGCATATTAACTACAAATTTTTTATTCTTAATTACTTTCTAGGAAATTTACACTCTGCTGTCAATTTTTTAATTCCCTTCGATTTTTGATGGTGTCTTCTCCCTTGGCCTATGTGAAGATGCCAAATTTAAAAATGTGCAGCAAACAAATAGTTGCCAAGTACAATGGATGACTATGTGAATCAGTACAGTAAGGCCAGGTGTGTGGTATGTAGTTCAAATCCATCCTTAGGCCTGTATAAATTGTCTTCCATGAACTAGCCAGGATTCCATCAAAAGTCAGTCCTTTTGGTGCATTCCCTACTTACTCAAGGACAGCACTCCCACAGAGGAGGCTTTTAAGCAAACAAGCTCTTGAGGGATGAAAAGTAGAAAAGTCCCACAGTGACCACTGGGCTGAATATTGACAGGACCAACAGGCAACCCACCCTGAAATATCCGCAGGCTCTACCGGACCGATGGGCTACCTAACACTAGGCACAGTTACCAAAAAAGGGAAGATGCGGTACATGCCAAACCTCTTCATCTTCTCCTTTTAAAGATTTTATTTATTTAATTTTTTTTATTTATTTGACAGAGAGAGATCACAAGTAGATAGAGAGGCAGGCAGAGAGAGAGAGAGAGGGAAGCAGGCTCCCCGCCGAGCAGAGAGCCCGATGCGGGACTCGATCCCAGGACCCCGAGATCATGACCTGAGCCGAAGGCAGCGGCTTAACCCACTGAGCCACCCAGGCGCCCCCCATCTTCTCCTTTTAAAAACAGTCCCTGACACTGCCTCATTGCAGACAGCCTCTCTCCTGCTCTCCTGCCCGCCCCTCCCTTGAGGTGCATTCCATAAACTTCTATCTCCTTTGTTCTGCCTCAGGTGAATTCTTTCACCTCCAGTGCCTCTGGTTTCCATCCAATCCTTGCCCCACCTTTGGCGGCCCATCCAATTGGGAAACACCTCATTTTGGCACTACAACTCCTACAATACCATCTTCTGGTCCTGCATCACCAATTATTTCTTCTTTACTGTTCATTTTACTCTTCATTTCAGATCATCCAAACATGCTATTTCTTACTATAAAACAAAAATGACCTTATCCCCCTTGTAACTTCTGTGCCACTTCTCTGCTTGCAAATGCAGTGAAACTCCCCAGGGAATGTGCTTTATCTCTGTTGATTATCTCTTGAACTCACACCAGTCGGGTTTCTTCCTAACCAACCCATCAAAACCAGTTATTGTTAAGTTCACAAATGACCTCCAGGTAGTAAACACAATTTTCACTTCTCAAATAGTATCTAACTACAGCAAATAAAAGCAATTGATAGACTTGACCATAACTTCCTCTTAAAACACATTTTTTTCCACTTACTTTTGAGTCAATACTCTTATTTCTTCTTCATCCCCCTCATTGTATGCTTCTTCTCACGTCATTGCTGCTCACCTCCTCCTGACTTCTCAATTTGGACGGCCTTGGCCCCAGTCCAAGGGGGCTTTTATTTTATTATATACATTTTATTTTTGTACATATTTCTACTTTTATTGTTTACATTTATACCTTAGGTAACATCATAATCTATGACTTTCAGAAACATTTATTCTGATGAAAACCAAATGTATATCTTCAAATAAAAACTCTCTTGAATTCTAAAATTCGCAATTTGAATTCCCTACTCATCATCTCTATTTCAAAGTCCAACAGACATCTCCAATGTAATATGTTCCAAACTAAAAACTTGATTTCCCTCACCAAAGGTCTTTCCCACCCCAAAAAGACGACCGTTCTTTCGGGGCGCCTGGGTGGCTCAGTGGTTTAAGCCGCTGCCTTCGGCTCAGGTCATGATCTCAGAGTACTGGGATCGAGTTCCATGTCAGGCTCTCTGCTCCGCAGGGAGCCTGCTTCCTCCTCTCTCTCTGCCTGCTCTCTGCCTACTTGTGATCTCTCTCTCTGTCAAATAAATAAATAAAATCTTTAAAAAAAAAAAAAGAAGACCGTTCTTTCAATTACTTAAGTGAATAATCTACTCAATTACTCATGGAGTCCTCTGACATTTACCTTTCTCCTACAGTCCATGTATCTTTCTGTCTTCACCTTCTGTCAAATCTTTCCATTTCCCACTGCTATTGGCCTGATGGAAGCATTCAAAGGCTCATCAAACATTCTTACTTGGGCATCTGCAATAGTTTTCTAATGGTTCTCCCTGTCCCCGTTTCTGCCCCATCCTGTCCACTTTTATTCTCCTCAGTGCAGCCATAGTTAAAACTTTAAAACACGAGTCAGATCACATAACTATCCTCCTCAGAATTCTCCACTGAGAGTTATACATGATGTAGTTCCTTGACAGCACTCAGATACCTTCTCTTACTGCTCTCTTTTTCTTGTTCTGCTCCAGCCATGAGGACCTACATCACAAGTTAACCAAAAAGTTGAACTTGTTTCTGCTCTAGGTTCTTTGGAACCTAGAAACCTGCTGTTTCCTCTTTTCAAAGTGCTTAGCTTTCTTGGCCACTTTTGTCTGGTCTCTGAACAAATATTCTATCAGGGAAATCTCATCATTACATCTTACATAAAACATCTTGTAATTCTCTATTCTCTTATTATGCCTTAGTTTTCATCAAAACATTTAGTGCATCTCATATATTATACATTCATTTGTTTAACCTTTATGTCTGTCTCCCCCCCCCCCACATAAATATAACAGGCTACTGATTTTTTTTGCACTTTGTTTCATTGCCACAGTTCCTAGGACACTGAGTTCCTAGGACAGTGAGTAGCACATGGTAAATGCTAACTAAAGATGTTCGAATAATGAATGGATAAGTAAAATGAAGAGAGAATTCTTTCACACACTGCAAGAGATTTCAGTCCCTGTTGAATAGTTCTATAATAATCTTTCTTTGGGTACAGTATTTCCATTAGCAATATAGCAATATAACAGCACTTCTATCAAAATTTAAACAACTAACATCTTTACTATGTCTATAAGGACATCAAACTTGAAAAAATATATATATTTAATATATCAAAGAGTATATTCCTAACTCCATTTGAGATGCTTGTTTGAAATTCTATGAGTGCTTCTGGAAAGCACAATTTGGCATGATTTTTTTCTTTCTTTCCTTTTCCTTTGGTATGGGATTTTCTATTTAGGGTAGCTACTAATGATTCCTTTCTCTTTTAGTCTTTTCAAATCTGTATGACAATCCAGGCTAGATTTTATTATGGGATTTTATTATGGTGTTTTCATTACCATCTTTTAATTTTAGAAATGAATTACTTTAATTTAAAATTGATGCATTTATCTACCACCTCACTTTAAGCTACTCTGATTTTCCACGATTATAAAACCAGTGTTAATTACAATGGACCTGCCATAAAATCAACATTGTTCATTAGTACCTTAAGATGTAATTTATACAAGAGATGAAAAATAAGTTCACTGAAATTTGCTAAGGATTTAGTTACTAAGTAGATATTAGTTTTGAATTCTCTCTCATTTTTTGTGTGTTTATGACTTTACTATTGTAGGCTCACTTCTATCAGAACTGTTGGAAGAAAAGTTCAAAGACACAGGTACTGGATTGGAGATCCCCATACCCTCTGCCAAGGTTATACCATTCACACTCTACACGTGTATCAGTGTGTGTTTACCCAAGAAGACTTGTGTTTGATTTTTCCTGGTACTCTCAGGAGTACCAACCATCTTAACTGGATGATTTCAAGATGTAAATGGCCTTAAACACATGAGGGTGGTTAATGTATTTGAAATTAAAGAGAGAAATGGGGAACTAGTTTATGATTCAGAGCACACAATAAAAGCTATTTCTCCTACTTCATAATTTTCCTCAAACTATAGCTTGTCCTGATTCCAGATTTGTGAATAGCTGTTTCTCTTCTGGCTCACTACCGAGTGCAAACCCCAGGATCAGCCCATAGCACCTCTCTCTCTTACCTCCTGTGCAGTCTCTATACATGGAAGCTGGAAGTACCAAGACTTAATGCCATTAGGGTATTTTGATAATTCTCCCATATTCTTAGTGTCCTGGATGGCTGGATGGGTGTCTTTGCTACATGGTTAGTTTCAAATCGTTCTAATTTCTGGCAGTCTCTTTCATTGTTTAAAAATATTTTAAATCTTTTGTATGTCTTATAGGCAGTGGGTTTAGGGATCCCCAATATATTACTCTAAACAGAAATCTTTCCTTTAAACTTCCCTTTAAAATAATTGGTTTACTTTTGCATTTGCATGTTTTTCTCATTAATGAAGTAAATTGAAACAAAAGGAAAATTACGGTAGTTCTGTCCTGAGTTCATTTTTTGATAAAATGATTTTTGTCTAATACAGGAAGATTTTGAACAGCGTGTTATAACCTATGCCTGCTAATTGCAGGGAACACTGAGAAAAATTCTAATTTTTGCATTCACATTGATAGTCATTTGATTGAAAAAAATACTTGTGACTGGAGAAGTCACAAGAATTTTGTGACTATTCATTATAACCATGGGCTTTTTGAAATCTCCTGTTTACATAATAATATAATATTCTGATACCTTAGACATCAAGATGATGTGGTTACATTCTAAGTATATATAGATGGGATAACTATATCTACTTCTCTTACTATAGATTTACCACAAATCAGATTAAACAATTACAAATGTTCTAATTCCCAGAGTAGAACCAAAGGTATCTTTTTAATTCTGAAAATTAAGTGAAATTAGCTTTCCTGAGATCCTTTTTCAACCTTTGAAATATACTAATTTTTATTCCAGAAGTGAGGCAAGAATCTCAGATATTGACCTCTTGTAGTTCTCATTTTAAATTTCTGCACTACACAAAGATATTAAACTACAAGGGATAAGTTATAACTACAATTAAAGTATTTTGTTAACTTCAAAGTAGGGTTGATGCCAGGATGGCATTAACCTATGAACTTTAAAAGAACTGACAAGATAATGAAACTGTAAATTCCTGAGAAAATACCAAAAGGGTAGAGTACCTCTTTAGAATTTTTAACTATTCTGTATACTCTAAAATATTAGTAAATTACTGAACATACACAGATACACACATATTACTTAATTTTTAAAAAATCTTTTAATATATTTCTTACAACAGAAAAACACTTTGCTTTGTCATAAGATTATTTCTCTCCTTCAGAGATGATTCATAATGACTATCAATCATGTATAAATGTAAATAATATACCATATATATATCATATCCTGCCTCTATTTTTCTATATACACATTTATGTATACTTAATTTAGGAAATAAATATTTTATACCATTTATTCATTCATACCATTTTATTCAATTCATATATTAATACTTCTACATTCATATATAAAAATCACATTGGATTTACAGGCCTAATCCTTTTGGGGAAAATGTGATTATGAACAGGCTTATATCAGCATCTTAACAAATTTCACTGGTTAAATATGACTATTTCAATTTGGATTTTAAAAATTCATTGCAAAATCATGAGCAAATTATTTAGGGTTAAATGTTTTTAAGTCTTTAAATTCATATTAATTATTCTTTCACATGTAATTTTATAAGCTATTATATAAGGCATTTCTCCAATATACTGTAAGAGAGGTTCATTGAAATAGCTCATTTGCTTTCCCTGTGGAAGGAAAATTTATCAATTTTGTTCTTTTATATATCATGATTTTGGTGTCATATTTAATATTTGCCTAACTCCATGTCATAAAGGGTTTCTCCTTAATATTACATGTTGGACTACTTGGATTGGTTTTCAAATATTGAGTTAGCTTTTCATTCCTGGAAGAAAGTGCATTACTCTACTCAATTGACTAGTAACTTTGCTGAGAGCTTTTGTGCCTGTGTTTATGAAGAATATTTGTCTGATATTTCTTGGTCTCTCTTTCTCTTTCTCTGTAATGATGTAATACTGGCCTAAACAAATCTATTAGGAAGTACTAGTTTCCCCTTTTCTGTTTTCTAGAAGACATTATGTATGTATGTGTGACAGTGTTTTCCAGTAAAACCATCAGAGCCTGGAGAATTTTTTCCAGGTTTCAAAATAGGAGTATAATTTCTCTAATACTTACATTACTCCATTTCATCTAAGTTGTCACATTTATGGACATCAAAGTTTGTACAATTCCTCATGATCTTTTTAAAGTTTGAGTGTCTTTAGCAATACCCCCTCTCTCTTCTTCTTTTTGGTGAGAACAATTAGTCCTACTCTTTAGCAAATTTCAACTATACCATAAATGATAAAAACATAGTCACCATGTTTCTACATTACATCCTCGAATTCTCTTTTACCACTTTTACCATTCATATTATTAATTTGTGTCTTTAGTAAGTTTTTGTCAATCTTGCTAGAGGTTTATTATTTTTCTTTCACTCCTCTGATTCTCCTTTCCTGTCTTTTTTTGATATTATTATTTCATTTAGTTTATCTATTCTATTTTTTTACTCTATTTGTATGTTTTATCGGGTTTTTTCCTCCCCCAGTGGTTGCTTTGGGGATTATAAACTATATAATTATAACTATATAATTAGTTTTCACAGTCTACTAAAATCAATAAATTACCAAAAGAATAAAGAAATCTTATCAATATATAGGCCCTTTACCCTTCCCCCTTTTATAATTTTCTTCTATACCACCTCTACATACATTGAGAACCCTATCAAATAATGTTACTATTTTTGCATTGAACACTCAAACTTATTTTAAATACACTTAAATACTGAGTTTAAATTATTCATACATACATAGATTCAGGAGCATCTGAGCCTATACATTCTGCTAGTAGCCACATCGCTCACATGACTTCCTAATTAGTTCTTGCACTTTGAATGCAAAGTCAGATGTTTTCTTTTCTGGGAGACACATTACATGTTTGAATTCTGGATCTCACTCATACTGATCTTCTGTCGTATGATGGTTTGAAAGAAGAGAGTCTTTCAAACAAATGAGATGGTTTATGGTCTGAGGCCTGAAATTATCCTGATTTCTGGAACTTGGAGACTCCTGTTTAGGGCCTGGCAGGACTTCACGTCCAAAGAGCTTCATCATGTCTTATCAGTGGCTTGCTCTCAAACACAGCTAAGTACACTTTTTCTTCTAGTCCCTGGTACAATACCTTCAAAGTAGGAATACATTAGCTTATAGTTTGGTTCCAAAGAATGATTGATTGAAAGTAACACATGAACCCCCATTTCTCCAGGGTATTTTAATATTTGTGGCCAGTGGAGCCAGGTGGAATTCATAAGTTAATCTAAGCAGGCATCACATTAGCTTTATCTATTAAAAAGGAAAAAAAAAGGCTCAATAGCATATGAAACTCAGTGTTCCTCAAAAGTTGGGGTAAAATCTAATTTTTAAGTGATAGCTTCAGAAGATGTTTAGATACCTGCAATTTAATGAACTCACAGTATGCCATATATCTGTGTCAGAGTCATAGAGTCTTAAAGAAAAGCATTCTTTTCCAAAATTATTGTTCCTATCACAGTGATATTCCCATACTATTGTTGACTCCCTTGTGGATGTTTAGAACCAAAAGCACATAACATTGTAAGTATAAAGTTTGACTAGGCATAATGAACATACAATTTTGGATCAGAGTTATACTTTTAATAGCAGGTCCAATTGGGCATGTCACCATTGGCCTACATTTGTTTAAATGACTTTCAAATATAAACAGAATACAAACCTAATCCAAGCATAATGTTAAAGAAATGTTAAAGAATGTTAAAGAAATGCACTCACAAAGCAAAGACTACATTAAAAGAAATTCTAAATTGTCTTGCATCTCTTGAAGAACATGAAATGAAGCAAGTTAATTAACTAGAGCAATTGTTTAAAGAAGTTTTTTTTTTTCCATTCCTACCATTTTCTCAAGTACATTAATAACCACACCCTGGGGGCGCCTGGGTGGTTCAGTGGGTTAAAGCCTCTGCCTTCTGCTCAGGTCATGATCCCAGGGTCCTGGGATTGAGCCCCGCATCGGGCTCTCTGCTCAGCAGGGAGCCTGCTTCCTCCTCTCTCTCTCTGTCTGCCTCTCTGCCTACTCGTGATCTCTGTCAAATAAAATAAAATCTTTAAAAAATAAAAATAAAAAAAATAACCACACCCGCAGCAGGCACTTAATGAATGTTGGTTCCTTCTACTTCTTTCCTGTAACCTTGATATTTAATAGTCTGATCTTTAGTTTTTCTCAGAAATCTCTCAGCTCTGATGGAGTTAATTGAAATATTTAAGAGTAATTAAAAAGGGATATTTATATGTTCCTTTGGATCATGTTTCTTTAGCATGTGAAATTACAACACCAGAAATTTATGTAACTGAAAAGCATTTCTTCAGCTCTTTGAGAACTGATTATTTATAAAGGGTCAATATGACTATATGAATGTCTTCTCTGCCTATTGGTAAAAATTCCATTTGTAGACTATGTTCCTTCCTCATTGGATGGCAACGATGGAAAAAATGTCATATAACTAGTCCTTTTGACATTTTACAAGGTATGAACAATTTCTCCTTACCAGCTAGCATACCTCTTACTAATAAATAATAAAAATGTTGTAACTAATTATGCTTTCATCTATGCTTGCAACTCCAGGACATAAAGAGTTAACTTTTGTGCTTCATAGCAGCAGTTACACTTAACCTACTTTTTCTCTTATAATACTATTGTCTATGCTCACTTTTAAAAATGTGACACTTTTTACAGGATAATTTAATTAATGGATTATTATGGGATTATCAGTGTATATGTGTGTCCTGGAAATGGGTGGGCAGAATTAACTGATCAGTTAATTAAATTGCTATATAAAGTTAGGTATAGAAAATTTTATTCAAGTCTTTTGACTATGCTCCACTTACTCTTTCTGTTCACATATTTGTTTTTGGCACTCTTCTCCCAACTCTTTCATTCCCAAACAGAATGACGATGAGATAACGTTATTTCCATGTGAAATTATATCATCTTTCAGAAAATTTTTCATACATTTCAATTTATAACTATATCTAACTACATCACTTATTTGCATGTATTGTAGCATGTCAGACAAACGTTTATTGGGATAGGCAATTGTTTAAAATATTAAGGATCAGAAGGAAACATAAGAAAAAAAGTCTCGGACTAGGGCTAGGTTAAGAGTTCTAAGATGTTTGGGGAGGGTAGATGCTATGGTGAGTGCTGTGAATTATGTAAGACTGATCATTCATAGGCTTGTACCCCTGAAGCAAATAATACACGTTTATAAAACAAACAAAAAAACATGCTGTTTGCTGCTCATACTAGGAATGGATGAGAGTCCCGGCAGGCTTTCTCGGGGAGGCGATCTCAGCTGAGTCCCGAAGGTTGATTTGGAGTCAATCAAGAAAAGAATGGGAATGTAGGATAGATATCCTAGGGGACTGTATCAGAGACTGGGAACAGGGGACTAGCACTCTCTTAGTCAGGAGTAAGTAGGACTCCGGCAAGGCAAATCTTTTCATGCCCTGCAAAACAGTTTGGATTATAGGGCACTTGGGTGGCCCAGTGGTTAAGTAATTGCCTCTGGCTCACGTTATGATCCCAGGGTACTGGGATTGAGCCCTGCATTGGGCTCCCTGCTCAGTAGAAACCCTGCTTTTCCCTCTGCCTGCTGCTCTGCCTACTTGTGCTATCTGTCAAATAAATAAATAAAATCCTTAAAAAGAAAAAAAAAGAGAGTTCTAAGATGTGACACCAAAACTGATTTGTTTTAAAAAAATTATAAATTGAACTTCATCGAAATTATAAACTTTTATTCTGTGAAAGACCCTGTGAAGGGGGATGAAAAAGTAACTATATACTAGGAAAAAACATTTGCAAAACACATCCAGCTAAGGTCTCATATACAAATTATAAAAAGAACTCTAAAAATTCAACAGCAAAATAAATAAATCTAATTATATAATGGATAAAAGACATGAACAGATATTTTACCATAGAAGGGATATGGATGGCAAGTACATGAAGACATGTTCAACATCATTAGCTATTAGGAAATGGAAATTAAAACCACAATGATTTATCATTAAACATCGATTAGAAGGGTGAAAAAAACAGTGATAATATTGAATGCTGGTGAGCATTTGGAGAAATTGGATCTTGCATATTTCAATGTAGGAACATAAAATAGAACAGCCACTCTGGGCAATAATTTGGCAGTTTCTTTTAAAACTAAATATTCACTTTTTTTTTTTTTTTAAGATTTTATTTATTTATTTTGACAGAGAGAGATCACAAGCAGGCAGAGAGGCAGTCAGAGAGAGAGGGAAGCAGGCTCCCTGCCGAGCAGAGAGCCCGATGCGGGACTCAATCCCAGGACCCTGAGATCATGACCTGAGCCCAAGGCAGTGGCTTAACCCACTGAGCCACCCAGGCGCCCCTAAATATTCACTTTAAAATATGATTCAACAATCATACTCTATGACATTTATCCCAATGAAATAAGTACTTACATTCACACTAAAATCTATATACAATTGTTCATAGCAGGTTTATTTATAATAACCTAAAACTTAAAACAACCCAAATGTCCTTCAATAGGTGAACTGTTAAGCCAACTCTGATACAATGGGATACCATACAATGAAATACTACTCAGCAGTAAAAGGTGCTGAACTTCTGCTGCACACAGAAACCTAGACAGATCTCAAATGCATTATGCATAATGAAAATAATTCTCAAAAAGTTATACTGTAAAGGGGCACCTGGGTGGCTCAGTGGGTTAAGCCTCTGCCTTCGGCTCAGGTCATGATCTCAGGGTCCTGGGATCGAGCCCCACATAGGGCTCTCTGCTCAGTGGGGAGCCTGCTTCCCCCCTCTCTCTGCCTATTTGTAATCTCTGTCAAATAAATAAATAAAATCTTAAAAAAATGTTATATACTGTATGTTTCATTTCTTGAAATATTCTCACAAGGAGAAAAATATTGCTGTATGATCTTTTTTTTTTTTAAGATTTTATTTATTTATTTGACAGACAGAGATCACAAGTAGGGAGAGAGGCAGGCAGAGAGAGAGAGAGGGGAGGAAGCAGGCTCCCTGCCAAGCAGAGAGCCCCATGCGGGGCTCAATCCCAGGACCCTGGGATCATGACCTGAGCGAAAGGCAGAGGCCTTAACCCACTGAGCCACCCAGGCGCCCCTGCTGTGATGATCTTGATGGAGAGGAGATTCCTAACTGTATTTCTTCTTCATTAATTCTCATCACCCTACTTTGCCTGATTTCATGGAGGTTCATGATGTTCTAGACTTTTATCTTAAGGATTCTTATATTTGTGACACTTTGAGGGCCATCTCCTGTGCATGAAACAACTTGTAGACTTAATTGGACTCCCACAATGGGGAATTTTGTTCTAGTTCTGGGAGAAATTGAATAATGTCTTTGATTATTTCCCAAAATTTGGATAATGTGTATACATTTAACATTAACCTAAGAAATGTATGTTGAGGGTATATTATAATTCAGACATTGTATTATAAATCACTGATATCAACATAATTAGGGCAGAAGCTTTCCTATCAGAGAGTTCAAGGCCTAAAGGTAGACTCAGAGAAATAAATTATTATTTATTGTGTTTTTTAATAAGATTACCATATTCAGTGAAGGTATGCTGTGATAATGGGCACAGCAGTGGTAGGAAGAGAATTATAGACAAAACCAAAGGAAAACTTTGCCTTTTTCACAGTTTTTAGGGTGCCATCCCTGACACCTTGAACAACAAAGTAGAGATATTTCTTAAATGCTTTTAGAGTATCAGCAAGCACAATTGTATTTTCAGCAGCCTTACAAGATCTTGTTCACACTGAAGTACTAATCCGAAAAACAATTTCCCCAATGGTGTATGTGGAAGAATACAAACCATCTGTCCCAGTCAGAATTAAGGGTATGCATGTATTTTATAAACCTGAAGAAATGCACAGGATAATTCTGCCCTCTTGTCTGTACTAATCTGAATACACAGTAAATTCTGAACTTGATGTTTTATAATGCAAATATAATAGTCAAAAGGTAGAGATTTTAGTTCTTGTACCTTTCTGGTAAGGCTTCCTGTTTGTCGTGGCATTGAAATTTAAATGAGACAGTAGAAGTAATGGGCTATATCTTTAGCTCTTAGATTGCAGAAAAGACTCCCTAAATATAATTCATTTAAATAGCTTTGGAGCAAAAAAGTCAGAGTACCACTCTTGTATATAGAACCTAGAATAATAAACCAGAAAGCTGAAGTTTAAGGAGCTGAACTAAAAACCAAAAAACCAAAAACCCAAAAAAAACAACAAAAAACAAAAACAAAAAACAAAAAACCCAAGTTCCATAAAAATAATAATACAAAAATATATCAGTCATGTTTTAACCTTAACTAGCACTTTCAAATAATAAGAAGAAATGAAATATATTACAAGAAGTTATTTTTGGTCCCTTTTAAATTAGAGTATCAAAAACTTTTAACCCTGTATGTCTCTACCGTCATGAAATTGGGAAATTCTCATTTTTATCACAGTATCATCAATTACCTCTTTCCTCTCTCTCTTTCTTTTATGTCTCTCACAACAACTGGTCCTTGGTCAGTATCTTAAAACCTTTGATTCTTTAACTCAACTATTTTCTCCTATTTTACCCCAGTCTACATTTCCTTGTTTCCCCTTTAACACTGAATTACATTTTTTAAAAGATTTTATTTATTTATTTGATGGACAGAGATCACAAGTAGGCAGAGAGGCAGGCAGAGAGAGAGAGAGGGAAGCAGGCTCCCCGCTGAGAAGAGAGTCTGATGCGGGACTCAATCCCAGGACCCTGAGATCATGACCTGAGCCAAAGGCAGAGGCCTTAACCTGAACTACATTTTTATTGTTGTTCATAGAATCTCTCACTTTCTTTGGTTCCCTGTTGCCCATTTTGCCCAATCCCGTGCTAGGAGACATCTGCACACTGCACAATACAGGCTGAACTTCCTGTGATATCACACCTTTCTGTGATTATACTTCTTACTATGTCTGCTATTTGTATACTGTGCCTGGAATGACTGGTTCACACATCAGTATCAACAACCCACCCACCACATTCACAGGCTAGTAACAGGGCTATGCTCTCTCAACTTCTCGAGGGCATTAATCATGCTTTGTTTCTCTATATGTCCCATCTTGAAAGTTTTTCCTCCTATAACTCAGCCTCCTTACAGTTTTGTTTGTTCTTTTATAATACTCTTCACTGTATTCTTTTTCTCTCTCTTAACCTGAAATATTGGTAGCTTCGAATTTAGAGTCTAAATTATTTTCTTTCTCGATATCTCTTCATTAGTTAGCCCACTCATTTTTACACCTTCAATTCTGACCTTCATTCAGAAGATAGCCAAGGTAAGTCTAGGATGACAAAATCAGTATATCATCTGAGAATAATGCGTTCCCTTGATTATAAGGATTAATTTTCTGAATAATTTCTCCTAAAAGAGGATAACCATTCTCTTCTTTGGGTTACATAGCTTTCCAGATCTTTAATTCTTTACCCAATCATGTTTTATTTTGATATTTGATCCCATACACACGAGCAACCGCATTTGTTTTTCTATTCAGTTATATTTTGGCCTCCCACAGTTAAGGTCAGCATTATCCTGTTTCCTTACAATCAGCCCCTCTTTCTGATTTTTCTCTTTGTTAAAATTTTTGCTTTCTCTCCTAACCATCCAACACAAAAATGCAGACTCATCTTCAATTTTCTGCTTCGAATTTTTAGTTAGTTGTCATTTGTCAACTACTATGGATGATTTTCCATTTCATAACATTTTTATTATTTTTTTATTCTCAACAATTAGGCTACTATAAACTCTTCTTGAAGTTCTGGTGGTTTTCAATTATTTTCCCTTCCCTATTTTATTACTTTCCCATTTATCTTCGATATAGTTTTCCCCACTATCCAAATGTAGAGTGTTCTTATGTAACCTTTCATAAAGTAAAATTGCATAAAATGAAGGAGCAATAATCATTAATTTATATGAAAAAATTTTTTAAAGATTTTGTTTATTTATTAGAGAAAGAGTGAGAGAGAGAGAACACAAGTGAGGGAGAGGGACAAAGGGAGACAGAGAAGCAGACTCCCCACCAAGCAGGAAGCCCGATGCAAGACTCAATCCCAGAACCATGGGATCATGACCTGAGCTGAAGGCAGACACTTAACTGACTGAGCCACCCAGGCGCCCCTAGAAAAAAATTTTTTGAGTATTCCCAGAACCCCAAAATAACCCCTCTTAGGCTTTCCTGATACCTTAGGACACATGTTGCCAAAAGATGCACAAATTACATCAAGATAAAGCACAGACACTTAAAGACACAGTTCAAAGCTATTGTGGCTTGGTGCTGAGATGCTGAGTGTAGTTCCTGGGGAAGGAGTCTGGTGGGGCCTCTCTCATGGCTGGGGATACGCACTGCCTCTGTAAGGACTCTACAAAACAAACGCTGAGTGCTATTTTCATTTTCTGCCTCTTTTCATAAAAGTAAAAATGCTCTCCAGGTTTCTTTTGATTAGCAAAAACAGGTACTAATGTAGTCTTTTGTAAAAGTGAAGTGGCATACATGAACTTTCTGTAAAAGGGATATCTGCATTCATGCTAGACTTATTTTCCTTTGTAAAACCTCCTGTCATTTCTTCAAACTCAAAAACAATTACTAACCAACAGGGCCAACTCATGGTCATTTGCAGTCCCACAGGGCCCCGTGCATCGAAGGGCCCCACACCTGGTTAAATGCTCTGCTCTCTTGAAATTTTTTTTTTTTTTTTTTAGATTTTATTCATTTATTTGACAGACAGAGATCACAAGTAGGCAGAGAGGCAGGCAGAGAAAGAGAGAGGGAAGCAGGCTCCCCGCTGAGCAGAGAGCCCAATGTGGCCAGGACCCTGAGATCATGATCTGAGCAGAAGGCAGAGGCTTTAACCCACTGAGGCACCCAGGCTCCCTGTCTTGAAATTCTTAATTGCATTTTAACAAGGGGCTGTTTGCTCTGGGCTCTGCAAATCATGTAGCCTATCTGCCTTCCAAAGATAGTGAATATATTTGATATCAGCCTCCCACCTAAATGTATAGGCCTTTCACATCCAGTACCTTCTCAGCCCTAATGACCACTCTTCCTATATTCTTCAGTGGAAGTGGGTTGCTGGTTACATTCCAGATGTATTTATTTATTTCCTATATTTGCAGGTTATTACTACTTGATAAACTCTCAGTGCAGTCCCTTACAATTTTACTCAAATTCTCTTTTCCATTCCCCCCCCCTTATTTTTTTTTTTTAAGATTTATTTATTTATTTGACAGACAGAGATCACAAGTAGGCAGAGAGGCAGGCAGAGAGAGAAGAATGGAAGCAGGCTCCCTGCCCAGCAGAGAGCCCGATGCGGGACTAGATCCCAGGACCTGCGCCGGAGGCAGAGGATTTAACCCACTGAGCCACCCAGGCGCCTCCCCGCCCTTATTTTTATTCTCTGAGTCCTAACACAATTGACTATATCTCTTCTCTAAAATCTATAGTACTGTGTTTCTATTCTCTTAGAGAAAATATTAATTATGTTTCCTTTAATTTTTCTTTCAGTAAAGTTCTTGTTATCTCCACAAAGATGAGGATAAGGTCTCTTATTAATGTATCATATACAGTGATTACTGTATATAATATATGCATTATAACAAATTTACTAATATAGTCTAATTAACTGTTTTATGACAAAAATAAAAATATCCTTCAGTTTGGTACTACTTCTCACATTATAAATTTAAAAAAAGGATATGTGTTTGACTTTCCTTATTCCCTATCTATGTAGTGTTTACTTATGAGTGGAATGGAGAAAGGGCAAAAATCCAGGCCACAATAAATTCAGCAATAGGGACATGAAATATAAAAGGAAAAGGGAGGGAAAAGAAAAGCAGAGAGGAAAAAAAAATGGGACTAGAGACACAAACATATCCATTTTGCTGATTAACATGTTCCCTGGTTGTAATCGCTACCCTCTCTGACATTCCAGAATGGTGATAGATCATTTGGGTGCCTGGTCTAGAACAGTAAAAGGAGAATTTAAGAAATAAAGCTGAGATGATGTAGCTAGCCTCCAGCACTTTGTTTATGAGAGTATCTATTTGTGTCTACTTGGGTTTGTTGAATGATATCCATTCTGTCCTTGAGGCATTCATCAAGCAATGAAATTTTGTTATATTAGTCCTTTCAGGTTTTACACAGATTTCAGAATATCTGGAAACCTAATAAAGTAAAGTGGTTATTTTTATCAAAATTGTGTTAGGTATGTCAGTGGTTCTATTATTTTGATTTAATATATATAAAATATATATATATATATACACACATATACATGTATATATATTTTTTGTTATGTCAGATAAAGATTAAATAACGGAGGGAAAGAGTGTGGAAGAATTAGGTCAGGAAAAAGAAGAAAACACATAAGAAAATACATGTTCTAGCTAGTGTAAAACTCAAATATCATCCAAACAAGCTCCATCATCTAATTTCCCAGTTACCCACATTCTTCATCCACTAGTCTTTCATACCAGGATTTCTTACATAAGTGCCTATTTAATTGTTAGAGAAAAACAAACAAAAAAAAACCTGAAAGCCAAGCTTAAGATTTATAATTTGTTTTAATTATTTTAAATTAAATTAATTTAATTATTATTTTTAATTTTCATTTAATTTATTGTTTTTATTTAGTTATTATTATTTAATTTGATTATGATTGGCTTTATAATTTTGTTTTAACTATTTCTATCAAGCAAGTGTCCTCCTCTTACAGTTAGAAAACAGTATTGGTGCATGTAGGAAATATAGTATCAAGAGTTAAAAAACAAATTAAATTATAAGGAAGGTTATTATAGGTACATACGAAGATCTTATACAGTCATCAGTGGTTTTTTGTTTTTTGTTTTTTTTTTAAGATTTTATTTATTTATTTGACAGACAGAGTTCACAAGTAGGCAGAGAAGCATGCAGAGAGAGAGGAGGAAACAGGCTCCCTGCTGAGCAGAGAGCCCAGTGTGGGGCTTGATCCCAGGACCCTGGGATCATGACCTGAGCCAAAGGCAGAGGCTTCAACCCACTGAGCCACCCAGGCGCCCCAGTCATCAGTGTTTTTATTTGATTCATTTTAATGCGATTACCATGGTGATGCAAAAAGGATGAAGCAAGAAGCATGTGGTTAAGTAGCATGTGGGTTTTCAGGGGCAATTAAACTGGGATCCTACGAGGAAAAAATAGTGAGGCATTAGAGAAGGCTAACCTTGGGAGAGACTATGGAAATCCCCTAATTTTCCCACCAAATTTACTAATAAGTGATAAAAAATGAATGTATACAGTTTTGCCTCCTTCTTCCAACACTTATACCTCATTTCTGTTGTTTTTTCTAATTGCTTCATTAGTATGTTCAGGTCAAAGTTAAATAATAATAGTGACAGCATATGTTTATATATATATATAAATGAACATATACACATGTATTTTTATATATTTATTAATAATTCTATAAAATACCATTTCAACATCTGTTGAGACATTTTTTCCTTTTGTCTATTGACATCACACTAATTGTATAACATTTTGATTTAGTAGAGTTTCAATATTTTCTAAATCAGTCATGTCCTTATTCCCCTTTTTCTTATGTGACTATTGGAAGCCAACAGTTTCAGTAATCTGTCAGGCATATTTTCATTTGTGCACTGTTGTGAATATTGCCTGTTGTCAAAACCTGTAAGGATGAGCCAAGCGACTACTGAGGATCTTGGATCTCTGATCTTCTTGGTTTCTGTAACATTTTCATCCATCACTCTTCAGCCATAAACCCCGATTTTGTTATCACCAATAATCGTACCTCATTCAAAATCTTAACTTACACCTTCTGATTGTCTTATTTTCTATTATTTTTTTAGCTCAATATTCCAATCCATCATTTCTTTAACCTCAGTGAGAATCCCTGTTCTCTAACCTACTGGCTTTAACCATTGATCCTTTCCTCACGCCATAACACCTCATGCTTTCCTGATTTCTCTTCAATTCCATGATCCGTCACTGTAAAAATATCTTACAAATGACACTAAATCCTGTATCCCCTTATAATATTTTCCTGGGAGAACAATAGCCCTAATAAGTCCCAAGTACTCAATTATCAAATACATATACATATACATATACATATACATATACATATACAAATACAAAGTATGTCTTTTTAAGAGCATTTGCACATGTCGAGTGGACTTTAAATTTAGGAAAACACATTTCAAATGGGGACCCACACTATCCAATAATCCTACTGGATATCTAAAGAATATTCCCCATCCTAAATAGTAATTCAATACCTCTTTTCTATGCAACTTTATAATTTACCTTCTCCTCAATTTCAGCTGATGATCTAACTTCTTCCTTTTAAAAAGTAGAGTAAAAAAAATTGTCTTTTTTTTTTTAATTTCTTTTCAGCATAACAGTATTCATTGTTTTTGCACCACACCCAGTGCTCCATGCAATACATGCCCTCCCTATTACCCACCACCTGGCTCCCCCAACCTCCTACCCCCCGCCCCTTCAAAACCCTCAGGTTGTTTTTCAGAGTCCTTAGTCTCTCATGGTTCATCTCCCCTTTCAATTTCCCTCAACTCCCAAATTGTCTTATCTTAGAAGCCTGCCTGCATAGGAATATTCCCCTCCTTGCTCCAACGAATATTTCTATGCTTATCTCAGACAACTCATACTCTCAAATATGCACGGGATCCCACAAACCTTTGCCATTAAAGGAATTTGTACTGAAAAGTTCCATTTCCCTGCATCATTAATATTCCCTCTCTCCTGGATTATTCTCATCAACTACTGTAACAGTTCCTGTTTTAAAACAAACTCATCAGAACTCAAAACAACACAACATATTACCTCCACATTCCTCTACAGTTTTCCCTTCCCAATTTCCTTTTTTCTATTCATTTGTTACAAAGTTTTTGACAGTCTGTCTGAACTAATTGAGCTTGTTTCTTCGTATCTCATTTTCACTTTAACCTACTTCTTAGTCCAACAATTACTTGAAACTACTTGGGTTAAGGCCATCAACATCTCCGATCATCTGAAATCCTCTATGCAGCATGTGACACTTTTTGATCAATCCCTCTTTTTTGATATATTTCCTTCACTTGGATTCTACGATGACACTGTCTCCTAAATATCTTTTCCTTCTCAGTCTATTTTTCTTATTGTTGTCATTGTTATCCATACATCCTTTCCCTATCTCTAAAAGAAGCATCCCCCAGATCTTGTCCTCAGTCTTTTTCTCCTATTTGTACTTTATTCCTAAATAATATACTTTAGTGGTCTGGGTGTTATATTCCAATTATTTGTAATGACATCAAAATATTAGTGCTTAGATTAACTCTTCCCTGAGTCCAACTTTACATATTCAGTTGCCAGTTTGATAGCTCAAGATTAAAAAATTTAACATGGAACATGGTTTCCCAATCTCAAAGATCTAATCCTACAGCTTTCCCAAACTCAATGAATTTGTCTTTCCATTGAAGTTCACTTAAATTTACTCCTTTGTAATCAGTATGAGAGGTACACATACCAAAATTTTATACTATTTTGTTGACCTTGAGTATTTGTGTCCTTAGAATGCTTTGTCATTTACCTTAGATATACTCAAGATGAATTCCCAAATAGTAGGTAATGCACATAGTAGTCACATAACCAACAAAGATCCTTTAATTTAATTTTTACTGAGTAATTTTTATATCTAGTCTATAAAATTCTGATGACATATTCTGAACATTAACAAATAAAAAAGTTTAGTAAGCATTAACACACTTTTCCCCTCAAAAGTCATCAAGGTTGTAAACAAGATGGAGTCATAGGAAATGTCTCATTTAAGAAAGGTTAACCTGGAAATAGTGTGCTGAGTAACTTGTGATGGTAAGTACAGGAGAGGGGAACAGATGGTTATAAAGCTATTGAATCCAGGAGTGAGATCACAAAGATTTTTTTTAAAGACGTGGTAATTACTTATCCCATTGCTTGGTTAATAACCTTTCACTGAGTTTCTACTATCTGTATCATTATATGCTACTCAAATTGTGCTACCGAGGATAGGGTCTGATATTTGGCAAAAATGGGATAAAAATTTCACAGAAACCAGTTAAATAAACTACGTTCAACAGAGCCTTTTCCACATGGTAGAGAGCATCAAGCAGGGGGTGGGGAAGTAGGGGGGAGCTCTGTGTGTAGGCAGTCTTATGTTTCCTGTTTCCTAAATGGAGATGGTGTTAAAATTCTGCCTTCCAGAGTAAGACCTCACCAGGCAGAGATTGGGGGCATAACAAAAACCCTCCTATACATCCCAAGTATGTCATCCTAAAACCCCAGCAAAATTACATTACTTGTTTGCAGAACTTGCCTTTTTTCAAGCCAGAAATACTGGATCTAATGTCTATATCTGAAAAACAATTTATTATGCTATCAGCATTATCTAGCTACATTGCTCAACAGTTACATAATAATGACTAAGCTTTCGATATACACAGTTGCATCAGGACTATATAAAGATGGTCTGTCTGTAGGCTTGCATAAGCAGTTATTTACAAGGTCTAGAAGCAACTGATCATGGCATTCCTTGGCAGGGCTCCCCTTAGGTAAGCATTTCAGAAATATGCAAATAAACAATTAGAACACAGGTACTAAATTTATGCTCACCAAAGCAAAGATTAAAAAATATGTATAGGAGATACATATTTTTGGTAAAGCAGATATATTCAAAGCATGTTTATTCTCTAATGTGATGTTATGAGGATTAGAAACATAGGCTATGTTGTATAGTAGAGGGAAAATTTTATGTCTTGAAAGATGGGAAGCAGCCATGCAAGTTTTGAGACTAGTGCTGCTGGTTTAGATTTAAACATATTTCATGTCCAGTGTATCTGCAAATTTGAATTAGAAAGTCTTACTGAACCTTGATTGCATGAGTATAAAACTGATTTATTAACAGATATAAGAATCAATAACTCCTTTTCACATAAGAGCAAATAATATGTGTGAATATCTGAGTGCTATACTTTATGTTTGGAGATCTATCTCATTGCAAACAGTAATACATCTAGAAAGTATTTCTAAGTGCTGGAATTTGTCATTCAATTACGGAATTAGTTGATATTATGAAAGAGCAAGAAAGAAAGAGAATTCTGTTGAGAATAATCTAAACTGTTTCTTTGTATTTTTTATTCAGTGAAATATCAGAAATACCCAAAACTGTGCAAAATATTTGGCTTTCCTTATTTTTATTTTTTAATGGTAAAAAAGTTAGTAATAGCACTGGTACCATCAATGTCAAGGATACTTAGTACCTAATAAATAACTAATAAGAAAAAGATTATTTCCATTTTTCTTGTTAAATAAAATTCCGAAAAAATCTCCATGTACACACACACGTTTCCTCTATCTCCTTCTTTTCCTCCTCTTTCTCCATCTCTCTCTCTCAGTCTCTCTCTCAGACACATACACACACACACACACACACACACACACACACACACACACACCCTCCATAGGAGGAAACCAGAAATTCTGGCACTCATGTCCTGGCAGACTGAATCAAGGACTGTGATCCCATAGCCAACTTATACATCATTCCAGGTTAGCATTCCATGGGTTTTCTGATTTGGGGAGGGAGGGGAACATGCAGTCTATCACCAGATCTGACTGAAAAGTTTTGAGATATAGAATCTCTTTAATGATAAATCTATTTTTAGTACTCTGTTTTTAAATAGAAAAAAATGTATGTTGAATCAATTCAAATGCCTTTTCATTAACAAAATATATTAACAATAGTTTCTCGGGGCACCTGGGTGGCTCAGTTGGTTAAGCAACTGCCTTTGGCTCTGGGTCATTGTCCTGGAGTCCTGGGATCAAGTCCCACATGCGGCTCCCTGTTTGGCAGAGAGTCCATTTCTCCCTCTGACCCTCATCCTTCTTGTGCTCTCTCTCTCTTCTCTCTCTCAAATAAATAAAATCTTAAAAAAAAACGATAGTTTCTCTACCTTGACATATTGATAGGATAAGTTATATTTTAAAAAGTCATTCTATAAAATACCTTTAAGTTTAAAAAATGAGCTGTACTTGAACATGGTGTTTTACTACTGAGATAGCTTCAAAATTCAGTTTGGTAGTATTTTAGATAACAATATTTTCCTCCATCAAATTTGTTTGGTTAGTAAGTTTTCTGTTTGTGAGTATATTATCTTGTTTTGATGTCGGGATTATGTCAGCATTATTATTAGGTTCACAAAATTAACATTCTATTACATAGGTAGTAAACAATCACTGGGTTATTTGTTCAACCTCTTTCCATTGAACCACTCTCTGGCTTTAGATATGGATATCAATAACCACATTTGTTTTAGGTCACTTAGCTCTGCCCGTAACTTTTTGGATCAAGAGTGTCCTATTCAGATTCTCTCTACTGAAAACTTAGAAATGGGGTTAAAGACATTGGTTTTTGTGATTTCTCAAAGCTAAGAAAAATACATTCAGGAGCTAGGACTTCAGTATTGAGGTAGAAAATACTGGTCCTCACTTGGCTGCCTCAGTAAAGGTAATATTTTCCAACCTCCACTGCACTAGATGTGACTTTATACTAAATTCTCATCATTAAAATGTTTGTCTTGGTCTTAAGACATTATGTGACCCTGTGCTTCCATGCATCTCAAATTGTTGGAACATTAAAATACCTACAATCCAGCCTGAACTGTCGAAGACAAAAATTAGAGGGTATATAAAAATTGGAATTTAGAAAAGCTCTGGTCTTTGAATGATTGCCGACTTGTGCTATTCACTTTGGGAATTTAATATCTGAGAGAAAAAAAAAATCTTTTTTCTAAGCTTCTTTATTTTGGGCCTCTTTTTTAAAATAGCAGCTTAGTGTTTATCCTAAGTAGGTCAAGCATATGAAGTAGTAAATAGTATAAGATAGAAAGAGAGTAAGAAATGAACGAACTGAGAAAGACAGAAGGTGGACTGAGAGAGACATACTATCCAAAGTACTAACTTCCATTTTTACTGTTTCTTATGTAATTATTGATTCTGGAACGAAGTATATTCTAATAAAATGGTTTCCCAAAGATAGGCTCCGTAGGTTATTGAAGTTCTTTTTCATTTAAGCTAGATTGAGTTCTCCTTCGAAAAAAATCATTAGTACCTCAATATTTGATCCAAAGCCCGAGATTGCAAGTAACATACCCAGAACCATACCTGGATGGGGAGTAGAGAGAATGGAGTTCCTTTTATTTTGGCATGTGAAACTGGCTCCATATGTACATTAACTGAGTAGTTTTCTACTACCTTTGGCATCCAGATGATATGCTCTCATAAACTAACATTTTAGGAGACTTAGAAGCCAAATATAATAAATTGTTTTGATTAGATTTCTACATAATGGAAAATAATACAATTGAAGTCCAAAGCTCCTCTGGCTGGAAATAGAAAGAAAAGTAGACCGATGCTTTGAAATTACTGAGATCCGAATTAATTTATAATAATTAAATAATTATTTATAATAATTAATTTATAATAATTAAAATAATAATGGCAATTTACATGCATGATTCCTGGGAGCCAAGTAATTTATATGGATTATCTTATTAAATTTTTGTGCAAATTCAAAAAGGTAGATTCTTTTATCATTCTTCTTATTTCTCTGAGCAAACGGAGGTCTACAGTGTTAAGAAATTTGTCCACAGAAATGGATTTGATTCCAGTTCAGCTTTGTGTAACAACTGCTACATTTATAACCACTATACTATATTGGACATTATCAAGAAATTAACAATGTGCTTTGCTGAATTGAAGTGGCTCAATTCCCTCCTTTTTGTGCTTATGGTACAGAGTGACTCATGGCTGAAAATGAGTGAAATCCTAGAAATATGAAATAATAGGACCCAAAACACTTCCTGTAACTATGTTGAACTCCTCACAGAAAATGTGGAGATTAATCCACTTTCTATGATTAAAGCACTTTCTACCACTTTGCCTTGTACAAGGCTATTTTGATATGTCAACTCCGGTCCAGCAAATTGTTTTCCATATAGATCTCCAGACTAAAGTTATTAAGGATCACTGAAAGATGTTTTCCAGTACTATGTGGTTTTATCCAATTAAAAACAAATCCAAACATTGAAAGCTGTTAATATACTAGATGTAATTTTTTAAATTTTTATTTGAAGTCCAATAAGTCAACATACAGTGTAATATTAGATTCAGGTGTACAATATAGTGAATCAACACTTTCATAAACACCCAGTGCTTATCACAACAAGTGTACTCCTTAATCCCCATCACCTATTTCACCCATCCCCCCACATTCCTCCACTCCAGAAACCATTAGTTAGTTCTCCATAGTTAAGAGTCTGTTTCAAGGCGCCTGGGTGGCTCAGTGGGTTAAGCCTCTGCCTTTGGCTCAGGTCATGATCCTAGGGTCCTGGGATCGAGTCCCACATCTGGCTCTCTGCTCAGCAGGGGAGCCTGCTTCCCTTCCTCTCTCTCTGTCTGCCTTTCTGCCTACTTGTGATCTCTGTCAAATAAATAAATAAAATCTTTAAAAAAAAAAGTCTGTTTCTTGGTTTGCCTCTTTCTCTTTTTTCCCCCCTTCATTTGTTTCTTTTGTTTCTCAAATTCCACATATGGATAAAATCATATGGTATTTGTCTTTCTCTGACGGACTGATTTTGCTTAGCGTAATACCTTCCAGTTCTATCTACATGGTTGCAAATGCAAGAGACTAGATCTTAACACAACTAGGTATTTACCCAAAGCATACAAAAGTACTAATTTGAAAGGGGCATATATACCCTGATGTTTGTAGCAGAATTATCAATAACAACTGAATTATGGAAAGAGTCCAAATGTCCATCAACCCTTGGGAAAAATATATATTACATACATATTTTTTGCTGACTTCCAGGTCAGCAGAGTTCCTTGATTTTCTTTTTTTCCCATTAATCACTCTTTCCAAATCTCTCAATTACTTGATACTGTATTGTGCATCCCCTCTATTCTGAACACTGTGACAATCAGGCTTATGGTAAATTACTTAATCCCACAAGCCGCAGATGAATAGGCAGGAGTCCTTGCCAGACCCTGAATCAGTCATTCATTCTTACTCCCAAAAATTTAAAATTAGTTTTGAAATGATCACTCCCTACTAGCTTTTTACTGAAAATAAGCTTGACACTTGGGACCACATTTGTCAGTATATCTAGTGATAAGCAGAATTTTGAGATAGTCCCAAGATTCCCATTCCCTGAAGTGAATGCCTTGTATAACCCGCCCCCACTTTGTAAGTGTGGAATGTGCATAGGGCTGAGAATATGACAGATTTCTTCTGATAATCAGATAAACTGACAAAGAAGGGAGGAGATTGCAGGTATAACTAAAGTTCCTGATCAGTTGACTACGAGGAATCAAAAGAAAGCTATCTCTGTGTAGGTCTGGCCTAACTGGTCAAGTTAGTTAAGTGTAGCTATTAGGTGAAGCTACAAGGCAGTTGGCTGTTCCTGAAAGATGAAATGTGAAGGATGAGAGAGATTCTCCTGCTGGCATTGAAAAATCCTGCTGCCTTGAAGACATGGATAGACATTTCTCTAAAGAAGAGAGAAAGATGGCCAACTGTCACATGAAAAGATGGTCATCATCAATTATCATTAAAGAAAGTCAAATCAAAACTACATTGAGATACCACCTCATACCTGTCAGAATGGTTAAAATCAACAACACAAGAAAACAAAAGGTGTTGGTAAGGATGTGGAGCAAGGGGAACCCTCTTGCTCTGTTGGTGGGAATGCAAGTTGGTGCAACCACTCTGGAAAACAGTATGGAGGTTCCTTAAAAAGTTAAAAATAGAACTACCCTATAATCCAGCAATCACAGTACTAGGTATTTACCCAAAGAGTACAAAAATACCAATTCAAAGGGATACATGCACCCTGATGTTCATGTCGGTATTATCTACAATAGCCAAATTATAGAAACAGCCCTAGTGTTCACTGACTGATGAATGGAAAAAGAAATGCAGTATTACTCAGTCATAAAAAATACTACTGTCTTGCTATTTGCGGTGACATGGATGGAGCTAGAGAGAATTATGCTAAGTGAAGTAAGTCAGTCTGAGGAAGAAAAATACCATATGATTTCACCCATGTGTGTAATTTAAGGAACAAAACAAATGAGCAAACAGGGGAAAAGAGACAGAGAGGCAAAGCAAGAAAAAGACTCTTAACTATAGAGAACAAACTGATGGTTACTGGAGTGGAGGGGGTGGGGGATAGGTGAAACAGGGGATGGGGATTGAGGCATGCACGTGTGATGAGCACCTGGTGGTATATGGAAGTGTTGAATCACTATATTGTACACCTGAGACTAATATTACACTATATGTTAACTAACTGGAATTTAAATAAAAACTTAAAAAGAGAGAAAAAGAAAAATCCATTTGCCTTTATTCTTATAGACACAAGGAACTGAATTCTGCAACCAGTGAGTGTTCAAGAGCACCCTGAGTCAGATCCTGGCAGAGAGCCCAGTTAAACTACTATGTCCAGACTCCTGACCTCTGGATACAGTGAAATCATGAATTAATGTTATTTAAAATGATTAAGTTTCTGATAATCTGTTATTATCAACAGAAAATGAACACATTTTTGCAGAAGCACAGGAAACCAAACAGGAGAGGTGGAAAGAACTGAGGGAGACAGAGGGAGAGGGAGTGAGGGAGGGAGAGAGTAGTAAGGAGGGAGAGGAAGGTAAGGAGGAAGAGGGAGAATGTGATCTAAGCTAAGAAAAAAAATCAGCTAAACTCAAGAGACTCATAAAAAAACAAAGGGAATATATGCTTCTATTTCAGATGGCTTTTCAGTTCCTGATTCTAGAATCTCAAGAGACTTGTCTGCAATTTTTTTCTCTTTTTTTGCCATATGATAATTCTGACTAGCACAGGTAAGTTTGACAAGCACAGATTCCTAAGTTAAGCTAGCTTGTGTGGTTTTTTTATTACTTGGAATTGAAAGGATAGATGCCTGATGACACTGTTTAATCCATAAATCTAATAATTCTTAAATTACATGCACCTTTTTGTTTCCTAGCTACATTAAACATAAGTTGTTTTTGTTGTTGATCTAATTGAACTGAATTTTTTGTCACATAACCAAGGAGGCCTAACACACACGTGTGCTCAAAGTTTTAGTTCTAAAAATATTCAGCAAAATATTTTTAAGTTAAGCAGAAATGTTTTGAATTCCTTTAATATTGCAAATATTTAATAAACTGTGTTATAGCTAGACTGTGGAATGAGGTGAATCTATATACAGTGATATGCAAAATGATAATATATTTATTAAATGAGGAAAGCAATTGTGAAATAAAAGTATATCCTATTTCTATGTGTATGAATATATATGTAAGTGTATAAAATATGAGTATAGTGCTTATTATGGCAGAAGGAATGGCATTGGAGATGTCTTTGAGGTAAAAATAAGATTTTCACCACTTATTAGTTATACTTACATTATTTCTTTATACTTAATATATGTTCTCATAGTACTTTTTAAATGATACTTTGCACTTCTTACTCCAGATCACATTGTCAGATCATATGTAAGTGCATAAGAGATGTTTATAGGTACACATATTTAAGTTTGTAGGATGCAAAATAATGTTAACCAACCACCATGGCCATTCCCTAATTTGTGAAACCTGGGAATATATGACTTTACATGGCAAATGGTATGCAGATTTGATTAAGGTTAGAGATGGGAAGATTAGTTTGGGTTATCCAGGTGGTCCAAATCCAATCACGTGAGGTCTTAAAAGCAGAGAACCTTTCTTAGCTTCAGAGAACCAGAGATATGGCAGCATGATTAGGATTCCACCTACTGTTGCTGCATTTGAAGAGAAAAGAAGGGGGCATGAGCCAAGGAATGTGTGTGTTCTCTAGAAGCTAAAAAAGTCACAAGAAGAGAGATTATTCCCTAAAGTCTCTGGAAAGGAATGCAGCCCTGCAGCCAGCAGACACTTTAATTTTTGCCAAGTCATACCAGTGCTCAGACCTGCAGAACTATAAGATACAATATGATAAGATACGGTGGTCCCCCCTTATGCATGGGTTATGTATTCCAAGACCCACAGTGTATGCCTCCAATTGTGGATAGCAATGAACTCTAAAGCTTAATTTATAAATTAGACATGGTAAGAGATTAACATCAACCATAAAATAAAACAATTATCACAATATCCTATAATAGAAGTTATGTGAGTGTGGTCTCTCTCAAAGTATCTTATTGTACTATACTCATCCTTCTTCTTGTGATGATGTCAGGTGATAAAATACCTATATAACAACATGAAAAGAAATGAATGATGTAGGCATAGTGACATAGGGTTAGGCTACTATTGACCTTCAGCTTTCTACTGTGGTTGACCTTGGATAAGTGAAACTGTGGAAAGCAAAACAACAGATAAGGAGGGACTACTGTAATAAGGCTGTATTGTTAAGCCTCCAAAAATTATATTAAAACTATGGAATTTATCTTTTTTTTTTTTTAATTTGACAGAGAGAAATCACAACTAGGCAGGCAGAGAGAGAGGAGGAAGCAGGCTCCCCGCGGAGCAGAGAGCCTGATGTGGGGCTCGATCCCAGGACCCTGGGATCATGACCTGAGTCGAAGGCAGAGGCTTTAACCCACTGAGCCACCCAGGCGCCCCTGGAATGTATCTTGATATAAGCATCACTGCATTCATTTCCTATCTGTGTGCCTTTTGTAAGCCCAGATACTCCCTATGTGTTCATTAATATAGAAAATAGGGATGCCTGGGTGGCTCAGTTGGTTAAGCATCTGCTTTTGGTTTAGGTCATGATCCTGGGGTCCTAGAATCCAGTCCCATATAGGGCTCCTTGCTCAGGGGGGGGAGCCTGCTTCTCCCTCTGCCTGCCCTGACTGCTGCTTCCTTTGCTGTGCTCTCTCTCTCTCTCTCTCCCTAACCAATAAATAAAATCTTGAAAGACAGAAAGAAAGAAAGAAAGAAAGAAAGAAAATCAGTGCCTACAGAAAAAGCAAAAGCACTCTGTTTAGTGTAAGAGAAACATAAACACAATATAGGGTAGAAAATATGTGCTTCAGCTTGAATCTTAGAGTAATTAAATAACTTACATGCTTGAACTTCAAGTTAGGGAATATTTCACCAAGAGGGAGTCAAAGAGGACAATGCCCTAGATTTCAAAATGGAACAAGGTCCAGATGGATTCACAGAAAAGTTGCAGTTCCCCTCTGAAAAGTGCAGATACAGATTGTTAACTAGATATAAGGGAGTCGTTCAATGGAAACTCAAAAATGCAAAAAAACAAAAACAACAAGTTTCAGCCCAAATATCCTGTGAGCAGGAAATTGTTTTTTAACTAAAGAAATATGAGCTTAGGGAAGGGAAAATTAATTTTGCAGCTGCATTTATTATAACATTGGAAAGAACAGAAACAAACCAATGGCAGATGACTTTATACAGTTTGAGATCATACAGTTGAAGGATACCTACATATGCCATATCTGTAGCAGATATATTAATGAGATGAAGCAGGTGAGAAAGGGTAGCAAAAGATGTGAGATAAGGCTTCACTTTCATGGTGAGAGTGTTTGAGTAAAAGAATATCAAATGTGATTATAATAATGATAATAATGAAAATTGCTATCTACATTCTCAGATGTGGCATGATCAGTGTACCAAATATTAAGAAATCACACATCTCAATTATTACTAGAATAGAAAGCATATTAATTAGCAAAGTAAAATATTTTAAATATATTCATGTATAAGCTCTTGATTCCTGCTATTTTGCTTTAAACTCTACTATATAATTGGAATGTATAAAAGAATCTGTCATAGTTACTACTATATTACAGTATATGCTAATAGTTCCTAATTATTATTTATTTACTATTTCATTATATGTCATAGAGCTTCAGAAATACATATTCTAAAACTTATTAGTCTTTTGAAATTCCAGAAATTAGGGGTACTTGGGTGGTACAGTTGGTTAAGCGTCCAACCCTTGGTTTGGGCTCAGGTTATGATCTCAAGGTCATGAGATCTAGTCCTGAGTTGGGCTCCACAAATATTAAAAAAAAAAAAAAAGAAACTCTAGAAATCAAACTTCTTTTCTTCACTAAACCCAGATAACTTTCAGCTTTTCTTTCTGTTCCACATATTTTTCTTTCTTACTCCTTTTAAGCACATAATCTCAACCACTTCCTGTAAAATTGTGCTTTTCATTTCCAGAACGTGGCTACCTGTTCTCTTCTCATTCTCCTCCCTCCCTTTGTCTCTTCTCCTCTTCGCTTCTCCTCTCCTTCTGCATTTGAGCATCTACTGTGTGCCAAAGACTACACTAAGCCTCAAGGACACAGAGATGAATAATAACCTCTGTGACCTAGCCTTCTTTGCAAGGCAGGTAAATAAAACCAGAAATTGTAATGGAGGGTTGAAAGTATTGTAAGAGAAAATACTATGGGAACACAAAGGAGAGACAGGATACTTGTGGGAGTCAGGCAAAGCCTGCAAATAAGGCTGATGATTGAATTGGGTTTTAATCCACATGAAAGTTTATCAGGTGAAAAAGGAAACATGGTTCTGCTTCTTTGTGTACTTTCGGCATCTACGTTGTATGTGTGTGGTTATCCCAGAACCCTGAAGGAATGAGATACCCACTTTTTTTTTTCCTTTTGATAGCTATAGAACTCACAATTTTGGTATTTTTTCTGAATGTAGTGGGAGAAAGGACTCTAAGAAAATATTCTGATGGATTCTAAGAAAATACTCTAACAGTTCTTTCCTTTATTTGCTGTTTTCTGTTCTGCTTATTGCCGTAGAAGATAAACTTTGGATGCTGAATTCGTAGCTGGCAACTTGTGTTGCCTCTAGTTTCGTCTAGAAGTTTGGATTCTGGGGGCCCCTGCATGGCTCAGTGGGTTAGAAGTTTGGATTCTGATCTAATACAGTGTAATATTTCCAAATAATTATGACAACATGAAATTAGTTAATACATATAAAACAGTCAGCACAGCATTTCACACATGTTAGCTCTTAATCAGCAAAATAATCTATCTTAGATGAAGAAGGTCTACAGCAGAGAGTAAGAAAGAGATGATAGTTTGCACTTTTAGTTTTGAATATACAAATTCACCGTTTGACTCTTATACCAACAAGAACTTGTATATTCTGAAAAAATATATATGATCTTTCTCCATTGAGGGATAAAAACATGAAGTCCTTTTTCTAGAAGTTTGGTTCTAAAGAAAAGATGGAAGTTGAGGATGAAAGGTTGGGGTGAGAAAACATGCTGATTTAAAAATTTTTTAAAAGATTACATAAAGAATGTTTGTGGATTGAAGAGAGAAAAAGTCAAGGCTATGAGTCAATAATTAGTAACCAACAGATAATTGTTTCAGGAAGACCCAGAGGGAACGATAGGGTATGTGATCCAGGAAAAACCTCTTATTAGAAAAAGGGTAACGCCTGTTCTCAGATGGAAAGGACTTAACCTGCCTCTTTCTTCTTCTTCTTCCTCTTCCTCTTCTTCTTCTTCTTCTTCTTTCTTCATCTTTTTAATAACTCGTCTTTTAACTTAGGGAATTTGCTTACTATAGGCAATATAGCTAACCTATCTGGGATTTGATTCTGTATTCAAAATTCATTATTGACACAGCCTAATTCTGAAGAGGTGCAAAGCTCCAATACAACTTTTTGGCTACTCCCACAATCATTTTTGTGAATGATTATGTACGTATGTCGCGTTTCTAGTTGGGGATATTTCTCCTTTATATGAAGCTGTATTTTATCACATTTCCTTTGAGATTAAGAATAGAAATATCATTCACTTATTTTTGACAACTACTGATTTCTTTATTCTTGCACATTTTAGTACTGTTTTTTAAAGTCTTTCCAAAATACGTTCACTTGCCATGAAGAACTACACAGAACTTAAGTGAGAATTTAATAAATCTGTACAGAGGAAAGTACCTGCCCTCGCTTTATTCTGCATTATTTCCTCTGAGCCATTTCGCACATGCTAATAATGTGCATCTAATTTGGGAAGCTTTTAGGCAAAGTTAATTTTATCATTATTGCATTCCAGGTTTTCTGCCTCCCACCTAGGGTCTATGTTGTGTTTTATTCTACTAAAAGCACCCGTTTTTAAACTGTTAAAGTTGAAATTGTACATAAATTACTTCATTTAGCCACCATCTGTGTCTTCTTATCTGTGCATTAATTCTTAATTTTTTATTATCTGTTAACTTAATCATGATGGAAATTACTGAAAAATAAAAATAGAACATCAAGTTCATAAATTCTCTCAACATAACATATTCCTAATCATACATGTAGAAATCTAAGAAATTTGGAGACTTGAAAATGCTTAAGTAACATGTGACAACAAATATGTTCTAACAGAATCAGCCTCTGCAAGACAGAGATTGCCATCTCATGTCCTATAGCTCACATCCTGCACTTCCTGCTACAGATGCCAACTGTTTATACAGTATTTTTAAAACATTTGAGTTATGTGCCAACAACTTAAAATATGAAGTTTACTTGTAATTTTAAAAACTCTAGAACTTCTTATATTTAAAATAATATATCTGATAAGGGGTTGATATCCAAAATACATAACAAACTTATATAACCCTATAAAAACAACTGACCAAACAATCCAATTAAAAAGTGGGCAAAGGACCTGAATAGATATTTTTCCAAAGAAGACATATGCTCTCTCCCTCTCTTAGGGAAACAAACAAACAAACAAAACTACTGAAATGTTCCAGGCATGATATGAGTGACAGTGGAGATGGAAAAATAACCGGATAAATTTGAAAAACAAAAACAATAACAAAACTCATGACATGAATCATCAGTGCTCAGTGGGCTGGATATGTGGGATTCATGACAAAGAGGTGAAGAAGGAAAGATAGGGCTGCTTAATGAGACAGAGAACCTTGGAGGAGGACTGGGTTTATCAAAGCAAAGATCCTATGTTAAGATTTGGAAACGCTGTGTTTGAAGTCTACTGAAATCCTGTTCTACATGGAGAGGTTTTGACTGGAGACCCCAAAGATAATACTATGGGGTGAAAGGAGAATGAAAATGCCTGGAAGAGAAAGGTAGCCCAGGAAAAGGGATTAAGAGGGAATAATAGGGAAATAATAAGAAAAATCAGGATAATGAGCACACAGAGAAACTAAGAAAATATATCACTAAAATTGGAATTCTCAGAGTGGTAAATGCTTATAAGATGCCATATAAAAATAATGAAAAATGTTCATTGTTTTACAGAGATAGAAGTCATTGGTCAAAGTGCCTCTTATAATTAAACTATAACACAAAATGAACTCCATAATTTAATACTATAAGGTCCTAATAATAGTTTTGAATTTATTCTTCAATAAAAAATTTTTAAAAACTGTAATATTTTCAAATTTGGTCTGACTTTATTTTATTCCTCTTTCGATTTTACATTTGACTTCAGATTGGAAATTAAATGGATCAAAACCTTCAAAATTAGACTATTGCTTTTTCTCCAAAGAGAATCCCTATATATTTATTTTATGGTTCATCTATCATTCTTTATCTCATTTTCCTTACCCCCATGTTACCTATAATTTACTGGTATCTAATGTAGGTCTTAAAACCATTTTTATATCTCCTTATTAAAAGTCGTCATCATGATCTCATATCTATAAAATTACATTAATGTAAATATAGCTGTGGGTTTTTTTCCTCTTAATATCGGCTTTTGATCCATCCCAAGGTCTATGTTGATGTATGTAGATGTAATTTATATTTACTGCTGTAAGATGTCTTATTGTTTTTATAGATCACATTTTATTACCTATTCATTTACTGCAGGACATTTAGATTGTTTTCTTCCCTTTGCTATTACAAAATAAACACACTTGCATTTGCACACAGATACACACAGAGTCATGAATACCCTCATATATGCGTCTCTTTATTTACTTGGCTTACATTTTGCTAAGATATATAAATACTGGGGCATATGGATTTCCTGGCTGGTAAAATATGTATAATTTAAGATTCATTAAATACTCACGAAATTATTTCCAGAATGGCTGTATCCATTTTTATAAGCTTTCCTGTGCTAGGGCCCGAGGACATTTATTATAATTTAGAGAATATTTGTAGGTTTTACATTCAGAATTTCTCATGGTGTACTTCAAATTTCAAGTCTTTCTTAAAAGATTTCTCAATAGATGTGTTTCCACTGATATGCTCCGAAAAGAATTATCAGATTTCATACACACTAATTCTTCTTATTAAGAATTCTTCCAGCTATCTTTTTTATTTTATTTATGTATGCATTAACATAAATGTTTATCAACTTACAGTATTTTTAGCTTTTCTATCTCTTTCATTAAAGCACTTTGTGCTCTGGTCAGCGCCTCTGACTACCACAGGATGAGAGAACTGTTTATTATGATGTTGCTCTCCGGAAACAGATTGGAGGAAAGAAGAGCCTGTGTGTTCCTTAAAATGGTGGTGCGTATGGGGATGGTGAAAATTGGTGGATGTTTTAATTGACCTATTTCATTACTTCTTAATTTTTTTTTTGCCTTGAGATCTCACTTAGAAGGAGACAAGGTACAAAACATCCTATGAAGCTTTTTATTCTAGAATGCACTTTATAAATTGCTGAGAAATTATCTTATACTAAAGAATATTCTGAGATTGATTTACCTTCACAAAAATTTTACATATCTATAATTGAACAACAATAACAACAACATACCCACAGGCAGAAAATGAAAATTGAGTTGATTTCCATAGGTTCTAGTCGCTTCAGAGAAATATTTTTTTGGATGAAACTACCGCTCCTTTTTTTTTTTTTTTCTCTCAGGGGGGAAAATGTTCCCTTACATTTTAGCAGTAAAGTAATGTATAAAAGACATCAAGTTAAGATGCAGAAAGGCACAGTCTTATCCAATTTTCGTTCCCAACTCTTATTGAAATGACAAGTAGAATATTTAAGTTTGAAAAAAAAATCTGAAATTCTGCTTATAGTTAGAGAAGGGTGCTACCCACATGTAGGAAACAATAAAGAATTAATATTAACTATAGGGCATATAGAACTAGACTTGAGGAGGTCACCAAAAAACACCTTATACTTGCTTCTTTTCCTGAGAAACAGTACCATCCCTGGGAAGTTACTAGAGAACACCTAAGCAGAAGCCCATTACTGATTTGTAGTGAGATACGGAAGCAAGGCAAGTTTTGCATTGTATAGGGAGTTTAGGACCCGAGCTTCTTTCCTCCCCAAAACAATGTAGTATTTGAAACCAGTGATGATGTTTATACATCACCATTTTGTTGGTGGCTAAAATAAACAGAAAGGCAGCCAGGAGTAGAGGGGTAACAAGTGTGGCTGGAGGCAGGAAAGGGTGCAGCAAAACCACAAAGTTGCTTAGTGTGGAGTCTGTCCAGACACGAGATGGACATAATAAATTGAGCACTTTTGCTGCAGATTCACCATTCCTAAAGAAGGAAAGACACAGATATGAAGTTCCTCTGTTAGGTCACTCTAGATTTTCTCCCAACTAACCTCAGCTAGCTTGATCTTTGAACCATTTCTCCAGTTCAACTTTTTTTTTTTTTTTTTTTTTGATGGACTTATGTGAGGTTCATCTAATAAGATGAAGAAAAGCAGTCTTTGGCTCTGACACATGACTTAATGACATGAACAAGAAATAGAAATACTGTTTAGTGTAGAGGCGGCAGTCACATGAAATTAAGATACTTTTGCCTTTTCCTTGTTCTAGGTTTTGTATCAGTCTGGACATAGAGACAAGTTTTTAGAGTCCTAGAGAGTAAAATTTTGGGAGTTGGTTTAGGATTCCTTAACACTTTGGGATATATTAATTTAAATAATGTTCAAAACATGGCTCAAAGATAGCAGATTAGCCTATTTGCCACATCAGTAGGAAAAATCTAAATACCAATCTTCTAAAATCTTTGGAATCAATCAGTCTAAGCATCTCTTTGGGAATTAAAAAAAAAAAAAAGACTACTGACTATTTAATGGTGGTAGTTCTACAGGTTAAGAGCAAGATGAAACATTTGAATATTTCTTCTTGGTCCCATAAAAAGAAACATTCCTCTCTCATACTCCAGGACGTAAGCCCATGAATGGAATGTGTGCCATTCTTAAAAATGCTAAATATGCACATTCTTTGTCTTTTCTTTTTCTTTTTTGTTAATGAATGTAATAGGACACAATCCTGACCAATGGAACCTTGCTGGGTAACTTCTGGGAAATGTTTTCCTATGTAATAAAAAGATAGTCACCAGAGTGCCCACTTCCTCATGCTAAACCACAGTTGTTCCTAAGTACGACGCTAAGAAAGCTTGCAGCCACCTTATGTTCAAGAGGGAGACATCACTAACACACCAAAGATTTCAGAGCATCTATACGCTTGATGTATGACTAATTGTATACCTTTAGAACTTCTCACCCTGATCTTTTTGTGACATGAGACAAGACAACTCTTTATATGCTAGTTTGGGACCTCTGCTGATTCCCTGGCTGATGTTGATGCTGAAGGTGAGGAATGTTCTAGTTTTCAATGTTTTCTGAATACACCTTCGCTGTAATTCCAACTGTCCTGTTAATCAGTTACCCGTTTCATTTTTTTGATTTCTTCATTCTGTCATCAGAAACAGGGAGCTCATATATATATGAAATTCAAATATCAGAAAAAAAATGATAGAAATCATTTAGAAAGAGGAGGGGAAGAATACTAATATATAAACATACTGAAGCTCACATTGCGTTTAACTCAAATTTAGTTTTCCTTTTTTTTTTTTTTTTTTTTTTTTTAGAGGAATTAAGTTGTACAATTTCATCAATTATAGCCAAGTGTAAGCAGGGTAAGATATTCCACCATAGTTTTTCAGAATGGCAAATGCCAGACTTTCATGAACCTGTGCATGAGAAACATTTGAAACAGGGCTTTGTATCACTATGCCTCTGATGCATATGTTAACAGCAATAAACCAGAGGATGGGAGAAAAGCAGGAGGACTTTTCCACTTGGTACAAATGATATCCCTGAATAGATCTTTCTAGTATTAATATTATAAAATACAGAAGAATAAACCCCCTAATTTTTAGCCTATAAAAATTTCCACAATGACAAAAAGGAAGAAAAAAATGGTTATACCATTCAAGAATAAGAAAAAAAAAAAAAGGAAGCTTTGAAAAAAATCTTGCTGTAAGAAAAAGAATAAATGCTAAGAATTTATCTATCTGTGTTTTCAATGTAATTCAATATAACTTGGATGCTCTGTAAGAGATGAAATGTGGAATGATAGCAAAAGATACATGACAAAAGTTCTGACTGAGAGTCTGACTGAAATAAAACAGAGATGGATGAGATAGGAAAATATTGAAATTAAATTAAATGCAACAGCAGGGAGAAAAATCCCTTATGCTTTAGGAAAAGGAAATAACAGAGTTGATGCTATAGAAAATGATATGAAGGAAAAATAAGTCCCAGAATGAGGAGAATGGTGCAAAGGAATGAAAATAACAAGCAAAGAGGGTATGTTTGGAGCACCAAGAACAGAATTAAACCTGGAGACAATTGGTGCTCCCTAGAGAGACCGCAGAGCACAATGGAATAGAAGCTATAGTAAGAAATACGATTAAAAAAAAAAAGAAGTCAAAGAATGTCACATGTCTGTAGTTTGAAAGGGTTCAGCAGGGTTCCAAGGAAGATTAATAGAACTATACCCCTGTCTACATAAATTATGGTGACTCCCTTTAAATATTAAGAATACAGAAATAATTGTATAAAACTCCAATCAGAAAGTTTAAAAAATGAAAAGGGGAAAACCTATAGGATATCCATAAAGGAAGAAAATTAGGGGTCCCTTTAATATTCTTACCTATAACATTCAATCAAGAAATACTAAAACAATAATTCATCTACATAGTTTCAAGGAAAATATTTGTGACACAAGAATTTCATTCCCTGACTACTTATCACATATTAGAAATGGAGGAGTATTAACAGTATTAAGCTCTATCATAATTACATGTATGTTAAATATATATGTATACATATATAGATATAAATAGATATAGATATCTTAGCCTGAAAAATGATTTAAGAGCTCTAAAAAGGTACGTTATAGTATAAGACATTTGTTTGGAATAACTTTAAATCACCTGGAAATATAATTAAAACAAAGTATTATAAATACTACTTCAAAGCACAATACAAATGTCCCTTATTTCTTTACTTCTTTCCCATTTTTTTCCCAATACTATGTCTTCATTGAACTCTGATCTCCCTGGAAACAACATTGTCTGATGGTGTTCATTCTAGTGAATGTTGCTTGTTTTCCAATAGAGAGTATATCCAATTATCATTTAAAGATTAGGTGTATCTTCTTATTTCACAAATGCCTCTTCTAGTCCAAAAATTAATATTATAACATCAAAAGCAAATTACTTCCTATTTCAGACATTAACACCTGCTTCTACCACTTTTTTTTTTAAAGATTTTATTTATTTCACACAGAGAGAGATCACAAGTAGGCAGAGAGGCAGGCAGAGATAGAGGGGGAAGCAGGCTCCCTGCTGAGCAGAGAGCCTGATGCGGGCTCGATTCCAGGACCCTGGGACCATGACCTGAGCTGAAGGCAGAAGCTTTAACCCACTGAGTCACCCAGGCGCCCCTCTAACACTTTCTTTATCTCAAGTCTTGCTATCATCTGGGTGGCTTTATAATTTATAGTGATGACTCAGAAAATACCCTAGTTTCTCAAATCTTTGGCTTCCTCATCTAGAGGGTTTTTTTTATCAACACTTTTCTTCTGCCATATGAGACCTCACAGCTCTAATTTTGAGAAAAAAAAAAAAAACGTGTCCACTCTTAGACCACACTGAATTATGATTTTATATCTCCAAATTTGCCAAAAAAAATTGGCAAGGATATAAAGTAACAAAAACTCTTACATAATTAGAGAAAGGATGAAATAGTTCAAGCATTTCACATTATTTTATGAATTTGAAAATGTGGTAATCCTATTATAGGAATATATATTGGAGAAAACTTTTCACATGTGCCAAAAATAGTCATAGCTATGCCATTTATTTTTCATTAAAATATATTCTGAAAGCATCCCAAATGTCCATCATAGAAGACTGGCTAATTATGTTGTGGAATTATGTTGAACAACTGAATATTTACTTTTTTTTTTTTATATATTTTATTTATTTGACAGAGAGAAATCACAACTAGGCAGAGAGGCAGGCAGAGAGAGAGGAGGAAGCAGACTCCCTGCGGAGCAGAGAGCCGGACGTGGGGCTCGATCCCAGGACCCGGGGATCATGACCTGAGCCGAAGGCAGAGGCTTTAACCCACTGAGCCACCCAGGCACCCCTGAATATTTACTTTTAAGATAACTGTCCCCAGTCTCCCACCTTTTTCTCTGTAACACATCATATGTCATATGTCTGCTGACTTCTTGGTATGTTTAGCCAATCAGAAGGGCTGGTGGGTGATTTGAGACTATGAAGAAGCTTTCTCTAATCCAAAATATTTCTTCTTCTCTATGTGATTCCTATGGTATCTAAATAGAAGCTATCTCTAGACCATGGCTCAATCTCTCTTTGGCCTCAGGTCTACAAAGCAGTCACAACCAAGGCTCTGGGACCTATTATATCACCTGTTTCCATTATCCCTCCAGCCCTGAAGGTGGCAGTGGCTTCTGATATGCCCCCAAATATATTGTTTGGGTTGCAAAATGACTGCATGGGTTGTAAAACTTCACCACATCTCTTATATTAAGATGAAGGCATTATCTGGGATGGAATAGGACCCTGAAACTTGAAATATAGAAATTTGGGAGGAACTAGATTAAATGAAGCTGGGAACTTTAGAGCCCCCAAATCCCCTTTAATGTTCCTTATCACCAGATATAGCCTCATTTACCACTATCTTTGGAGACTAGCCTGAAAAACTGTAATGACCTGACTAGAGGCAGCTGCCTCATAAGAAAGGTATCTATTCTCTCCAAGACTCACCTGCACCAAATTTGTCGAAAACTGTCAGAATTTATTACTAAGGAGAGTATCACAACTTGTGCATCACGGAGAAAAAGCTTATTCATCAAAATAATTGTGAGACATTACTGGTTTTAATTGTCAGATATCTGAGAATGCACATGAAAATGAATGCTTAGGGTATTAGTCTGAGAAGGATGAATTATAAATGAATTATAACATTGGATCAGACCAAATTTATTCATATTCATTTATATGAGATTTTGGATTTAATGTTCTAGCTTCAAGATGCTGGGAGTGATCTTGGTTGGCTGATTGATACCTGTATTCAAAAATGGTCTACATGAAATGAAGTTGGCTTGCCAGAATCTTTCTAGCATAATATGGAGGGAAATAATTAAAATACTCAAGAAAATAGAAATGTTAGATTATGTGCCACTGCTCATTCTAACCTGAACTGTGTCTTTTGAAAGGGTTTAGAACCCTTATCAGAAAGGCACTGAGAAAAGGTTAAGACCAAACCAACTTTCTCAAAAAAGTTATTTCAGACAAAAAAGTTATGCTGTGTTGATAGTAGGAGATGCTGCCAATGAAATGGGCTCCAATGACTTTACTAATGTAAATGGTAGGGAATTAGTTTAAAAGGAGTTGAGACTTGGGATGGTAACATGAGAGGACTTAGAAGATCATTTCTCTCTAAATAAAAGGTTTTTTGTTTTGTTTTGTTTTTGTATTTTTTTTAATTGGACTGTCACAGAATCTAAAGATTTGGCTATTGGGTCACAGTGATTATGTGACTTTAGCTGTCCATTTAAACTAAGTGCTATGTGATCTGCTTTAAAGATTAGGAGTATCTTCTTATTTCACAAATGCCTCCTCTAGTCCAAAAATTAATATTATAACATCAAAAACAAATTACTTCCTATTTCAGACATTAACACCTGCTTCTACCACTTTTTTTTAAAGATTTTATTTATTTATTTTATACAGAGAGAGATCACAAGTAGGCAGAGAGGCAGGCAGAGATAGAGGGGGAAGCAGGCTCCCTGCTGAGCAGAGAGCCAGATGCGGTGCTCCAAGGGTGGAGGGGTGGTGGGATGCAAAAGGAATTCCTTATTAAATGGAAACAGTATATGTTAGATAGTCCTTGAGCAGAGTTTGAAGACACAAAGAAAGTAATTCTGACTTCAGTAAAACTACTCCTACACTAATTTCTATGATTTCATGGGCAATTCTTTACTTCTGGTTGATGTAGGAAGAAAAATATCTCAAATCTGGTTTATAGATAGATATGTTGGCACTAGATTATAGTATAGCTGACTCTTGAACAACACAGGTTTGAATCGTGAGGGTCTCCTTATACACGAATTTTTTTCCTGATAAATGAAGTATGGTATTGTAAAAGTATTTTCTCTTCCCTATGATTTTTTTATAACATTTTCTTTTCTCTAGCCTACTCCATTTTAAGAACACAGTGTATAGGGGCACCTGGGTGGCTCAGTGGGTTACGCCTCTGCCTTTGGCTCAGGTCATGGTCTCGGGTTCCTGGGATTGAGCCCTGCACCAGGCTCTCTGCTCAGCACGGAGCCTGCATTCGCGCCCCCCGCCCCCAATCCCGGCCTGCTTGTGATCTCTCTCTGCCTACTTGTGATCTCTCTCTCTCTCTGTCAAACGAATAAATAAAATCTTTTTTAAAAAAGTGTATAACAAAAAGTGTAAAACAGTGTATAACACTTTTAACATACAAAATACAAAATAGTGTTATTCATTCTTCATGCTATTGGTAAGGTTTCTGGTCAACAGTAGGCTATTATAGTTAAATTTGGGGGCAGTAAAAACTTACATGTAGATTTTACAACTACATGGGCATTGGCATCCCTAACCTCTATGTTTTTTATGAGTCAATTGCAGTCTTAAATCATATTACAACTCTATTCACAGGTGGTCCTAAAAGACAGTGGCAAATAGAATTTCAGCGAGCAAAATTTTAGGCAATATATCTAGTATATCTGATTGTCTCCTTTGCCTGGAAGAAGTGATAGCCAAAGGAATGGGGGTTTTCATGGATTCACAGGCAGTATCAATTTGCTAATTGATCAGGGACTTGAGACAAACAAGATTCGGTGATAAGGAAGTATTATATAAAAATCATGTGAATTGACTTCTCTAAATGGGCATAGTCTATGAATATAATTTTTCCCTGTTCGTACTCATCAAAAAGATTTAAAAAAATGACCTTTTCCATCAGATAAAGTGACCCATGTTTTAGATGTCAATTACCTCCACTCCTTAATCATCTACAAAGTGGTCAAAATGTAAAAATTCAAACTATGCATAGGCTCAATAACAGAGCTCCCCAACACTAAAGATGATTTCACTACTCATATCTAAGTATCAAGGCTGCTAAGCACCTGATGTGGTCCTTTCATAGGAAGATCAATCAGGTTATCGGCGAAAGAATATGGAGGGGATAGGGGATATGAATTTCCTTTCACTGCCGGTTACAATGCTTCTGTCACTACCACTATTCATAGTTTTAGGAAGCCATTTACAATCCTAATACCACAAATCTTATTGCTGTAACCAAATAACAGGAGGAAATACCAGGAGGAAATAAGGTTGGGGGTACTAAGTGGAGGGAGGGAAAACTCTGAGTGTAATCTAAATGTTTTCCTGGCACTTCTTGTGGCACTTTTATGATTGATAGATATCAGTGGAAAAAGATAGTAATTCAATAAATGCAAGATTATAAAGGACTCAAATACTTCAAAAATCAGTTAGATTAGTTAGATTAACAGAGGATCCTAAACAGCTGAGGGTGATACAAAAAAATGGTATAGATAAAAAAGAGGAAATGATAAATATCAACTAAAATTTTTTGACTAATTACAAAACATGGTCTGCATTATCAGTGTATATGTCTGTTAGGTATACATCAAACTAATTTTTATCTATTTATGTGTATGTTTATTTGAATGCCCCCTCTCTTCTTCCCATTTAGAAAGAGAATTTTTAGTGATACTTTACTTTCACAGATCATGAAAAAATCACTAGAAGTCACACACATAACTGGTAAGGAAGAATATATATTGCTTGGAAGCTCTGGAATCGAGATGGCTACCATGGTTGTTGAGAATTCAGGTCTACCCTCTTTGCAAAGATAAAGTGTTTCCACCTGTAATAGATATCACCTTATATTAGTCAAAAACATGACTAATTGTTGTTGTATAGTTGAAGGGTTAGGACTGATGCTAAACAAAAAAAGGGAAACATGCACTAGATATGAATATATATTTTAAAAAGCAAGATAATAATAAACGTGAAAGTCCAGAAAATACCTCAAGAGGGTACGAGGATGGCACAGAAGAGAAAAACGTGAATTTATTCAATGATTCTAGTGATGTTCTAATTCTTCTGTTGGATTTTGGGATTTTGCTTATTCTATTATCATGCTTTTTAACTTCCATATATACCACAAACATTCTATAATATGCATAAAAAATTCACTCCATGGTTAAAACCTTTTATCCTTCTTAGCATTTTTAAACTTTTTCTTATGTTATGAGATTATATTAATCATCATTTTCTAGGCCCTTTACTCTCTCTCATTTGGCTTCCTATTATATTCAACTTTTTTTGTTCAAAATATTACATTATTCTTAATTTCAATTTTCATTCTTTTTTTTTAATCAACGTTGTCTACTCTGATTTCTTTTTGCATCAACTGAAGTGATCCTTAGATGTTGACTTCTCCCAAAAACAATATAACTTCTTTTCTTGTCTCCCCAATGAAAATGAAATACCACCATCCATCTACCTAGTTACCCACATCATTCTTTATTTCTCTTAATCTTTCAATTTTCCCCATCCTCATATTTGTAACACTGGTTTATCTCTCCAACATTTCTTGTCTAGATTATTGTCACATTTCTCTCTTAAAACATGCACTCTTTGTTTGTTTGTTTTTTTTTTTGTTTTTTTCCACTTTTTAAAAATTTCTTTCCAGCGTAACAGTATTCATTGTTTTTGCACCACACCCAGTGCTCCATGCAATACGTGCCCTCCCTATTACCCACCACCTGGTTCCCCAACCTCCCACCCCCTGCCCCTTCAAAGCCCTCAGGTTGTTTTTCAGAGTCCATAGTCTCTCATGGTTCATCTCCCCTTCCAATTTCCCTCAACTCCCTTCTCCTCTCCATCTCCCCATGTCCTCCATGTTCTTTGTTATGCTCCACAAATAAGTGAAACCATATGATACTTGACTCTCTCTGCTTGACTTATTTCGCTCAGCATAATCTCTTCTAGTCCCGTCCATGTTGCTACAAAAGTTGGGTATTCATCCTTTCTGATGGAGGCATAATACTCCACTGTGTATATGGACCACATCTTCCTTATTCATTCGTCCATTGAAGGGCATCTTGGTTCTTTCCATAGTTTGGCGACCGAGGCCATTGCTGCTATAAACATTGGGGTACAGATGGCTCTTCTTTTCACTACATCTTTATCTTTGGGGTAAATACCCAGTAGTGCAACTGCAGGGTCATAGGGAAGCTCTATTTTTAATTTCTTGAGGAATCTCCACACTGTTCTCCAAAGTGGCTGTACCAACTTGCATTCCCACCAACAGTGTAAGAGGGTTCCTCTTTTTCCACATCCTCTCCAACACGCGTTGTTTCCTGTCTTGCTAATTTTGGCCATTCTAACTGGTGTAAGGTGATATCTCAATGTGGTTTTAATTTGAATCTCCCTGATGGCTAGTGATGATGAGCATTTTTTCATGTGTCTGATAGCCATTTGTATGTCTTCATTGGAGAAGTGCCTGTTCATACCTTCTGCCCATTTTTTGATATGATTATCTGTTTTGTGTGTGTTGAGTTTGAGGAGTTCTTTATAGATCCTGGATATCAACCTTTTTTCTGTACTGTCATTTGCAAATATCTTCTCCCATTCCTTGGGTTGCCTTTTTGTTTTACAACATGCACTCTTTTTTTTTTTTAATATTTTATTTATTTGACAGAGAGAAATCACAACTAGGCAGAGAAGAAGGGAGAGAGAGACGAGGAAGCCAGCTCCCTGCGGAGCAGAGAGCCCGATGCGGGGCTCGATCCCAGGACCCTGGGATCATGACCTGAGCCAAAGGCAGAGGCTTTAACCCACTGAGCCACCCAGGCGCCCCTACAACATGCACTCTTAAGCAAAATTCCATTCTCCAAGGTATTTCAAAGTGATCTTTTGAAAGTGTACTTGTGAATTTTCTTTAATGGTACCTTATTGTTATAAGATAAAATAATTATGATAGAATATTATGAAATAATTTTAGAAGTTTTATGAAACTATGGAATTATATCAGAAAATATTTAAGATATATTTGAAATTAAATGCATGTCACAAGGAGTTTATGTAATTTGATTCTAGTTTTGTAAAAAATAATATTTATGCATATGTATAAATCAATGTATCTACCTATCATCTATCTACATCTATTTTTCTTTCTTTTAACATATCTATCATCTTTCTATCCATACACAGAAAATACTGTGAAGAAACACAACATATTAAGAGTGTTACTCCTGAATTAGGGAGTCAAGAGCCATTTTTCCTTTTTTTTTAACAATTTCCTGCATTTTCCAAATTATCTACAACTCATATCTGTACTTTTAATTTTTTTATAATATGTATCTATTGATAGAATAGGACAAGTAAGTTAAAAATATAAATAATATATGATTTCCCCCTTTAACCTTCTAGTTGATAATGAATTTCCCTACTTTTCTTTAAAAACAACTAGAAAACTGAGGGGAAAAAGACACCGATATTAGATCCTATGAGATTCTGTCTGATTTAATCCTTGTTCCTTTGTATGAAGTAAATGTCAGCTAACTTCACTTTGCCAGATGTGAGGCATTTATCCATGAATGTTTGCTCATTTGACAATATTAGCTCTGGCTTAAGTCAAATGTTACTTATAGGGGAAGGGAAAAGCACCGATATTTAAAGCAACCACACACATATATATGCCATGCATACACACACATATAAAATTTTCTCTTTTTCTGTTTAAATCATATCGAGCACTTTTCTCCCTGCTTGTTCTTCAAATATAATTTCGAGGTTCTTCTTTGCAAATTATTCTATATAGATCCTACCACCTAATTATTGGTGATGTGTTACCACAGTGTGGTAATGTGACCAGCCACCAAAGTTCTAGAAGAGTTTAAAGATCTCTACTAAGAGATTATGGCACTATACTTGACTATTTTCCCTTTTACATCCCTGTATATTCCCACCCTGCCTCCACCAGCAAAGTTAGAAACATTGTCCCATGGACAAACGTAGCTTCTAGAATCTTTTAATTGGCATACTTAATAAAGGATGTTGTTCCACTGTTCACATGCTTTAGCCATGTCTATGCTGAGCCCTCTCTTTAAGCACATAATATGTGCCAGTCACCATTATTGATCCTGGAAATATCATATGCAATAGGAGAAAAACAAGTCCTCAAGGGACTCTCATTCAGCTTGCCTTAAAATGAAACCACTGGCATATCACTAGCAATAGATTTATATCTATACACATGTATTCATTATTTAATTAAGCCTTCCATTGTTGGGCTCATGAAAATTTCCTTCTTTCTTCTTCCTTGAAGATTTTTAAAGAAAATTTAGGATGTCTACTCCAAGCTGATTTTCATGAGAAGAAAGAAAATCTAACTTCATGTTATACTTACTCTTGTCTAAGCTCTAACATAAAATCCCCAAATAATGCTTTTAAAAGATATGTAGTATAAGTCATATTTTCATTTGAGAAATATGTATACCCATATAACCTAAAGATTTCTTATCACCATAAGGACAATGGGGTATCCATCATTACTTAACTTCTGCTTCTATACACAGCTTTAAGGTCCTAGGAAAACTGCATGGGAAATTAAGATTAGAAGGTTTGTAGAGGCAATAGTATTCTGTTAACTGGTTGAAAAGGCAATCAAATGTGTGCTTTGAGATCAGACAGACCTAGATTTGAGTATCCCCTCTGTTGATTACTCATATATAACCTCTGATAAATTACTTTAATTTAACTGGGACAATAATGATGACTTTACAGGATTTGGAGAAGTATTAAATGAGATAGTATATATAAAGTTGCTATCAAGTAAAAATGAAAGAACTCAATTATTGGTAGTTTCTCTCTTTGCTTCTATAATAGCATAGACAGTTAGGAGGAGCTTACTGTAATGCTTAAGAGGACAGTGACTAGAGACCCTTCTGAGCTCAAATCATACCCCTTGCCCAGTTATACTTTGCTTTTACAGATGGTAAATGCATTGAATGAGTTATGAGATACATAAAACAGAGGCTGAAGTGTAGTTAGTAGTATTATTAGTATATTAGTAGTTAGTATAATTATTATTCTTAGTAGTAGTAGTATATTTAATAAACAAAATGAGCCCTCTCCAAAATCAATATTATCATCATATTTAATAAATAAAATAGTCCTCTTTCCCCAGAGGTAATCTCTGTGTAGTTGCTATGTCTGTGAATTTGGTAAGAAATTGGATGGAAACAATATTCTTTTCAATCCCTATACTAAAGTAGATTAAGAAATCAATCAATATTTATACAGAAGCCACTCCCCCTTTATTCAATCCTAGTACTTATTCTTTTTTTTTTTAAAGATTTTATTTATTTACTTGACAGAAAGAGATCACAAGTAGGCAGAGAGGCAGGCAGAGAGAGAGAGAAGCAGGCCCCCTGCTGAGCAGAGAGCCCGATGCGGGACTCGATCCCAGGACCCTGAGATCATGACCTGAGCTGAAGGCAGTGGCTTATCCCACTGAGCCACCCAGGCGCCCAATCCTAGTACTTATTCTTATTTGAAATCTCATGAGAAAACCAAACTATCTTGTAATTACACAGAGAATTAATTCTTCTGAAACAAAAACAATAGCATAACCAAAACCAGCAAAGATGGCCATTACTTCTTTGAATCAGAAGAGTATGCCCTTCCCATCTCATAGTTTCCATAAGTGTGCACAAGACATTTGTATTTATTTTGTTAATTATTAGTTCTATTACCTCCCACCCTGTCTTTCTCTCTTCTTTCCAACCTTCTTACTCATAAAGATACAATTTCTCGAGAATTTTTGAGTAATTATGTCTTTTCCAAGAGTTATATTTCAGGCTGCCTACCTCTGATAAGTTACTTTATAGCCTTTGATAATTTATAACCTCTGCTGTCCTACTTTAGTGAAGATTAAAGCTGAATAATTTGGCCAAGTAGCTTATTTTTATTTGATGAATCCATAAGAAATATCTTAACATTATTATTTTAGATACCAATGGAAAATATATCTGTAAGATTATTTCTTTTTAGCCTCATTTTCAAAATAAGAATTGGAAAAACCTGTGGAAATGTAATATGTCTGTATGTAAATATAATATAATATAACATAATATTGAACCAATAATCCTTAAAAATGATATCTTTCTTTTTCTATACACTTTAAGGGCTGCTTTAGTAGTTAAATGTATTTTCTTTTTTTTTTAAAGATTTTATTTATTTTTTTGACAGATAGAGATCACAAGTAGGCAGAGAGGCAGGCAGAAAGAGTGAGAGGGAAGCAGGCTCCCTGCTGAGCAGAGAGCCCGATGCGGGACTCTATCACAGGAACCTGAGATCATGACCTGAGCCGAAGGCAGAGGCTTAAACCACTGAGCCACCCAGGCGCCCCTTAAATGTATTTTCTAAGTAACAACACACATTGTCAGGAATGGATAAGGATGATGGGATTTGCAAAGTCTTAAAAATGGAGATTAGTTGTGAACACTCGTGTAGGCATGTGTGCATACCTAGTCACATACATTTTTATTGCACATTCTTTACTTCAGCCTAATACTCATCAATGCCAAACTCTTGGTTATATACGGTGAGAGGGATGAGATAGATTGCTGGTTGAAGCTTTAGCGGCAGATAGAAGCACAGCACACTGAGGACTTCAGGAAAGCTTTTTACTCAACTCTCTTCCCTCAGGAGTTTATATTTTCTGTTTTATCTCTGGGATTGAGTTTAGCGACAAGCACACATGGAAAGGCTGTGAGAAATGCCATGGGAACTGCTTAACAGCATTCAGATGAGGGGATGGCATTTGAGTTCCCAGCATCTGGCCTACCTCTTTTGCATTAGAAATCTTAATCAGGTGAACTTATAGGGTAGTTGGAAAAAGAGACCAGCTACATATCTGTTTTCACCAGTAAAAGATGCATCCTATTTTCGAATCAATTCTAAAGGTTAGACACCTGAATAATTTTTATTTGATTGGCATGCTTAAGGTAGTGACATGGCTGGTTCTTTGAAACAATATGTAGAACTCATATTTTTGTACAATTGTTCTATTATATGGACCCATTTTATAAATTATATTTTTGCTATAGTCCTCTTCTCTGTGATTCTGGTCAATTTACTCTAAATTTAGGGCCAGCACATTTCAATTTATACTATTGTAGTATTTATTTGGCATTTTATGAGAGACAATTAAGCAGTTAACTATGATCTATAACCAACAACCATGTTTTATTATTAATATTCTGTGCTTGAAATGTGTGTACATTTGATGGTAAATTATATGTAATTTAAATCAAATGCTGCAGTGATTTTTTCCGCCATTAAATATTTCTAGAATTTCAAGTCTACCTGAGCTGCATAATGGTAAGAGCAATGCAGATTATTTTCTCTTCATTCAGTGGTAAATACAATATAATTCATTCAGTAGTATGAAATTAAGAAAAGTACGAGAAATGAATATAAAAGGAAATGACTGAATTGGAAAAGTAATAAAAATGTAATCAGTGAAGCTGTGAGGTAAGTAAGGTACTTTGGAATGTTAGTACTCTGAATTGTTAAAATATAAAATAATTCTATTTTGCATAGTATTTTTAAATTCACATAAAATGACTGATTTAAATTTGAAAAATCTGTAGTACAAAGAATTAACCTCCCGCTCCCAACAAGATGTTTAAGGTTAAATATAACAGAAACATAAATCTTCTGTAAGTCTTATTAAAGGAGAAATATCTCCTTTCTCCTAACTCTAAGGAGTTAGATTTCTTTCAACCCAAAACTCCGATTCTGAAATGCTAGCATTCTGACATGGTGACAAATTGCTGGAACAAATGCTAAATAGTTAAATGGACGGGTGATGGATGGCCTCATAAGCCTTGCAGGGCAGTCTTTGTAAGATACTAATTGGTTCTGTGAAACTGGTTTTAGTCAATAAATTCACGTGAGAGATTTTTTTTTGTGCTGGACATCTTTAAAGAATGTGGTACTCTAGGTAACAAAACACTGGCAACCTATTAGGTCACCAACAACTTTATCTTACCCACTGTGCATGATGTCCCTTTCCTTAGACCTAGCTATATTCAAATGCTAAATATTCATTTTTTATGCTCAGTGAGAAGATTCTTTATGGGTTCTCTATTTCATCCTTTGATTTTCGAGACTACCTATTTTTCTCACTCCAATAATTCCTCAATTTTTTCTTCTTACAGGAAGCTACTCAACTTGGGCTTTTTCAACTAAAATTTAAGTTTTAAGAAATAAAGTTTTAAATTTTTTTCTGTAGGATTAGAATAAAAATTTTCTTATTGTGTATGTGAAAAAGTAGCAGATCTAATATTTTTAGGACAAATAGATTCTTTTTCTCTCCTATAAAATAATGAAATACAGATTATTAAATTCATTTTCAAATTTCCAGAATCTTGTTTAATGGAAGGAAAGAGGAAAGGAAGGAAAGAGGAAGAAAGGATGGAAGTAAGTAGGGAGGGGAAAAGGATTAACTTCCAGCTGATCCAGTTGACTGGGTCCTTGTGAAGTCATTGAGAAACTAAATCCGTACTTTCTAAGACTGAGAGATGAATGCTAACATATCAATCTGTTCCTTCTTTGCAATTGCCCCAGATGTTTTTGTGCAATAAGAGAGAAGGTTGATTACCAATTTCCATAGTCTATTGGAGAAGAAAAGTTTTTGTGAACCCCAAATTATGTTTCCATTTTCAAAATATCCCAGACAATCCCTCTTTCAAGGCTGAGCTAGGTCTATGAAGTGAAGTGATTCCTCTGTCCACAATATCCCATCTATACACAAAGAAAAAATGAGACACTTTGCAGATGATAAGCAAATAGGTTCTGCAAAAGGGCTGCATCAGTTTAAACTTAACTCTAGAATCACTGTGTGACAGTGAGCAAGTTACTTTATCTTTTTGTGCCTGTTTCCTCATCTGTAAACGTGGGATACTACTAGTATTAGATTCATAAGTTTGTAATTGATTTATATGTAAATCACTTCCACCAGCATCCAGAACATACTAAGCACTCAGTAACTTTCAACTATAATTGTTATTATTATCATTGTTGTTGTTGTTATTATTATCTGTATTTGTTTTTTCTCTTTTTAATGAATCTAGCTTTATAAACCTTATGTGAAATCAAGTTTTTAATTGGAGATTTAGGCTTATTATTGTAATCATTATAAAGTGAAAACAAAAGTGAATATGTATATGTTAATATAAATTCTGTTCCCCAATGTTAATTGCATACCTATAAAATAATTTCGATTTTAAGGATACTTCTTTTTAGCACACCTATTCTCTGAATGCATGAGATACAGCCAAACGAAATGAAAGTTTATTGAATTAGCTTAGAAACTTCTGGTAGTATGTTGAAGTATCCTAGTAACACTAATTCTCTGAAATTGAATTAAACTGATTGCTGTTTTAATGTTATGAATTTTATGAGAAATCACAGCTTTTTCTGCTTTTCATGAACAGCATAATTTTAACCATAGCCATAATACAAATTAAAGAAAATTTGCTCATTGAAAGGAAGCAATAAAAAAGTATTGCACAAGTTAAAAATACATTTAGCTGTCTGTAACATCAATGTAAGTAAGAATCAATCCTGACTTACCATGTCTTAAATAAAAAGAAGTCAATATTTTTCATATATGAAAAAAGGAAGTCGGTGGCTTGTGACATTAGTTTGAGCTAACATTTGTAATTATGAGCAGTGATGGATGTTAACTAGATTTACTGTGATGATCATCGCACATTATATAGAAATATCGAATCATGTTGTACACTGGAAGCTAATATAATGTTATATGTCAATTATATCTAAAAAAATCAGAGAAAAAGCTCAATGATAATGGTCTCAGAATCTCAGTGTTTCTCTTTTTCTTTCTATCATGGTGGCACGAAGGCTGCAGCAGCTATAGGCTTCATGTGAGAGTTTAAAACAAGAGGACAGACATAAATGGCACCAGCCACATCTGTTCCAATGAAAAATATTGTAATAGCATTGTATGATGACAGATGGTAACTACACTTGTGGTTAGCATGGCATAACATATAGAGAAAAAGAATCTCTATGCTGTATACCTGAAACTACTGTAACATTTTGTGTGAACTGCACTCAAATAGGTAAAAGGTACATAACACAAATAAGACTAAACTTTCAAATTAAAAACATTTCCACAGTAAATGAAATTCAAATGGATAGGCATGCCAAAACCAAGCCTGAATCATCCATTTCTGATGCATTCAATAATAAAATCACTTAAATTTAATTATGGATAATATCAGCCATATTAATGTTAATGGCAGTTCTGATCTATCCTTCCAGAAATTAGCATTGCATATTTTGAAATCTCATTTCATTTTACACATTTATTTATTTACAAAAACAAAAATAGAGTTGTATTTATGCTAACGTAAGAATCGTTTTAATGGTAGTTGTAGTTCATTCAGTAACTGAAAAAGAATTATAATTTCATTTTTGTGGACCGAATATATTCCAATCTTCTTCTGTCACTTGGCTCTATTTCCCTCTATACTATGTTTGAAATAGGTGAGGGAGGTTAATAGCTACAAATTTCTAGTTATAAATTAAATGAGATGTAGGGATAAAAAGCACAGGGTAGGGGCACCTGGGTGGCTCAGTGGGTTAATGCCTCTGCCTTCAGCTCAGGTCATGATCCTAGGGTCCTGGGATCAAGCCCCACGTCGGGCTCTCTGCTCCGCAGGGAGCCTGCTTCCTCTTCTCTCTCTGCCTGCCTCTCTGCCTAGTTGTGATTTCTCTCTGTCAAATGAATAAAATATTTAAAAAAAAAAAAAAAAAAAGCACAGGGTAGAGTATATAATAAAGTAAAAATATATATACAATCAAACATAAGCCATATAATAATAAAATAATCTATCATAATGATAATAAAATGACATCCCAACTTCTACATATATTCTTATTAAGTGAATATTATGAAAAATAGTTTATGCCACTGGCAAACAATCTAAATTTTTTGTAGACATTGAAACATCATGTGATATTTAGCTATCTATCAACTAACACAATTTATGAGAGATGAAATTCATAAATGAGGTAATGTATGATCTTTGTGTTGTTTTTAAGAAAATTAAAGGCATTTTGGCTCTTTATTATAATCAGAAATATAAAGAGAGAAAGCTGATATAAAGATAGTGTAAATTTTCATCCAACATTGGATTTTTTTTTTTTTTTTTCTGATAGGCAGAGATCACAAGTAGGCAGAGAGGCAGGCAGAGAGAGAGAGAGAGAGAGAAAGGGAAGCAGGCTCCCTGCTGAGCAGAGAGCCCGATGCGGGGCTCCATCCCAGGACCCTGAGATCATGACCTGAGCCGAAGGCAGAGGCTTAACCCACTGAGCCACCCAGGCGCCCCTGGGATTTTATTTCTATATGCAAATTAATAGTGCTTAAATACAATGTTTTTCATTAAAATTAACAAATTAGTATGAACATCATAATAATTATTATAAGGAAGATTATTTTAAACTTTTGAACATGCAATGCTTCACTGGGGACAGCTAAGAAACAAAGAAGCAGAGATAATGTGACAGAATACAAAAAAGGAGGTCAACAAAATTTAAAACTGGTAAAAATTAAAATTAAGCACTAAGGAATTTCACTCCAGTAGGAGCTGGAGATTATATTCTTCACACATGAAATTCAAATATTATACAAACATCCCTGCCTTTGTGTCTTTATATGATTGTGATTTAGATTCTTGTCTCCGCAATTTGACCACTGTCAAAAACCAGTTCTTTTTTTAAACAGCTTTATCAAAGTATAATTGACATATACATAGTTTTACACATTTCAAGTGCACATTTTGAGGTTTTTATGCATGTTTACATCCATGAAACTATCAGCAAAATCAAGATGGTAACAAGTTCAAAAGTGCTTATAGTCCTTCTCTCTTAACTCACCTCTCCTTCTCCTCCAAGCAACCACTTATCTTGTCACTATAGATCAGCTTGTATTTTCTAGAGTTTTATATAAATAGAATCATAAAATATGTACTTATTTTCCCCTGACTTCTTTCTCTCAGCATAATTATTATGAGATTTATCTTGTTGCATGCATCAGTAGTTCACTCTAGTTTACTGCAAGTAATATTCCATTGTATGGATATACAGTGAATTCTCATTATTCATAGTAGTCATGTTCTAAAAGTCCAAGCAGACTGAATTAGCAAATACTGAGTCACTGCCCCTAGGGAAAATACAGGTTAGGTTCCTGCCAGCCTCTGGTCACAACATTTTTATCAACGAATCAATACATAATCCTGTTTTATGTGAGTTTCTGTTTCAGGGCACCTTATTTAATATATATTTTGATTCATTAACATTGAATTTATGGCACTATAATTCATAGTGGAAAGTAACTTAGCTGATATACATACTTTCTCCATGAGGCACAGCGTCAGACAGCATTTCAGTAGTGTTTGGGGGCCATTTAAACATCAAAATCACCAACAAAAACACAAAAAATGCAAAAGACATGGCACTAAATATAGAGCAGAAGGTTGAGCTGCTTATATTATGGGAGCTGAAACAAGACCTTGTTCAACCTCAGCTAGAAAAATGAGCTCTTCAGGCAACTCAAATGTTTTCACTACTCTGTGCTCTCAAATGTCCTTCAGTGCCCATGTAAATGCCAAGAGGATTCATTTGAGGATTACATATAAATTTTAGTTGGTAGTGGAATTTGCAAATGTGGAATTCTCAATTGTGGAATCGACAAATAATGAGGGTTGTCTGTACCATATTTGTTTATACATTCACCCACTGAATTTGTGTTGTTCTATGAATTTTATCTATTACAAATAATGGTTTCATGAATACTCATGTACAGTTATTGGTATGGATGTATGTATGCTTTTTTTTCCTTATAGGTAAATGCCCAAGAGTGGAATGGCCAAAAGGCATAGTTTGTAGGCTTAAGTTTTAAGAAACTGTCAAACTGTTTTCCAAAGTGGTTGTAAGATTTTACATTCTTACCAGTAAGGTATAAAAGTTTCAGTTGTTCCAGGGCATTGCCAACATTTGGTACAATCAGTGTTTTTAATTTTATCCAATCCCTAGGTGTGAAGTTGCATCTCAAAGAGATTTAATTTGCATTTTCCTAACAACTTTTCTTTTTTTGCTATCTTTAATCTTTGTTGAAATGTCTTTTTAAATTCTCTGCCCATTTAAAATCTCTTAAATTGTTTTCCTATGAAATTTGAGAACTTGACTGTAATTTGAATTCAAGAAATATGCTTAAGTATTATTCTCTCAGACTTGTCTTTTTATTTACTGTCTAAAAACATAAATTTGTATTTTTAGAAAGTGTGTTTCATCAGTGTTTTTCTATAATGAACTAATCCTTTGCTACTTTAAGGAATCTTAGCATAAACCAAGGTAAAACAACAAATATGTTCTCTTGTTTTATTTTAGGATTTTTATAGTTTTAGGCTTTACACTTAAATCTAATGATACATTCAGAGTTAATTTTTTGTACATACTGAAAGGTACAAATTGAAGGGTTTTGTTTTGTTTTCATTCTTTTTTGGCACAAATTTTCAGTTGTTTCAGAAACATTTGTTGAGAATAGTTACCTTTTTCTTTCTTTTTTTAATAGTTACATCTTTTATATTGAATTGCCACTATAATACATTTTCAAATATAAGTTGCTCAGATATAGGTGGGCCTATTTCTGAATTCCCTAGTCTATTTTTTTACCTCTTTGACTGTAATTTTAGCCAAAACCCACATCTTTCTGATTAGTGTTACCTAATTTTAGTCTTCCAATTTTATTCTTTTTCCAAAGTTATTTCAGCTGTTCAATACCCTTAGCACTTTCATAGAAATTTCAGAACAAAAATGTAGATTTCTATAAAAAATCATGCTAGGATTTTTTTAATTAGGATTGTCTTGAATTGATAAATTTGGGGAAAAATTATATTATAAATACTGAATACTCTAAATCAAAAAAGGGTAAAAATCTCACTATTAAGTTGGGTCCTTAAATTATGTCAGCAAAGTTTTATAGTTCTAAATATGTAAGACACCACATATTTTGTTAGCTTTATCCCAAAATAATATTTTTATCCCACTGAAATACTACTTTAAATTAAACTTCTGATCATTGCTACAATAAAGTTGTAATAGAAATGATTTTATGTATTTGTAGTTATATTGCCAAGTTAACTTATTCAATAGCTTTTCTTCAACATAGATCATGATGCTTCATACAAATAAAATTTTACAATTTTTATTTGCATGTCACTTATTTTATTTATGTCTTATTTCACTGATATTAAACTTTGGTACAATGTTAAATAGGAGTACTGAGAGCAAATATCCTTAGACCACTCCTAATCTTAGGGGGAAAGCATTGAGTCTTTTTTTTTTTTTTTTCTTAATTAACCTATAATGTATTATTTGTTTCAGGGGTACAGGTCTGTGATTCATCAGTCTTACACAATTCACAGAGTTCACAATAGCACATACCCTCCCTGATGTCCATCAACCAGCTATTCCATCCCTCCCACCCTCCTCCACTCCAGCAACTTTCAGTTTGTTTCCTGAGATTGAGTCTCTTACGGTTTGTCTCCCTCTCTGGTTTTGTCTTTTCATTTTCCTTCCTTCACCTATGATCCTCTGGCTTGTTTCTCAAATTTCTCACATCGGTGATATCATATGATCATTGTCTTTCTCTGATTGACTTTTTCACTTAGCATAATACCTTCTAGTTCCATTCTTATTGTTGCTAATGACAATATTTCATTTTTGATAGCTGCATAATAGTCCTGTGTGTGTGTGTGTGTGTGTGTGTGTGTGTGTGTGTGTGTGTATAAAACCACATCTCTATCCATTCATCTGTTGGACTTCGAGGCTCTTTCCATAGTATGGCTATTGTGGACATTGCTGCTATAAACATTGGGGTTCACATGCCTTTTCGATAACTATGTTTGTATCTTTGGGGTAAATAGTAGTGTAATTGCTGGGTCATACGGTAGCTCTGTTTTCAGTTTTTTAGGGAACCTCCATACTGTTTTCCAGAAAGGCTGCACCAGCTTGCATTCCCACTAACAGTGAAGGAGGGCTCCCCTTTCTCTGCATTCTCACCAACAGATTAATTTTGCCATTCCGATAGATGTGAGGTGGTATCTCATTGAGGCTTATATTTGTATTTCCCTGATGCCAAGTGATGTTGAGCACTTTTTTGTGTCTGTTGGACATTTGGATGTCTTCTTTGCAAAAATGTCTGTTCATGTCTTCTGTCCATTTCTTGATTGGATTCTTTGTTCTTTGGGTGTTGAGTTTGATAAGTTCTTTATAGATTTTGAATACTAGTCCTTTATCTGATATGTCATTTGCAAATATCTTCTCCCACTCTGTCAGTTGTGTTTTGGTTTTGTTGACTGTTTCCTTTGCTGTGCAAAAGCTTTTTTTATTTTGATGAAGTCCCAATAGTTCATTTTTGTCCTTGCTTCTCTTGACTTTGGTGATGTTTCTAGGAAGAAGTTGCTGCGGCCGAGGTCAAAGAGGTTGCTGCCTGTGTTCTCCTCAACAGTTTTGATGGATTCCTGTCTCGTATTTAGGTCTTTCATCCATTTGACTCAATTTTTGTGTGTGGTGTAAGAAAATGGTCCAGTTTCATTTTTCTTCATGTGGCTGTCCAATTTTCCCTATACCATTTTTGAAGAGAACTGTCTCTTTTCCAGTGGACATTCTTTCCTGCTTTGTTGGAGATTGTTGTACCAGAATTGAGGGTGCGTTTCTGGGCTCTCTATTCTGTTCCATTGATCTATGTGTCTGTTTTTGTGCCAGTGCCATGCTGTCTTGATGATGACAGCTTTGTAATAGAGCTTGAAGTCCAAAATTGTGATGCCACCAGCTCTGGTTTTCTTTTTGAACATTCCTCTGGCTATTCAGAGTCTTTCTGGTTCCATGTAAATTTTAGGATTATTTGTTCCATTTCTTTGAAAAGAGTTGTTGGCATTTTGATAGGGATTGCATTAAATGCATAGGTTGTTCCAGGTAGCATAGACATTTTCACAATATATTTTCTTCCAATCCATGAGCATGGAATGTTTTTCTATTTTTTTGTGTCTTCCTCAGTTTCTTTATAGAGTATTCTATAGTTTTCTGAGTACAGATTCTTTGTCTCTTAGGTTAGATCTATTCCTAGGTATCTTATGGTTTTGGGTGCAATTGTAAATGGGATTGACTACTTAATTACTCTTTCCTCTGTCTTGCTGCTGGGGTATAGAAATGCAACTGAGTTCTGTGCACTGATTTTATATCCTTACACTTTACTGAATTCCTGTACAAGTTCTAGCAGTTTTGGGGTGGAGTATTTTGGATTTTCCACATAAAGCATCATATATCATCTGCAGAGAGTGAGAGTTTGACTTCTTTGCCAATTCGGATGCCTTTTCTTTTTGTTGTCCAATTGCTGAGGCTAGGATTTCCAGTACTATGTTGAATAGCAGTGGTGATAGTGGACATTCCTGCTGTTTTCCTGACTTTATGGGAAAATCTATCAGTTTTTCCCCATTGAGAATGATACTCTCTGCAGGTTTTTCATAGATGGCTCTTACGATACTGAGGGTTGTACCCTCTATCCCTACATTATGATGAGTTTCGGTCAAGAAAGGGTTCTGTACTTTGTGATATGTTTTTTTCTGCATCTATTGAGAGTATCATAAGGTTCTTGTTCTTTCTTTTATTAATATATTGTGTCACAATGATTGATTTGCAGATGTTGAGGCAACCTTGCAGCCCTGGAATAAATCCCACTTTGTTGTGGTTAATAATCATTTTAATGTACTGTTGGATCCTATCGGCTAGTATTTTGGTGAGAATTTTTGTATCCATGTTCATCAGGAGTATTGGTGTGTCATTCTCCTTCCTAATGGGGCCTTTGTCTGGTTTGAGGATCAAGGTAATGCTGGCCTCATAAAATGAGTTTGGAAGTTTCCCTTCCATTTCTATTTTTTGGAACAGTTTTAGGACAATAGGTATTAATTCTTTTTTAAATGATTGGTAGAATTCTCCTGGGAAGCCATCTAGCCCTGGGCTCTTGTTTGTTGGGAGATTTTTGATGACTGCTTCAATTTCCTTACTGGTTATGGGTCTGTTCAGGTTTTCTATTTTTCCTGGTTCATTTTGATAATTTATATGACTCCAAGAATGCATCCATTTCTTCCAGATTGTCTAATTTCCTGGCACATACCTGCTCATAATATGTTCTTGTAATTGTTTTTATTTCTTTGGTGTTGGTTGTGATCTCCCCTCTTTCATTCATGATTTTATTAAGTTTAGGTCCTTTCTCTTTTCTTTCTGATAAGTCTGGCCAGGGGTTTATCAATCCTAATGATTCTTTTGGGGCGCCTGGGTGGCTCAGTGGGTTAAAGCCTCTGCCTTCCACTCAGGTCATGATCCCAGGGTCCTGAGATGGAGCCCCACATTGGGCTCTCTGCTCAGCAGGGAGCCTGCTTCCCCCTCTCTGTCTGCCTCTATGCCTACTTGTGATTTCTGTCAAATAAATAAATAAAATCTTAAAAAAAAAAACAACCCTAATGATTCTTTCAAAGAGCCAGCTCCTACTTTCATTGATCTGTTCTACAGTTCTTTTGGTTTCTGCTTCATTGATTTCTGCTCTGATCTTTATAATTTCTCTCCTCTTGCTAGGTTTAGGCTTTATGTACTGTTCTTTCTCTAGCTCCTTTAGGTGTAGGGTTAGGTTGTGTACTTGACAACTTTCCTGTTTCTTGAGAAAAGCTTGTATTGCTATATATTTTCCTCTTAGGACCACCTTCACTGCATCCCAAAGATTTTGAACAGTTGTGTTCTCATTTTCATTTGTTTCCATTAAATTTTTCAATTCTTCTTTAATTTCCTGATTGACCCAGTCATTCTTTAGTAGGATGCTCTTTAACCTCCATGTATTGGAGTTCTTTCCAACTTTCCTCTTGTGACTGAGTTCTAGTTTCAAAGCATTATAGCCTGAAAACAGCATTCAGTCTTTTAACATTAAGCTCCATGTTAGGTTAATGTTATTGGTAGGTGCCTATTACCAGAGAGATGAAGTTCTTTTTTATTGTTAGTTTCTAGGTATTTGTTTGTTTAAAATGGGAATGGATGTTGGATAAGTCCCACCTAATCATAATGCTTTAGTCTACTTACATATTATTGGATTAAATCAGCTAGATTTTCCTCTAGAAATTTTGCATCTTTATTTACAGAAATTGTTTGTAGTTTTCTTATTCATTGTACTTTATGTGGTTTGCTATCAGAGTGATCATGGTCTCACAGAATGAGTTAGGAAATGCTCTTGTTCTTGAATATTCTAAAAGGGTTTGTGTAGAATTAGTATTATTTCCTTATTATTTCCTATTGTTTAGTAGAATTAATCAGTGAACTAGGTGGGCTTGGATTTTCTTTATGGCAAGATTTTCAACTTAATTATTTAATGGACATTGGGTTATTCAGTTTATCTATTTCTTCCTGAGTTTTGATAGTTAGAATGTTCCAAGCAGTTTGTCCACTCTAAGTTAATAAAATATACTGATAAAAAATTGTCCTTAATATTCCCTTATTATTTTTTTCCCCTTATTATTTTTTAATATATGTAGAAACTGTTGTGATGTCACCAGTGTTATTCCTGATGTTAATAATTTTGTCTTTTTTACCCTGATCAGTCTGGCTAAGTTTTCATCCACTTTATTAATGTCAGAAAAACAGCTTCTGGTTCTATTTTCACCAGTATTTTTCTATTTTCTGTTCAATTGACTTTTGTTCAGTCTGACCTTTATCATTTACTTTGTATTGTTTTTTTTTGGGATAAATTTACTTTTCTTTTTCTTTTTCTTTCTTTCTTTCTTTTTTTTTTTTTTTAAGGTAGATGCTGAGACCATTAATTTGTGCCCTGTTTACTTTCTAAGACAGCCACTTAAGGACTATAAATTTCCTTCTGATTTATATGCTTGGTTTTCATTGTCATTCAGTACAAAATACTTCCAAATGTCCTGTTGATTTCTTCTATGTTCTATAATTTATTTAGAATTGTGCTTTTTGGATTTCCAAATATTTTGGGGAAATCTCCAGAGATCTTTTTGTCATTGATTTCAGATTCATAGAACATATTTTGTATGGGTTGAATCTTTTTTAAATTTATTGAAACTTAATTTATGGCCCAAATTATGGTCTGTACTGTACTGTAGCTTTTGAATTGAACGTGTTTTCTTTTTTAAATGTTGATTCTTTTTTTTTTTTTTAAGATTTTATTTATTCATTTGTCAGAGAGAGCACAAGTAGGCAGAGAGGCAGGCAGAGAGAGAGGAAGGGAAGCAGGCTCCCTGCGGAGCAGAGAGCCTGATGCGGGGCTCGATCCCAGGGCCCTGAGATCATGACCTGAGCCGAAGGCAGCGGCTTAACCCACTGAGCCACCCAGGCACCACTGAACGTGTTTTCTTTATTTGAGTAGAGTGTTCTGTGAATGTCGAGTAGGTCAAGTTGGCTAATAATGTTGTTTAGGTATTCTATATATTCAATGATTGTGCATTATTCTATTAATATTTAGAAAGAAGCTCTAGTATACTTGATAATTTATTTTTTTCTTGCATTTAATCAGCTGATTTTTTTTTCAATATATTTTGAAGCTTTTAGGTACAATACCAAAAAGCCAGGATCCATAAAAGAAAAAAAAGCATAATAAATTATAATTAACAAAATTTATGAACTTCTGGTCTTTAATATTCTTTTCAGATAATGAAATGATAAGCCACAGACTGGAAGAAAGTAATCTCAAGTCACATATCTGATAAGGGACTTGTATCCAGATTATACGAGAAACATAAAACACCTTACTATAAAACAACCCAATAAAGAGGTGGGCAGAAATTTGAAAAGACATTTCATCTAAGAGGACAAAGAGATGACAATTACATGGCAATTACATGAAGAGATCTGAGAATATTTTACAATTATTCATTGGGAAATGCAAAATAAAACACAGTGAGATACCATCACACACCTATTAGAATGGATAAAATTTAAGAGATGTACCAAAGCAAGTGTTGGAGCAACTGGAGCTAGTGGGAATATAAACTGCAATTCTGGAACACAACTTGGCAGTCAGAAAAAGACAAATAACATATGATTTCACTCATATGTGGAATTTAAGAAACAAAACAAATGAGCAAAGGGAAAAAAGAGAGAGAGAAAGAGAGAGACAAACCAAGAAACATTCTTAACTACAACCTGATGGTTACCAGAGGGTAGGTGGTTAGGGGAATGGGTGAAATAGGGATGGGGATTAAGGAGTGCACTTGTGATGAGCACAGGGTAATTATGGAAGTATTGAGTCACTCTATTATACACCTGAAACTAATATTACAGTATAAGTTTACTCAATTTAAATAAAAACTTTAAAAAAAGAATTAATTATAAAATTACCAAATGATCCAGCTAATCTACTGCTAGCTACTTACATACTAGGAATGAATGCCTCTGTCCACACAAACTTTTATACGAGTATTTGTAGCATATTTACTTAGAGTAGCCAAACATGCAAAATAATTCAAATGTCCATTAGCTAAATAAACAAATATGACATGTCCATATATATTTGTTACCCAGCAACAAAACAATGAACTATTAAAAAACAGCATGAATAAATCTCAGGATAACCATGCTGAATGAAAGAAAAATATAAAAAGTACATATCTTATGACTACATTTATTTAAATCCCTGAAAATGCAAACTGATCTATACTGACATAAAACAGGTGAGTTGTTGCCTAAGGGTCCGAAGAAGAAGTTTGAGAGAGGGGTTACCAAGGAATATGGGGAAGCTTTTAGGGTGATAGATATGTTCACTATTGGAATTCAAGGGTGTCTATGCATATTCAAACATACCAAATTTTTTTACTTTAGACTTATCAGTTTATTATATGTCAATTATATCATAATAAAACTGTCAAAAGAAAAATTAAGCCAACAAAGATATAGGACTTAAATGTTATCTCTTTCATAAATATTAGCAACTCAAAGAATAAAAGCTTAAAAGCTTTTAAATATATGTAAAACCATAATGAGATTATCATAGAAGTATTATGGACATGAAGAACAGATGCAGTAAACTTAACCTCCAATTTAGTGAATTAATTCCAATATTATACACTTTTATTATTAGTCATTCAATTATTATTTCAATTTTATTTTGCCAAGTAGTTTAATATTAGTGATATATTTTTCTTAATTATTTCTGCTTCCTTATTTTATGCAGTGATAATATTTTCCCAGTTGTCTGCTATATAACTCTAAATTTTATTCAACCAGTATTTCATGTATGTGGAGAATGACAGAGGCAATAATATTTTGGCTTTCTCTTTCTATGAATCTCTTCCTCAGTGTCTCGTCCCTTCCCTTCTCTCCCACTCTCCCCATACACACACAAAACCAGGATAGAGAGATTCCTAATCAGATTTGTCACATCTGAGGATATACTTGTATTTTTTGTTATTATTATTGGGTATGGCTACTGATCCACAATGATCCAAACATACGTGATGTGTAGTTATAGTCCTGGCACTACCGAGTAGACAGTAAGCTCCACCAGTGACAAGAACATAAATAATTATCCATCTTTGGAACTCGTTTGTGGACCTGCCACATAGTAGGCATTTTAACATATTTATTAAATGAATGAAAATAATTTTAGCATTCAGTTTTGGTGAGATTATGACAGAACTGATATTTCCACACTGTTATTGCCATAAAGTAGTAGAAGAGTCATCATGGAATAAGCAATATATGGAGGTAAATAAGCATCGTAAATGTGCTCATAGTCACCTCCTTTTTAAAGATTGCTGTTCGAGGATTTTTGCGGAAGGAAACTACTGGGTACCTCCACTGAGATTTTACACACATTGTTGCAGATCCTTGAGCTGGCTGTAAAAAGTAGGTAATATTTATACCTCATCCTCCAGGAAAATGAATCCTGGAGTGATAGAATGAGTGGATCAAATACGGATGTTTTGAGTATGTGTTCTTTCCAATTATTTTGTATTTAAATAAAAGTAAAAAATGATAATGGGAATATCATGTACATTCACTAAATGACCAGGTAATTGGAGACTGAGATATTTTTCAGTGCCACATCCACTGGAAAAATTAGTGTATGGGTTTAAAATAGATAGATAGATAGAAAGATATATGAATACGTGATTCATCCTGGTTGCAGTCTAGCATTTACGGGACCAAAATAACTGCCCTGTCTGAAATTTTCTTTCTTTGATGGTCCACTCTTTACTTTCAAGTATTCGTTCCCATTTCTTAGAGCAGAAATTCCACACTTCAAAATAAAGTACTGCGGGCATTGTCTTATGCTCTCTGGAAAACATCCTTACACAAGTACAATATATCCCAAGTATCGTAAGGTGGCTTGAGTCAGCTTTCCTAACTCCCAGGTTGAGGCTAATCCTGGCCACTTCAGCTCTTATAGCTCCTCAGATCTGACACTGCACCTCCACACCTAGAGCATTTTCTCCTGGGCATTAATTGGCATAATAATAGGCTTAAATATTAAAAAACTTCAATGTATAGAATTGTAGAATCGTTATATTTTATACCTGAAAAATATAACACTGTATGTTCCACTTGAATAAAAAAATGAACAATAAAAAGTAAATAATGAAATAAAGGAATAACTAATCTTAAATGAGCATCATATTTTTCTCAAGTAACTGTAATAGACTTTGAGGTAAGCAGACTGTATCTTTCTTTAAATCCAATGATAGAATATATAGTTTTATAAAAGTACATTTTTCAGCTGAACAGTCTTATGCACGTTGAAGATGTATAGGAATGAAATTTCAGATGGTGGATTGCATTAATGTGACTCAGAATTGCAAATAATAAATGTCAATAAGAGCAATATATTCTCATCAAAAGTGCCTTGAATTTAAAATTTGCTATAATAGAATTATTCCGTTAAATATCCATATAATTTGCTTCAAAATCAAAGTAAAAGCACACTGCTGACTTCTGTGTATGAGTTTTATATAAATAGGAACTTTATCCTGCAGTTTAGCAGCTAAAGACATATAGTAAATTGAATTGATTTGTAGTTGAGTTTTCAGATACGCTTCTCTTGTTTCATGCGGTGATCAAATAGGGGACACATTATAGGAGTTAAAAGCTAAGCTGTTAAAGAAAACGAGCTGGATTTGTAGCCATCCGAGAGCCCTACAGTACTGCAGCATACTTTCTAGCATTTAATCAGACTGTGGCTCTGCCAGATAGGCCCTGGGTCTCTTGGGAACTGATCTATAATAAATATTTTATTTTATTAATACTAAGAATTGTGGCCATACACCAAACTGAACAAACAACTGTTAATGTGATTTCCAATACAATGCTTTATATTTATTTGCCATAAAAGCCAAAGGTAGACTTATCTACACTATTGACCTATAAAGCTTAACTACTGAATCAGATAAGGCTGAGAGACAGAAGCTGTCTAACTGAAGTTCAATAATTTTATAGAAACATTTGCTTTAGTTTTTGTTGTTTTTATAAACTCTATGTTCTGAACATAGTTTTAAAATTCACACATTCTAACATATACCACAATCTATTCATGCCCAATCATGACAATTATGAAGGTTTGTATTGTAGTGATATATAACGGGTCATTTCCAATTAGCTTTTATAAAATTGGAAGACCAAGTTCCAATAATGCTATTGTTATTTTTAAGAGTCATATTATAAAGATTCTTTTTTTCTTTAGAAATTTCTAACAGAAAAAAAAAGAAAAGAAATTTCTAACAGGCTCTATCCTCTCTTATTTAGTAATTGAGGTCAACTAGTATAAAGCCAAACCCAAATAAGTTAAGGGATCCTGAAAAACTATGACTTTAGCATAAAAACGTAACCAATAAATTTAGGCAACATTCAGTGGCTAGGCTTCATCCATCGGGAACAATGTTTGTGGGTTGTTTTTTTTTTTTAAGATTTTAAGTAATCTCTTCACTCAACATGGGGCTCGAACTTACAACCCTGAGATCAAAAGTTGCATGCTCTACTGACTTAGCCACCCAGTCTCCCTGGGGGGTTTTCTTGAGATTAAGCTTACGCTGAACGTTTACCAAACTCTCCAATTAATGTTAGACTTTGCTAGGGATAACAATGAAAATAACCTATAATTTACCATTCTTTTCTTCTCACACATTTTTGAGCCTTTCAGTTATAATTGCTATTAATTAAGAAAAATCTTAGTACACTTACATTCATTCAGTGGTTTTTAAAGGAAATTTCAGTTAAAAATGAATATAGGTATCTAAAAAATGATAGTTTTTAAACTAGAAAGATTAAAAGCTAATACTGCTACTACATTCATACTCACTTATTTTTTTTTCTTTTTTTCTGGTCACTGTAAATGCTTAAGGAAAGGGTAAACTTCTTAATTTTTTTTTCCATGTTGCTTATTTTTAGCATTCTACTTTTTATTAGAATCATACATAAAATTATAGTTCATATGCAAAAATACTCTCTAAAAGGTAAGTGGTGACATGTTTAACATTTTTAAAGGATACAGAGATATTTGTATATTGCTTTTGAATTATAGAGTGGAAAAGTCATGCCAAAATGTAGTCAATTGTTCACACGTTCTTCATCTTTGTATTCCAGCTAACATGTTTAGGGTGTTATCAAACAAATTACATGAAGTGGAGGAAATAATAAGGGCATACATGCTGATGACATGCTTTAGAAGAAAAAGGCCATCTAGAGATCATTTCTTCGTGCTTGTCGTATCAAAGTCCTATCCTTAATTCCTCATCAAATTTACTAATCTCTGCCTATATCATGCTACATAAGAAATCCGAAAGAAATAATATTAGTTGGTGTTATGGTCATTTTTCTTTAACATTTCACTCTTTGTAACTGGAGTGTCTCCTGAGAATGTCAAGCTGAGTTTACTTGGGAGCATTTCTTAAGAGATATTACAGAGATCAATTGCAAACACTGTGCTGCTGGTCTAAATATCTCAAAGTCAAGATAAGGAGATAAAGTGTATTTTTCCTCCAGACTATGAGATGTTTGAGGACAGTAACTGTGTCTCAAACTCCTTGAGTCCCCAACTCCTATCCTAGTATCTAGAATGTGTGAGGAGCTAATGTTTGTTATATTTGCTTCAAACTATGGCTTGTGAGATGAAGCCGTGGAGCAAAGACTGATCAAGTGAGTAGACTGCAGTGCAAAAGCCCGAGATAGGGCTAATAAAACCAAGAAGCGGAAAAGACAGGAAGGAACTGACATGGGGCAGGTCATGAATGCCCAGAGTTCTTAACTGGGAATTCAGACAGTAGTAGCATCTCTGCTACAAGGGAATGATAAGATGTTTCAGCAAAGAGCTTCTGATTCTGCTTTTGTCTGTGCTATAAAGACGAAAATAAATCCTATTAAGTACTAACATGATTTCTCTACATTTTCCTCACCATACAGTCCCAACAAAATGTCTTAGTCAAGTCAGGCACTATAGTTAACCCCATAACCCAGCGTAATACCCTCTCCCTACCTGTTGCATCTATGTCTGTTAGAGAAGTTATTAGCTGCTGGTTTCCCTCCTCCCCACACCTTTTCCAGGCTGGGATCAGCAACAGAGTATGTGTGTGAGCACCAGGGAAAAAAAAAGAGATAAAGATGCTGCAAAATGATTTGACTTTTTCCTGTGACTGGGTTTAAGGAGGTCTCACTGTTGCCAGAGAAGGGAAATGTGATTCTGGCAAAAGAGGCAGTGGGAGACAGGCAGATAGAAAGCAAGATGGGTAGCTGCCAAGAGTGACCAGCAAAAACAGAGAAAGACAAAGGTTTTGGGACAGGGAGAAAGAAAAATAAAGAGAAGGGAAATCTGTGAGAGAAACTGAGTAAGAGAGAGGAAGAGAAACGTCTTTGGGGACATTACTCTATGAGTGTCCACGCTGCCATTTTCTTTCAGACTTGCAAAGTCTGAGAAGATATTTTTAAAAATTTGCTTTCTCAAGGTAACAATTTACATCTACTAGAAATCACTTGTGTTAAGTGTATAATTCTATGATATTTGGCAGTATATGGAATCACGTGACTACCATCTCTACCAAGACATAGAATAGTTCCACCAACCCAAAATGATCCCTATACTCCTTTGTAGTCAATCTCCTCCTCACTCCATCCCAGGTCTCTGTCTTTCTTTTGCTATTAGTAATCCTTTATTATAAAAAAATTCTCAGCCTCCAAATATATATAAAGAATAATATAAAAACTTACCCACAGTTACTGCCTGGTTTCACCACTCCTAGCACTTTATTTCTTGCTTTCTTAAGTCAAGTATTACAGATAGAGTTAAGATCCATGCTCACCCCTTTCAAATTCCTCTCTTCCAGGTCCCAATTTGGTATTTTCATTCCCACGCATCTTTTATTAATTTACAACATACCTGTGTGTACATAAGTTACATATGGTCATTTTCTATTTTTAAAGGTGAGTACAGAGGACATAATACTGAATATATTACTCTGTTGTTGTTGTTGTTTTTTCTCAACATTTTGTGTTGGAGATGTATTAGTGATACCTATTACTAAGGTTATTCACTTTATTCACTTTGGATTATCCTGTTCTATTCCCATTTATTTATCCACCTCATATATGGATAATTCAGATTGCTTCTAATATTCTGTAATTGCAATCTATAAATTAATAAACATTTTTCCTACACATATTCTTGTATACAAATGCAAGAGTTTCTCTAAGAAACTGTGCATTTGGTGAGAAACTACTGACCCACAGAATATACTACACCTCTTAAATCCTTCCAGATATTGACAAGCTGTTCCCCAAAGGAACTGAAAATATTTATATCAATTCAGAAGTATATAATGGTACATGTAGTTCCATATACTTAATAATGTTGATGTTAGTATTTGTTAGTTTGACAGTTCAATAGATACGAAAAAGTCCTCTATACTATACTATCTCTACACCATTAGTGTATTCTTCTTTTTGAAAGGCCTTCATATACTTTGCCATTGAATATACTTTGCCGGTTCGAGCAAGACGCTCAAGAGCAAACATCCGGTCCATCATGCTTTTCGATGAGGTGGCATCAGCAACAATATGAACCTCAATACCTCGGCCCACTATTATCTTTTTATTTTTTTTTTAAGATTTTATTTTTTTATTTGACAGAGAGAGATACTGGGAGGAGCAGAGGGAGAAGCAAACGCCCCACCAAGCAGGGAGCCCGATGTAGGACTCCATCCCAGGACCCTGGGAGCATGACCCGAGCCAAAGGCAGACGCCCAACCAACTGAGCCACTCAGGCATCCTGAATGTATTATCTTTTTTTTTTTTTTATTGTCTTGTAGCAGTTTTTAAAATACATTCTAGGTACTAGTTGTCTGCTACTCCTATGAGTAGCATCTGTTTACCTTCAGATGATCTTCCCTGGAGGTGGTGGCACCAAGTGTGAAATAACATAAAAATGTTAAGGAAAAAAAAAAAAAAGGAAAGAAAAATGTCAAGGAAAATGCCTCCACCATTGCTGGCATTGATGCAATTCTTTTAGATTATGTCAGGCTACAATATTTCTTTTCTTCCTTTCTCTCTTTCTTTTCTTCTTCTTCTCCTTCTCTTTCTCCTTCTCCTTCCCCTTCTCCTTCTCCTTCTCCTTCTTCTTCTTCTTCTTCTGTCTCCATCTCCTTCTCCTTCTCCTTTTTTTAATAGGTGTACACAGAACAGAGTTCATCTCCTGGACCTATTTAATGGTGAAAAACACGATATCTAGGCTCACCTTGTATTTTGTTATTAGAAACTATGATGCAATGAATAACCTTGTGTACATGTCATTTCATGTGCACAGAGGAATTCATCATTTATGATCTATTTATTACCTTTTGACATGCTTCACCCATGATTTTCTTAATTGTAAAAAAAATAATTTTAATGCATTCACACATAGCACAGTTTTCCTTTACGTATGTTCTTCTAGGGTTTAGTTTTAAAAATGCTTTAGTCCTAAACTGCCATAAGAAGTTTCTTCTATATTTTCTTAAAACATCTTTTATTTTAGGTTGCATATTTTGGTCTTTAATTCAATGGTAGTGCAACTAGGTATATAGGAAAACAAAGGAATTTATTTATTTTTTCCTCATGCAAATAAAAAAATTGTACAAGCACTGCTGATTGCATATGATAGCACAGTCTTTCCCCACTGAACTATAGTGCTGCCTCTAACCTACACATGGAGACTCTTTGCATGGGTCTGATTTACAGCTCTTCCATTGGCTTATTGTCAAGACCACACGGTTTTAATTACCATAGAATTAGAATAACTCCAGATGTCTGTGGACTAAATCTATAGCTCATTCTTCAGAATTCTGCAAGGTACTCTTGGTCTTCTGCTCTTCCAGACACACACTTATAGGTTAGATTTATTATTAGGAATTTTAAAAACTTCACTGCTATTGTATATGATGTTTATTTATAGTTATGATTGCTTTGTTACTACATTTATTTACTAATGCTTTGATGCTGATTTGTAGAACAAACTTTATTATTAATTAATTATTGGTTTTGATTCAAGAAGCCTTGCTGATGTCTATAATAGTTTGTGGTTCTATGGGACTGTCTATATGGACTTTCATTTTATACACAAATAATGGCTTCTTTTCTTCCTTTCCAAATATTGCATACTTTCTTTCTTTCCTTCTTAATGTGTCATTTAGACCCTGCAGGACAAAACTGAATAAAAGTGGTATTCCTGTCTCATTCTTGATTTTTTAAAGGATATGTTTCTAATATTTCTTTGAAAATGAATTTGCTGAGACATAGATGAACTTTACTCAGTTAAAGAAATTACCGTCTATTACTAGGTTGCTAAGAATTTTTTTTTTTTTAATTCTAAATTATTGTTGGGGCTCCTGGGTAGCATAGTCAGTTAGGTGTCTGCCTTCCGCTCAGGTCATGATCCCGGGGTCCTGGGATGGAGTCCCACATTGGGTTCCCTGCTCAGCGGGGAGCCTGCTTCTCCCTCTCCCTCTGCTGCTCCCCCTGCTTGTGCTTTCTCTCTCTTTCAAATTAATGAATAAAATAATCTTTAAAAAAATTTTAAGTTATGACTGAATTTTGTGGTCTCTTCCATTTAACAGGATGATCCTATATAATTTTTTTCTTTTTTAAATTGGTACATGTGTGATGTAACTTGATTATAATTGTAAACATTCATACCCATATAAGTCTTCCCATTTATATACACATACTTGCATATATGCGTGTGTGTATACAAACATATACATTTCTGTATTTGGCTTTCTAAAATTTTGTTTATAATTTTTACATCCATATTTAAGGGTGATATTGGCCTCTTTCTTCTCATGTGTATGTATAGTACTGATATCAAAATTTCACTATCCCCATAAAACTGATTTGGAAAAACTTATTCTCTGAATGAGTTTATATACGACAGAATTTATATGTTTTAATTAATACTAGTGACATATTGCCTGCAATATAGTAAAGATAAAACAAATATATGACTCTATAATAGAAATCCAAAAACTCAGCAGCCTTCACCTTCTAATCAGGGGATCTACCCTTAATGTTACCAGAAGACTAGAGGGATTATCCTGTTAGTTTCCCTGTGAAGCTCCTTTTGTCATTTTCTTGGTGAGATTTTATGTATTTCTGGCCTCTTCTGTTTTGGAGTTAATTTCTGCTCCCAGGTTAAGTTACCTTATAATAACCCACAGTATTTCTGAGGGCTTACTCCAAGAATACGTAAGCAGGCAATTTTAATGGATCCACTTAATTCATGTACCAAGACTATGATAAGTACTTTGTAAGTATCATTTCATTTAAATCTGAAGCAAAAAATTTTATGAGGATAAAGAAATTGAGGCACAGAGAAGTGAAGTAACTTCCTAAAGTCACTTAGCTCATAAGTAAGAGACAGGATTCAAACTTCAGCATTACATATCCTGAACCCTGCCTTTATCCACAGTAGATGTTGCCCTCCCCCCCCGCCACCAGTTTTTGAGGCATTCCCCTAGCTACCCTTACTCCAGTACTTCCTAAAGTAAAATTTTTGATACCTAATACGTGTCAGATGAGATACCATTGCGTTTCCTAAATATTCATAATACATACATTGATGAAAAGCAAGACACTATGTTCATAGGTGTTAAATTTTGGGTAAACTAAAACTGAAAATTTTGCTCTTTGTAAAACCAGAGCACTTAATTGAATGCAGAAAATTAATTGTATTTAGAGCATTCTGAGCTGCGAGAGACTGTTTTTCACACAGGGAAGTATATTGAAAAAATTAAGAAATCAGGTACTTTATATAGAATGCATTGCACATGCTTGTGATTTTGTGAATTCTTATTACTTTAAATGGCAGATAGAGTTTCAAGGCCTCTGAAGTTGGTTATTATTAGTTTCACATCTAAATAAACACTGGGAAGAAGAACCCATGCAGGGTACTCCCAATTTAGTGTGGCCTAGTTCAGTACCATCATCCCCAAAGCCAACTCACTTGATATCAAATGGGTTAAAGAAGCATTCTGTATAGCAGATCCTTTGGGTACCCAAGTCAGATCCTCTTAGCATTCCCATCCAGGTCAGGCTCCCCTTATCTTCTGCCAGCCCCTGAGACTCTAGGATTGAAGACTTCTTCTCAGTTTATACACAGACTAGGCCAGAAATGCTGAGGTATTTATACTCTTAAGTAGTCTAGTGATAAATGTAAGTCAGAGCTCAAATGCCCCCGGCTTCCTGCCCCTTTAGTTGGGGGTTAAGGCAACTCTGAAGCATTTTTTACTCTGCCAAAGTCCTCAAAGAAGATTAGCCACAGTTTTCCACAGTGCTACCCTATTCAATATTACACCATTTTTTTAGGAGTGCAGGGAGGTTATAACTTTTTTGTCTCTTTTTCCAACTCCCCATTTCGTGTTTCTTGAAATCATCTCCCAAGGAATCTATGTCCTCTCATTACTAGTATATCTCCCCATAATTATTTTTTTATCTGTAATGTTCAAATTACCACCTCAAGCACAGGGCTGGGTACATAATTTCTGGGGTCCATTGCAAAATGAAAACATAGAGCCCCTTGTTCAAAAAGCAAGAAAAATAAATAATGCCCCTAAAGATCCTAAATGTAAAACCTCTTCTTCTGCTATTTCTCTTTCAATCTGTCAAGGTGTTTTTTTAATCTGCTTTCTAATTTTGCAGAATGCAGATACGCAATGCTACCAGAGAGCTCTCTCTACGACTCTGCATGATCACTCATAGTCCACTGATTGCTGGATTCCTCCTCTCACTAGTCACTGATATGCTATACCCTGGCCAGGGGCCAAGAAGTCAAGCTCCCTTCCCCAAGGCATAGCTGCCCCAACTCATAGCTGGAAGGAAATTACCAAGGAATTATAACCAACGGGATGCGTGGGGTACCTGGATTGTGGATGAGCTAGAGGCTCACTCCCACCAAGTTACCCATCAACTATGATATGGTATTGTAAGCCCTAGATATGGATGGGCACAGGCATGCCCAGCTAGCTCTGAGGTGCCATGTGACGGGCACAGCCAGCCTTGGATCTCCTCAAACTCCTGCCCAGTTCTCTACCAGGAATGGAAGGCAGCAGCAATGATTAGATGGGTAAAGGGAAGGGGAGGCCAGGCAGAGCCTGAGACATCAGGGGCAGGTGGTGGAAGCTGTCACGGGAGGAGGGGAATAGACAGTGGGGAGGAAGGGGCCAGGAGGGGCACAGGTACTAGGGGTTGATGGAGCAGTTATCACTGAAACTCTCCTAGAAAGATAGAGCGTAGGAGATTAAGTAGGAGGTGGAGTTGGATGTGAGTTGAGGATTGAAGCTATTGATACATGTTCTATTGTGTCACTGGACTTCATTCACAAAACACAAATTCAAAAATTAAATTACTAAGAATTTCATGAAGGTGACCAAAGAGCATTAAATGTCACTATAGGAGCCCCTATAGTGACAGCACTAGTCCTAAATCCATGAAGCCAGCCACACTGAGCACAAGTCCTTGACCTCATTCTCCCTAAAACTGCATTCCTTCCTTTCTCAATCCTATCACACTGACCACACCCTTCATCTTGCAAATCTCTTACGTTAAATGTTTTGCATTTCCCACTTTCCAGTGGGTTTTAAAGAAAACATACACATATTATTCAGTTTACAGGACCCACTTCCAATCACTCTTATATCACTTTCCCTCTTTTCAAGTACATGGACCTCTCTTATAATACAGAATTCCATTCTAACTCTGTCTACTAACTTTAAGGTCCTTAAGGAATATGGGTCCTGTATTTATAATTTTTTTTCCATATATATCCTAACATTATTCTTAGTCCTTCTGAGATACCCGATGGCATCATTATAAAGCTAGATTTCTATGTCAACTACATTTCCATCGAATACCTTCTTCGGTTCACAGCCAGGTCCTGAGGCCAACAATTAAAGCAATGCTCCCATGATCATTCCTATTCTGTTTAAGGTCCTGACCTGGTCCCTATCATATGTGGGCATGCAGACTTGGTGGTAGCTCTCTGGGTACTCACCATCAAGAGGACCCTACATGAGCTAACACTGGCTGCACATCTAGGATCAGGAAAGCAGGGTTATTCTGAAAAAGAACAGTCAGTGGGTCTGGAAACCTAGGGAGGATTTTAAAAGGTAGAATTTCATCTGGGTCTTTAAAACAATTCCTCTACCAAAAGATCAAATTCTAAGGAATTTCATAATTCACAATATATAACTCCCATTTTCACTACTAAATAAGGTTGGAGGCAAACACAAAACTGTGCAGACTAGATATACTACAAGTTTGTAGTTTCATTAATACTTGGCAGTACTTTTTTTTTTTTTTTTTTAAAGAGAGAGAACATGCACAAGTAGGGGTGAGGGACAGAGAGAGAGGGCAAGAATTCCTCAAGAAGATTCCTCCCCACAAGAATGGAGCTCAATGTGGCTCCAGGACCTTGAGATCAAGACACGGGCTGAAATCAAGAGTCAGATACTCACCTGACTGAGCCACCCAGGCACCCCAATACTTGGCAATACTTTTGCTTATCTGTAAGAGATTCCTTATCCCCAGGTTTTTCCAACCTTTTCTAGTCTAATTTCAAATCTCTCCTCTTTCACTTTGCCTAAATAAAATAACTACGTGTCCTTCTTTCTGAATCACCTCATTCATCAGCCCACAGAAAACTCCCCTAACTTTCATAGGCTAATCATGTCAACTGCCAGTCTGGATTGGACTGGCTGCTTTTTTCAAGACTGCCAATCACTCACTGGGTATGTCTCTACTCTAATGGTCAATACTGTTTGTTAAATGCACACATTTCCTTAATTCAATTACCTCTATCCTCATTTAAAAAATAAATAATTTTGCTCCCAACTTTACTAAGAGTGAGTCTAGGTGACTGAAGGTGCCTAGCTTTGTCCTGCAAGTTCAACTTTTGCTATCTTTTTTTTTTTTTCCATTTTATTTATTTTTTCAGCATAACAGTATTCATTGTTTTTGCACAACACCCAGTGCTCCATGCAAACGTGCCCTCCCTATTACCCACCACCTGTTCCCCCAACCTCCTACCCCTGACTCTTCAAAACCCTCAGGTTGTTTTTCAGAGTCCATAGTCTCTTATGGTTCGCCTCACCTTCCAAATTTTTTTTTTTAATAAACATATAATGTATTTTTATCCCCAGGGGTACAGGTCTGTGAATCACCAGGTTTACACACTTCACAGCACTCACGATAGCACATACCCTCCCCAATGTCCATAACCCCCTCCCCCTCTCCCAATCCCACCTCCCCCCAGCAACCCCCAGTTTGTTTTGTGAGATTAAGAGTCATTTATGGTTTGTCTCCCTCCCAATCCCATCTTGTTTCATTTATTCTTCTCCTATCCCCCTAACCCCCCATGTTGCATCTCCATGTCCTCATATCAGGGAGATCATATGATAGTTGTCTTTCTCCGATTGACTTATTTCACTAAGCATGATACCCTCTAGTTCCATCCACGTCGTCGCAAATGGCAAGATTTCATTTCTTTTGATGGCTGCATAGTATTCCATTGTGTATATATACCACATCTTCTTTACCCATTCATCTGTTGATGAACTTTTGCTATCTTTAACTGCCTCCTCTTCTCCCAGTCTGCAATCTCCTACCCCTTGTCAAGTGACAAGCAAGTAACCAACCCCTTGTCTAGCCCTGCAGGAAAGATCAAATTAAAATTGATTACTACAGATTATAAACTAATCTTTAATCCATTAAGCAGAAGACTGAAGTTCATCTCACCTATCAGGAAAAAATTAAATTGAAAATGATTTCATATTATTTAAAAAAAATCAGTAATATACCTTTGATGTAAAGAGTTCTAGCACATTCTTGAAGGCATCTTTAATGACACATACTGAAATCTTATTGGTTGATTTAGAAATTCTTCATAAATACCTAAGTATATACATGACTATAGTTAGTGAAATACTGTAACTACTGGGATGCTTTTTGCAGGATCTCTTTCTAGATTAAATGGGATATTATCTAAAATTCTTTTCCTACTTACTTTGCTCATAAAGCTTCCCATTGGGGAACATAGGTAAGAGACGGTGTATGTAACTATTTTGACCATCAAAAGAACAGTGTAAACTTATGGTAAAATTTTTCTCTTTTATCTTTATATATTCCCTGAAGTGAAATGCTAGAGGTGATAAAGTAAGAGAGAAAGAAACTTGGTAATAATAGGAACTCAGCAGACAGCAAAGTTCACACTTTTCCACCTTCATGTTCTAGCACTTTTAGCCTGAGCTGTTAACTGTTCTTACAGCTTAACTCTTTCATGCCAGGAAAAAAAAAAAAAAGGTAATATATGCCCATGGAAAATAATTATCACTATAATCATTATATTTATAGAGCAAGAAAGACTTACAGTTACAAAGTTTTTCTTGTTTTTTGTTAATGAAAATAAATTTTAAAATTCACATACCCCCTTTTTGCTAATATAGTAGTCTGCAAAATGTTTGGAAGTAAATATTTTTCTTTAAGAGGTGCTAGAAAGACGAATTATGTGCACATGTCCCTACTTAAATTACCACCATGCAGACTAGAAAAATAACTTTTTTCATAGTATGAACAACTTTTTCGATCTTGGAAATAAAGTTCAGAAATCTGGACATATTTTCTTTGATTAGGAAACAAAACTCCTTTAAAAAGCAGCTTTGATTTTGTCAGTTGCTACTTAACCTTTTCGTTATCCTCAAAAGAACCAAACATTTTCTCATTCGGTCTCCCTCCTTCACATCTGACTTTCTTCCCTCTTTAGAAGACAGCAGTTAGGACCACTGGAGATCTGCTTCCCTTTATCTGGTCTGCAGAAATGAGTCTGGAGTCTTCACAATCACAGCCTCACACAATGCCAAAGTCAAGGCCCTTCCAGATGGCTGATTGAAGTGGTTTTAGGAAAGACTGGGAAGAAAATTAAGGGCAGTGCTGTAAATTATATAATAGAAGCCTAGAATTTAAGCATACACATTTTCATATTTAGCACCTCTTGAAAGGAAATTTTTATAATAGAACTGCTTTATATTTAGATCTGTATCTTCCTTGGTTGCCTTGTCTTGTTCCAATTCTCTGAGGGTACTCTATAAATAATAGTGATACAAAAGCCTCAGCATCTTTTGCAGAAGGTAAATGTTCTCTGTATACAAAGCTGTTATTGCAACTGCCTCATCCTTACTAGAACCTTTACTGTGCCTATTTTTAATGTGTCCTTGTCTTGTGACTTCTATAATAAAAAGAAGAATGCTGGCTCATTCATCTTTGAATGTCTGGCACATAGTAGGTGATCAATAAATATTTACTGAATGAAGAGGGCCATTGTGCTCTGACAAAGTTAAGACTACGGTCTTCTCATCATAGTGTGTTAGGTAATTAGGTTTAAAAACAGATATGCCCCATTTCCTATTTTACTCTTTTTGATGCTGTCTTATTATTATTGCTATTGTCAACGTGCTTATCTATTCCAAAGTAATAAAATGCATTCTCAGTTTCATTGACATACATTCTCACAGAGCAATTAATTAATTTAGTTATCTCACAAATACTTAAGTGAGAATCTGCTAAATAAAATGCATGGGGAACATAGCCCAGCCTTTAAATAGTTTATAGTTCTAGAGGAAAGGAGGTGAATTAAACCATCACCTAATGTATTTTAGTCATAAGTTTTATGAAGGAAAAGTTCAGGTGTTATGAGGGCATTAAATGGGAGAAAAGTGCTTTGGCCTTACGTTCTGACTGAATAGAAGCCACTTTCATGGACAATATTTACCATTTGTTTCATTTCATATAGTTGGGGGTTCAACTCACTTAAAATACATTTCTGATAATTTTACAGCTCATTCCAGTTGAGACATTCTTAATCAATTCATACTATTAGTCATAGTATGACTATTACTTATACTATTCAATGGCCATGTGTATATTGTTTTAAATATTTTACGGTAATTAAAGTCATCAGCCATGGTCTTGTTATTTGAAAACCAAAACCAACTCTGACCATAGCAAAGATGCTCAGCATTCTCTGTCGAACCCAAGTTAGTCTAGTTACAGATAAGAAAATCTGATTGTTCTCTAGCTACCAACAAACTTAAAATGTTCTCTCCCAGAAGGTCAGGTTCTTGACTGATATTTAATCTGGAATCTGGCAAGCTTTCCCCAAATCTTTCTCCCTACTCACATGTGAGAAAGTGAAGTTTTAGAAAGGCCTAACCTGTTATCTGCTAAAATGGAATTGCTGGTTGCACAATGTCACACGTACTTACTATAAGCAGAGTTTTATTACTTTTATAGCACCTCATGTAGCTTTTAGGATATTTGAAAGTGTGTGCCTTTAAATGACTATCAAGTACTTCTTTCCAAAGAAGAGCTTTTTCAGAATAGCTAAAGAGGAAAAGTTCCCCAGGAATGTCAATTTACACTGTATCTCTTTTACCCACAAGTTTTTCCTTCTGTGGAAAACCAGGTCATCATTCAAGAGTTTAATAGCTGGACTGCAAATCTTCATCACATTGTTAAAGACTGCTTCCCCTGGTTTACAAATTCTACAAATACCTTACAACCATACTGTGGAAGGGTGGTTTAAATTCTTCATATACCTTCATGATAAGATAGTAGCCACTGATTACTGAAATTCATACATCTACTATATGACTCTAAAAGTTACATAAAAATGCAAAAAATATAAGGGGTTTCAAGAAGTCCATTTCCATTCATTATACTCTTTTTTGCCGGAGAGAAAGCCATAGTTAAAATGTGGTATATCCACTTCAGGCTTCTAGTCTTCTAGTCTTCTAGAAGACTTCTAGTCTTCTAGTCTTCAGAGCCTCTAGACTGTGAACTTACAAGCCTTTCTCAGTTTCTCTCTTTCTACCTCCTTAGGTGGGACAAGATGCTAGGGTGGGATGGGGCTGGTCATTTTCCTTCTCCCAGGTCAGTTAGGCTCTGATAATACTTTAGCAGGTTAAGTTTTGGTTAACAAGTTCTCCCTGAGGGCAGGCCTTTTTAAGAACTCAGTACTCTAGGGGTGCCTGAGTGGCTCAGTGGGTTAAGCCTCTGCCTTCCACTCAGGTCATGGTTTCAGGGTCCTGGGACTGAGCCCCACATTGGGCTCTCTGCTTGGCAGGGAGCCTGCTTCCCCCTCTCTCTCTCTGCCTGACTCTCTGACTACTTGTGATCTCTCTCTCTCTCTCTCTCTGTGTTAAATGAATAAATAAAATCTTAAAAAAAAATAAAAAGAACTCAGTACTCTATATGCTACTGGCACAAAAGTAGATATTTAGATCAACAGAACAGAACAGAAAGCCCAGAAATAAAACCACCATTATAGCTTCAATTAATCTTCAACAAAGTAGGCTAGTATGCAAAGGGAAAAAGACAGTCTTTTCAACAAATGATGGGAAAACTGGAGGGCTACAACCAAAAGAATGAAACTGGATCACTTTCTTTTACCATACACAAAAAATACACTCAAAATGGATTATGGACCTAAATGTGAGACCTGAAACCATAAAAATCCTAGAAGAAGAAAAAAAAAAAATCCTAGGAGAAAGAACAGGCAGTAATTTCTCTGACATTGGCCATAACAACATTTTTCTACATATGTCTCCTGAGGCAAGGGAAACAAAAGCAAAAATAAACCACTGGGACTGCATCAAAATAAAAAGCTGCACAGTGAAGGAAACAGTCCACAAAAGTAAAAGGCAGCCTAAGGAATGGGAGAAGATATTTACAAATGACATATCCAATAAAGGGTTAATATATAAAGAACTTTCATAACTTAACACCAAAACCACAAATAACCCAATTAAAAAATGGGCAGAAGGCATAACATATTTATCCTAAGAAGACATATAGATGGCCAAAAGACACATAAAAAGATGCTTGATATCACTAATCATTAAAGAAACACAAATACATAGAATATTACTTAGCCATAAATAAGAATGAAATCTTGCCATTTCAACAACATGGATGGAACAAGGGAACATAATGCTAAGTGAAATAAGTCAGAGAAAGACAAATACTATATGATTTCATGGAATCTGAGAAACAAAATAAATGAACAAAGAAAGAAAAAAAGGGACAAACTAAATGCAGACTCTTAACTGAGGAGCACAATCAGGTGGTTACTGGAGGGGAGATGAATGGGGATAAAGGGGATTAAGAGCACTCTTTTCTAGAAGAGCACGGAGTAATATATGGAAGTGTTGAACCACTATATTGTACACCTGAAACTAATATAACACTATATGTTAACTACATTGGAATTAAAATAAACTTAAAAGAAAAAAGAAAAAGAACTCTGTACTCTGGACTACAGGCATCCCCAGCTTTTTGAAATTTCATACCATACCACTTTATGAAAGACCTACGTTAGTACCTGTTTTCATTAACTGAGGGAAATTTGTTGAGGATTTTCACTTTTGTGGGGAAAAAAAAAAAAAAAAAGTAAAAATAGCATTTGGCACCTGTTCAGTATAAGATACCCCGAACAGTGAGAGCGGCCCTGCCAAGCTCCTTGCCCAGGAAACCTCACTAGATCTCTGCATCTAGCCACCATAGCTTTGAATTGTGTCCGTGAGCATCTGTGCTTTATCTTGAATTATTCTGTGCATTTATTAGCAAGATGGGGTGGGGGGTTTAAAAAAAAAAGAGCTCTTATAAGATAAAGAATAAAGTATGGGGAATAGACAAATGGAAAATATCTAATGGGCTGCGGCCATACAGTCAACCTAGTTTGGATTGAGAAAGCCCAGAGTTGGTTCTGCATTTGGGGATTGGCTGACTGGATATTCTGCATTTCTGATCAAGTATGTAAAATATAATTTATTTAAGTTTCAGTTTAACACAGTACCCTGGGCAGAAGTGGCTCCATCTTGGAGCCATTTTTAACACACCCTAACACCATGTAAAAATCTGAACAGACTTTGAAATTAACAACTTTTTTAGGACCCATAAGAGAGAAGAAGACACAGGGCCAACCACTGGCCTGCAGACTGGGGAGACAAACAGATGAATATAAGAAGTTATGGCTTCTCAGAGGAGAAATGACCACAGGAACCAGTGTTGGGATAGAGAGAGTTGACCTGTAATAGATAAGTTGCTGGTAAAGGAAACCAGAGTATGTCACCCCAAAATATGCCTCTGACATTAAAATTATTTTGAGAAGAAGGTAATTAAGAACCCAGAAAAAGCTCCTCTTTTTCTGTTAAAGGCAGGATATAAGTTCTCCTTTTCCTGAGACTGAGTCCTCTCAACCCAGAGAAATAAGTGAAGAAAACTTTACTCCGTTAATACCCTCCTATATAATTACCTTCCCACAGTCTGCCACCCTATTGAAGCCTAAAACTGCTTTCCTTTGTCTTGTCATTTTCTCACAAATTTACATTCTTTGCTGAAGATGCTAGATAAGCTAAACTACCAAACTCCACTTGGAGCTACTTTTCATTTAGGTTTTTTTCACATGACACGCACTGCATGCATTTTTCTCTTGTTGATGTCTTTTTGTTAGAGTCCCAGCTGAAAACCTGAGAGGTAAAGTTTTGTCTCCCCTACCACGGAAGCTCAGTGCTGTCAAAAAACAAACTGCGCACTGAACAAAACAAAGCAGAGAGATGAGCTTATTGCAAGGGTTATGACCTGCAAGCCAACAGGCACATGAGTTCTGAGTTGCTTACAGACTAACTGTAATTAAATATTTTTTATCAGGTAAAGTCCCCACGTGCATAACCCAAACAATATAATTTCCGGTGTTCTCTTTGCATTCATAAAAATGTATAAATATAGCTTTAGCTACAAGGATACAATACTAGTATCTATGAGTCTATCCTTTAACCTCACAATATTATCTCCCCAGAATATTGAGTATAGGCTGACACCATTCTCTTCTATGTAATTCACCATAGTGTTGACATCAATGATATATTAATTATGTTATTAATGGACATTTGTGTTGTGAGATCATCCCTTTATATTCCCGAAATAGCTGACCACGTTTTTTAATGGTAACTGAACAAAATAGAAATGTCCTCTGCTAGGATGCTGACGCTGGGTGGAAAGGTCTTTGCCTAATGTGTTATGTGAATTATACAGTAGAACACATCTTAATGGTTTTGCTGTAATGAGCTTTTGCTAGAAGAAAGTTTTATAGTAAACTATCTATTTTGGCATTTAGCAACCAGGGCTTTAATTAGAGGTACTGCCTATATTATACAGCATGTGTGGTAAAAAGAAGTTCTACATACCCTTCCTCCCAAAAAACATCACTTTGCTTCACTTCTTTAGAAACAATCATTTTAGCAAAATAATTTTCATTAGTTATATATCCACTATCTGGAATAATTTAAATGTGAAATTAACCCAAACTCATAGTAGCTTAGAATATACATTCTTGAGAACAAGGCAGATAACTGGAGAGAAAGGGATACATGTTTTTTGATGAAGGAAATTGGAAAATACTAATACCTTATTTCAAAATAATGCATTTATTTCAGGGTAGCTAATTTTGGATATACTTGTTTTACTGTATTTTTTTCCTCATAGAACTTATTATGACTATCTGATATTCATCTTCTATTTCTTTTTAAGATTTTATTTATTTATATTTCAGAGGGAGAGAGAGAGTACATAAGCAGGGGGAGTGGCAGGCAGAGGGAGAAGGAGGTTCCCTGCTGAACAGAGAGCCTGACCAATAAGGACTTGATCCTGAAATTCTGGGATCATGACCTGAGCCAAAGGCAGCCGCTTAACTGACTGAGCCATGCAGGCATCCCTGATATTCATCTTCTTAAAAAAACTACAACTTGATTTTACCTGTGGCCGTGTCTAAATAGAAATATCAAACATTTTGTTCAAGTTTTATATATTTTAGTGTTGAATTTCAGCATAAGAAATAAATGTAATAAATTAAAGCTATTCTGATACAGCATATAGATTACTCCTTAATGTGATATATGATTTCAGGACATCATACACCTAGACCTCAAGGTGTCAAAATTAAATTTTACTATTTAATCAAGATGTAATGCTATGGAGAAGAGGGTGGCAAAATTTTTCCTTAAAGGGCAGATAATAATAATAATAAAAGTCTGCATTGAGTAATATAATATCTGTTGCAACGACTCAGCCCTACCATTGTAGGGTAAAAGCAATGATAGGAAATATACAAACATATGGGAATTGCTGTGTCCCAATAGATTTGATGCACAAGAACAGATGACAGGAAGGATTAGGCGGTTGGCCAAACTTCTCTGATGCCTGCTAGAGCTGAAAGTGAGACTAGGGATTGCAAAATAGATGTGTCTGGGTAGAAGGGCATTCTTATCCTAAAATGGAAGTTTCAGGTACATTTCTGAACTGAAATATTTTTACATAATTCTTAATCTCTTGATCTGAAAATAAACAGTTCTAAAACACTGACTTCAGATGATAGCACTGGGCCTTAACAGATATTTTATCTCTATGTTAACACTCTGTGCTGGACTTCTTTTTTTTTTTTTTTTTTTAAGATTATTTATTCATTTATTTGAGAGAGAGGCAGAGAGAGAGAGAAAGCAGGAGAGGCAGAGGGAGGGAGAGAATCTACAAGCTGACTCCCTGGCTGATCAAGGAGCCTGATGCAGGGACTCAATCCCAGGACCCTGAGATCATGACCTGAGATGAAACCAAGAGTTGGCTACTTAACCGACTGAGCTATCCAGGCGCCCCTGTGCAGGACTTCAATATAATTGGTAAAAGACAAATATATTATAAAAACAAATAAAGAATAAAAGTAAAAATTCAACAAAGAAGTTACTCATTGGTCTCAGACTATTTTACTGAGCCTTGGGAGATAAGATATTCTGAGGTTAATAGTATATGCCAGTCTTCAACCAATACTGATTCTACTCTCCAAGGGTGGAATATGAATATCTTACTTCCAATCTACAATAGATTGTACCACACTCTTAGTGAAGATTACACTTCTCTCCCTCATTGTCATCAGGCTAGGACATAGACTTGACTTAGCCTATGATATATGAATGCAAGTGTCATATGCCACTTCTGAGCATAAAATGTATGATCTATTAGAAGACTCTGCCATTGCTTTTTTCCTTCTGTATGAGAATCTTATGTCTCAGGTAGGACCTGCTTCTCTGGCCTACATCCCAGAAAGAAGACATCTGGAGCAAGGTCCCACTTGACCTACAACCAGCCCCTAATGAGAATAAGAAATGAACCTTAACTGTAACTCATTAGGGTTTGCAATATTTCCTTCCATAGTATAACCTACTGAAAAATGACAGAAACTGCTTGCAGAAGTTGTTTGCTAGTCTAAAACTAAAATGTGAGACTGACCTTAGAGCCCAGTAGTAAGCGACAAAGGCTAGAAAAATGGCAACCTGTTGTACATCTGGAGAGCCTTTGATAAAACCATTCCTGCAAGTACTTGAAAGAAAGATAGTTTACTAAGCAAGCTGGTGCCTTCAGGCAAAATTGTTGTGAAACGGACTGGTACTAATGTGTGCTAGTAACTGACAATAACAATGAAAAAAGAGATAACTATGGAAAGGATTAGCTGGTTTACAACTGCAGAATCAGGAGAATGCAGAAATTTGGGGACTTAGAGGATGAAAGTGGCAATATAGTTCTCCTATATAACTAGTAAAAGATAAAATTGAGAACTGTTTTAAATGAAAACAAACAAACAATTTAATAGAACTTTTTGATGGATGACCGGATGGCTTAGTTTGTTAAGCATTTGCCCTCAGCTCAGGTCATGATCCCTGGGGTCCTGGGTTCAGGTTCCACAACCAGCTCCTTATTCAGCAGGGAGTCTGCTTCTCCCTCTGCCTGCCGCTCCCTCTGTGCTCTCTTTTTTTCTCTCTCTCTTGCACATGTGCTCTCTCTCTCTCACAAATAAATAAATAGAATCTTAAAAAAAACCAGAGCTTTGAAATAGTTCTTTGCCTGTAATAACATCTATAAATGTTTTAAGGTACTAAACTACTTCAGGTTGACAAAAAGGCTCAAGAAAGAAAAAAGGCAACAAAGGTGTGGCTCTTTTATTTGAGGTTGAAAAGTTCATGGTGCAGGCAAGATTACTGGTGAGAGAGGCATATCTGTAAGATAATTATGGATGTGGCCTTGCACTCACTGCTGACTGGAAGCAAAGACATTAAAACAATGTTTCAAGAGAGTCGTATTTCCGAAAAAGCTATTCACTTGGATAAAACACAATGTGATTGCTTGGGATTTAAAAAAAAAAAAATGTTCTGGGGGCACCTTGGTGTCTCCATGGGTTAAAGCCTCTGCTTTCAGCTGGGATCAAGCCCTGCATCTGGCTCTCTGCTCAGCAGGGACCCTGCTTCCTCCTCTCTCTCTCTGCCTGCCTCTCTGCCTACTTGTGATCTCTGTCAAATAAATAAATAAAATCTTTAAAAAATAAATAAATAAATGTTCTGAACTTCCTAACTTTTCCATGAGCAGGAAGCAGGATAAGAATACTGCTCAGCACTCTCCAATTGTTTTTTCATATATAGCCCCAAATTATAATGGTGAAGTGAAAACTACTTTAAGAATAAACAAAGAACCCTGTGGAATAATTAGCTGAGGAGCTACACAAGGAACAGACCGCTATCCCAAGAGAGAGTTTCTTTTTCCTTTTCTTTTTTTTTTTTTTAAAGATTTTATTTATTTATTTATTTGATAGAGAGGGGAGAGAGGGAGAGAGAGAGATCACATAGGCAGAGAGGCAGGGGGAAGCAGGTTCCCCAATGAGCAGAAAGCCCAGTGCGGGGCTCAATCCCAGGACCCTGAGATCATGACCAGAGATGAAGGCAGAGGCTTAACACACTGAGCCACCTAAGCACCCCCCAAGAGAGAATTTCTTAATACTGGTAAAGGAACATTTCCCACCTTATGGCTCCTTGCAACATTTATCCAAGTAGGTTTTTGGAATTGCTATGGATGGAAGTCTGTATTATTGTGAGATCCTGGGATTTCAGCTTCTATCATGACTGGATGGGTCTGTAGGGAGAATTTCAGCTGAGGGAGGGAGAAAACCCTCTCTTTGTGACCAAGAGGATAATTGATTTGTGACCGAGGTCATAGAGTTATGCCCAATTACTTTCTGTTCCCCCAGTAACAGAATTACCTTTCTCCAACCTGTTTCACCAGCATTTGGTATGGCCTTGATTGGGTTAAGGAAGTGTTAGTGGATGCCACTTCTGAGCAGGAGCATATACAGCTATCACATGGGCCCATGGATGCCCCTTTTCCCTGCCATGAGATGCATGAAGCTTCTTTGGCATTTATTAAAAAATAAATAAATCAATAAAGCCCATGTTGCAGTCAGCAGCGTGCACTAAGCAACATCTCACTGAGCATTTCCATTCTACTAATACTGCAGTTATAAAATACTGTGGCAATAAAAGAACTTTGCAAAATCTAACAAAATTTACCAATACTTAGTTTTATTAGAAGTTTAACTTTATTTTTCTTTACATACTTAAAATAAATGGTGTGATTTTTTAATCTAAGTCATACAATATTAAATCATCATATTAAAGGACATAATAAAACCCATGTTACTAAAGGAAACATTGAATGAGGCACAATTGAAAGTCTTAAAGCATGCTGGTTGATGGTTACGAAGAAAACATCTCTGTTTGTTTGTTTGTTTGTTTCGAGACCCAGGGTGCATAAAAAGACAATCACTTTTTTCTTTATATAATAGCTTAAAGTTAAAGCTGCTCTATGAATCTGAATTATTGAATAATTAAACCTATTTAGAGTTCTGAAGGAAGGTAATGCTGACTAGTTAATTGGTGTGTTCGCCTTCTATTTAAAGCTTTGCCAAACTTTCTCTTTAAATATTCACATTAGAATGACTCTCAAGCTATCTAAACCTTGTTGTTGCTTTTAACAATTGGAGAAATACATTTTTGGAGTGCATGTAGGAAAATAAAGCTTGATAAATTTAACCCGGACAATTGCATAAAATAGAATTGCTTGCACAATTTGCCTTTTCTATATAGTTCTAGATTGCAAATTACATCATGGCTTTTAAGTATTTAGAAGCTAACCAAAAAGGTCTCTTTTTATATAAATATGACTTTTAAAAAAAATCTGGGATAGAGGCTGTAAGCATAGTTATTTTCAAAATCTGCAATAAAGCCACAATTGGAAACTGTTAGCCCGTGTTAATATTCTATTTGTTCATGGCCTAACAAGAGCAGTCAAGTTTATTTATGGATGTGTCTCCATCTCTGCAGTTCAAGTATCTGCTTCTCATTCTTTCCTATCATTATCTCTTTTTCTGAAAGTTAATACTTTATCAATATAGCACATTTTTAGAAACTAGGTTTAAAATCTGATCAAACTGGAAGTTGAAACAACACTAGAGCTCTCTTATAGAGGCATTTTCTTTTTTTTTTTTTCAGAGGTTTATGCCAGGGGATTCTTACAAATAGATCCTTCTGGAACTTGAGGTAGCTGAAGCGAGTACTATATCAAGTATTTTTTTTTTAATTAATTTATTTTTTTATTTGTTTATTTACAGCATAACAGTGTTCATTGTTTTGGCATCACACCCAGTGCTCCATGCAGTACGTGCCCTCCCTATTACCCACCACCTGGTTCCTCAACCTCCCACCCTCCCCCCCCCCCCCCCCCCCGCCCCTTCAAAACCCTCTGGTTGTTTTTCAGAGTCCATAGTCTCTCCTGGTTCATCTCCCCTTCCAGTTTCCCTCAACTCCCTCTCCTCTCCATCTCCCCATGTCCTCCATGTTATTTGTTATGCTCCACAAATAAGTGAGACCATATGATACTTGACTCTCTCTGCTTGACTTATTTCGCTCAGCATAATCTCTTCCAGTCCCATCCATGTTGCTACAAAAGTTGGGTATTCGTCCTTTCTGATGGAGGCATAATACTCCATTGTGTATATGGACCACATCTTCCTTATCCATTCATCCATTGAAGGGCATCTTGGTTCTTTCCACAGTTTGGCGACCGTAGCCATTGCTGCAATAAACATTGGGGTACAGATGGCCCTTCTTTTCACTACATCTGTATCTTTGGGGTAAATACCCAGCAGTGCAATTGCAGGGTCATAGGGAAGCTCTATTTTTAATTTCTTCAGGAATCTCCACACTGTTCTCCAAAGTGGCTGCACTAACTTGCATTCCCACCAGCAGTGAAAAAATGTTCATCATCACTAGCCATCAGGGAGATTCAAATTAAAACAACATTGAGATACCACCTGACACCAGTTAGAATGGCCAAAATTAGCAAGACAGGAAACAACGTGTGTTGGAGAGGATGTGGAGAAAGGGGAACCCTCTTATATCAAGTATTTTTTATGTGTTGATTTCAAACCTCTTTCAGGTTGAAAACAGCTACTGAGGACACATTTGTTTAATTGTAAGTTCTTATGATTATTTACTTATCTTATGCCATTTGTGTCATGTTCTTGTCATTCCATCCTTTCCTTTCTTGAAAGACCATATTATGATTATTATTACAAAGAGGGTAGAGCAACCTACATTTCTTTTTCTCCGTTCACTGACAGACGATGAGCTAAAATGAAAATAAACTTTTTTTTTCAGAAAATTCAATTTATTTGGGGGGATCATCAGTAATTTAGAATTGAGTAAATTTCAAGAAACTGTTTCAAATCTTCCTTCGAATCAGCAAGTTGCTATAAAGCAGATAAAATGAAGGAGAAATATTTATTGAAACCATTTACCAAGTAATATTATAGTAAAAGTAGCCTCATATTCTAGATATATCTTAAAATAATTACCCTGAAACTTTCCAGTTTATAAAAAAGTTTAAAAATGTAAATAAGACAAAGACTAAAAGGAAAAAAAGGCAGCATTGTTTCTGCCTTTCAAAAAAGTAGGTTCAGCACATTCAAGGTAAAACATATGGCAGCAAATTTTTTTTTTTTTTTCCAGCAATCACAGCGCCTTAACATCATAACCTTATTTTTAGTGGCTGTGTCAAGGTTGGTAAATCTTGGAGTAGACATGTATTCTACATTATCCCCATCTTCCAAAAATACTCATGAAGTTTTCTTTTCAAATAAAGACAAAGTCAAATTATTCTTGGGGAGAGAAAAACACAACAAAACAAAAACAAACTTTAAAGAGTCTCGGGGTTCCTGCCCTTTATAGAAGGAAGCCTGTCCTGAATGCGTATGGAGACACACCCGAGAAGCAGAATTCATTACAAGCACATATGCCAGTTTCAAAGGTGAATGCCTCTGAGGGGTTATAGAAAATAAATGTGAAAAAATTATTTTACCAGTTATGAACATAAAATAATGACATCACCTGAAGTTTACTGCTTCTAAATTTGATATTAAACTATATTTAGTCTTTGAAAATAGGATTTTCAAGGATTGAAAATAACGGCCAATCCACCATGTTTTCTGTTTTCAGTTAGAAAGGGTGGCCATTATATCTTTAATCAAAATACTTTAGAAATCCATTTCTAATAGTAATGAAACAGTTGCTCAATATTTGAGTTACATGATTTCACTTCAGTTAAGATATAATTGCAAAGTCATTCATAAGCTGCCTTTTACCGTCACTTATTTTCAGATAGATAGATATGATTCTGACATTTTTATACAGATTGTAAGCCCAAGTAAACCAACTGAATTTTTTTCTGGTACACTTGCCCTATTTACATTTCAGTTATTGAAACTTAAAGCAACTGCTAGTTTATGTCTAATTAACCTATATGAATAGACATTACAGAAATGAAACCCACCCTCACAGAGACCTTTTTTAAAATATGCACACTTACATTAGAGACGATAAACCAGTGAAGTGCTAAGCAATAACAACAACAACAACAACAAAAAGTAAAAACCTGTGCATCTTATTTGCATAGAGGCCAAGGGATAAAATCAAACCCAGTGGTTAACGACAGTCTTGGAGCCCATGATCAGAATATGCTGCCTTCCCTGAGGAGGTGGAGTAAAGCTTTGCAAAGTGGAGCCCACAGCCAAATAACTGAATAAAACATATGGTTCAGGAGCTCAATATATACTGAAGCTTTAACTTTAGTACATCGATTTTTAAGCTTCCTCTTCTAAACTTTGGTATAATCTGAGAATTCAAATTCAGAGTTCCTTTTAATTTAATTCTTTCTGGAGAAGGAGTGAGAATTGGTACTTTCGCTTACATTTTTCCCAGACTTTTCAGATCTAATTCTTCTGTCCTTCATGTTAAACATTAGTCCTTGAGGAGGGGGAAAGGTCTGTAAAACATGTAGCTTATCTGTCCTCATGTTATTTATAATAAAAGGATGAGAACAACCACTAGAATGCAGAATCAGAGACAAAGCAGACCGCCTCAGTTTCCTTCTTTATCCTCTATTAGCGTGAACTGAAAGGTAGTTTGAGAAGGCTTTAATTTTTGGCTGTGTTAACATAAACCTTGGGACTCAAGCCCAAAATCTAGCATTAAGTGAAATACTAGTTCCTAGGGATATGATTAGCTGCTTCAAAAATAACATAAAATAAAATAAAATAAATCTTCAATGTTCAGATTGGTTTGGCAAATGCTGCATGCTAATTTCCCTTCCTGGAGAATCATGGTATTACTATTTTAAAGGTCTTGAGAAGTCCTTATGCAAGGAAATCAGAGGATCTCTCACATAAACATAACTACAACAACTTCTGGGGGGGGGTTGGTGGCAGGGCGGGCGGGTGGGGGGGAGTACTTGTTAAAAGCTTGAGGGACTGCTATTCACTATAGCACCATTTGGGCATTGCTACTCTAGAACAATGTAAACATAGGAGCTAAATCTGCTGTCCATACACCTTTGGAGAGAATCAATATCAGACACTGTCTGGACCACAGTCATGTCTTCAGAATTATTTACTTTATGTTCTGAGCTTGACCTCCTGACATAAAGAAAAATAGTGAAAATTCTCCCTAAACTACACCCCCAATTTGGGCCAACCACCTTGATTCATGGTCAAAGTTGGGGTGGGGATGAGGTGGGGAGAGGAAAGGACTCTAGGTGACAGATTCAATCACTGCAAACTCCTTGTTGCTATTAAATCAATAATAAACTATGGAGGCCTCCTTTCCCTTCTCTCTCTCTCTCCCTCTTGCTCTCCCTCCTTCCCTTCCCCCCCACTCCTGCTCCCGTAAGTCTAAAACATCTATAAAAATTACACTATTTGCCAAACTTTGTTGTAGTAAAGTGTAAGAGCCAAAACAAATTCCTCTTTGTATGGGATTTTATATTCTAGTAAAGAAAACATTAATGAAATAACCACAGTATTAAATTTGCCTTGTAAGTTGAGTTTAAATTTATAAAGGTAGATAGGAGGATTTGATATTTTTGGACCGTGGATGGGAAATGGTTAGAGACAGAAAGTAGAGGTTAAATATCAGAGATATGGTTCCCTGAAGAATGACTTTTAAACTGAGATTAGAAGGACTGGTTGCTTTTATAATCTTAGTAACCACTTGAGAGTGATAAATGAAAGTATAGATTAAACTTAATAAAAGCAGCTTTTCTTTTTTTTTAAATTTTTACTTATTTTTAAAATTTCTTTTCAGTGTTCCAGAATTCATTGTTTATGCACCACACCCAGTGCTCCCCATAATATGTGCCCTCACAGCTTTTCTCCTATATACCTTGAATGAGTTATTTTTAATCAGGTAATCAATAATTTGTTAGTAGATCCAACTATGAGCTCAATACCAGGGTAGATACTGAAGGCTAATAGGACTTGGTCTGTTTTAAGAGTCTGCAAGTTAATGGAGGTGCTAAAATGGATATACATGAAATATACATTAGTGTTCATGGACACATTTGGGAACGCATATGAAAGAATTCTTAAATCCCTTGAAAAACAGCATTACCTCCATATCGGTTTATAATTTCGTATGTCCTCTTATAAACTTTAGCTATATTGAAATTAAATGAATAATGGAATTCTTGAGGGGAAAAAAAAAAGAATCACACACGAGCTTCAGAAATCCTTAAGATGCTTTACTAAATCTTCTAAGACGATGGCTTGTCGTTTGCCGTTGTTCAGGTTCTCATTTAAGCCTGACAGCTGCTTACTGATGGGGTATAACGAGCTCACCAGACCTTTAAAATATTTTCTGAGAAAAAGCACACCTATGTACAGTTTCCTTAATGATGTATGTTGTAGGGGCGCCTGGGTGGCTCAGTGGATTAAGCCGCTGCCTTCGGCTCAGGTCATGATCTCAGGGTCCTGGGATCAAGCCCCGCGTCAGGCTCTCTGCTCCGCGGGGAGCCTGCTTCCTCCTCTCTCTCTGCCTGCCTCTCTGCCTACTTATGATCTCTCTCTCTGTCAAATAAATAAATAAAATCTTAAAAAAAAATGATGTATGTTGTACTTCTTTCTCTCTGTGACACTTAATATTATTAAGTTAAAATTCTAAATAGATTATTCCTAGCTATGGAAAATGTAGACGCTCAGTCCTGAAATCCATTTTGAAATTTTGAACTTGACTGAATCATGACTGTCTTCTCTTTAAGAATGACTGTTGCCCATAAGTCTTATTTGGATATCCTCTGGTATTTTGGACTAAAGATATTTTCAATAGACTCTAAATTTTCTTTTCTCCAGTCTTCCTTTGGCCTTTAATCTGCTTGATTTCATTTTTAAAATTCTGCCTATATCTAATTTGTACTCCAGTCCTTAATTGTTTTTTAATTCCTTACTGTTCAGGAAATGTATACAAACGACAGTCAGTTTTGTTGTTGGCAAAAAAGGTCATGTTGTCAATTTCATAAAAGGTATGTGCAAAGAGCCACAGATGAAACTGAGTCTGATTCATCAGGGTCAGTGTACATGTCTGTGGAGCAGTGGGAATAGCAAGACAGGGTCTTGACACAGTTAATGGCTTTCAAGGAGCACTTTCTACATTCTCGAGGATGTGGATACTACAGTATCATTTCGGTCTATAATTATAATGAAATATTCCTCATTAAAATGCCAAATGTATCAAAATCTACTTCAAGTTGTAGATATAGAATTGTATTTTTAGTTCCCTACTATTGAGCTTCTTTCTGTCATCAAATATTCATGTGTTGATTTACTTAACTATAAATTAAATGATGATAGAAAAATTTAGCTCCTCCTAAAGATATGAGTTTTATTTTATTTTATCTTATTTTATAAATAAGTAAATACATAAATTTATGTCAAACTACATTGTAGTTTTGGCTAGTACTGCCAGTTTACCTATTGATTTTCAGACAGGAAATGTTCTAGAAGTGTGCTTACTCCTTCTCATTTGAACAATTCCCCAAATCTATCAGCATAATTACTGACAGACTGTAGAAGTTTCGTTTGTGTTAGTTTTAAATAAAGGACTTCACATAGAGGGTTAGTTAACTAATGACTCCTAATGAAGGTGTCTAAATAAGAGAATGACTAATATGTTTAAGTATTACACATGCATTTCTGTAAAAAAATTATATAATCTATGTGAGCTCATTGTAATTCAATTCAAAGATAGGACTTCTACTTTGAGGCAACTCTTGACTATTCATTGATTTTCTAATTCGTTTGTCTCTATGCTACTCTAGAAAAACCTATCAAAAAAGCAGAAATAAAGCAAGTCATGAAAACTAAAAAAAAAAAAAAACCAAAAAACAGATAGAAAATGCTGGGCCACAGTAGACCATCAAGTCTTTGAAGCATCTGGTGAAATTCAGCTGCATGAAACTGAAACCAATCTATCCATCTTAATGAAGAAGTTTTAAACACAGGAAATTAGTTTCTTAAAAAAAATCAGTTGGAGCATACAAAAGGTGTTCTAGGCTGACCTCCCAGCAATTACTCCAGAGCTCCCAAAGCCCAGTAGGAGAGCTGATTTCCCTGCCACTGCAGTTAAGTGGGGCTTCAGAGGGGCTTCTGCTGGAAACTTTCATTCAGAGAGCTTCCTACCGTCCCCACATGCGGAAGCTATCCCACCTATGCTCATCTTCCTTAATCCCTGCCTTGGCCACATCTTTTTCAGTCTTCCACATAGCTAATGACTGAGTCACAGGTGAAAAAAATCCAACATTTCAGCACATCATTAAGAATTGTCATACAAAAAATACATGGCTAAAGCAATATATTTCCCATTTCCGCCTTCCACATCTCACATGAGTGTATCAGATTGGAGGAATAATTTACATATGGAACACAACTGCTGGAGAGTCTGAGCAATGTAGTTTACCAAGATCTCATGTGTAGTAAGACACATTGAGAGAAGTTGGCAACTCAACATATTCACTACAACACATTTTCTCTCTTTTTTAAATATCTGTATATTTCATTCAGAATATTTCAATTCCTTTACCATTGTAATGTAAACTTAATGGTTTTAAACTGCAATTTTAAGGCCCACCAAATTTGTTGGGTAATCCAATTGCTTGTCTTTAATTAACTGGGTACAATCTCATAGTCATAGTGTTTACAAACTACCTTTAATTTGTTCACCTGGGACTGGAAATGAGCAATCATATAACAGTATATTTTCTTTAGGAAAATTTGCAAGTCATCTGAATCTTTTCCCAGGTTACATAATGGCCATATTTCAAAATACCTTATATTCAATTCACTTGGTGCATAAAATTTCTATTGGAGTCACAGTTTACACATTGGAAACATTTTCATTTATCAAAGTCCTATTCTCTTGATCATTCCCATCTCTTTTTTTTCCCCTCTAAATCCATGCCAAATCACCCAACAATCCAGGACAAATTCAGAAAACAAACATCCATTTAACTAATATGACATATGCTTTCAGATATACAGATGTGTAAATAGTTCACCCCTCCTGCCACAAAGTTTGGAGTTTAACAGAAAGTTTAAAGCGTAGTAGCACTGTAAAGATAAAATATAAAATAATGTGTATAAATTAGAATTTCTTTCCTCCACTTTACTTTCTTCACCATATGCTTTGTGGTCTGTACCTCTCTGCCTCATTTTTAAGATCTTATTCTTTAAACTTAAAGATGCTGTAATCTAATATGGCAGTCAAGACAAGTAAATAAAGCCACACATAATAATAAAAAACTACTTTAACTCAGAGCTGCAGACAACTTTATTGTCTGCAGCCAGAGCTTCAAATTCTCCATTGCTAGTATTTAGATAACAAGCACAGTTGATCTGTTCTTTAAATAATATTACATTGTGGTGTTTTCCTCTTGATGCTTCAACCCTCTCTTTAAGCTCCTCTTTCCCAGCTTTCAGTGTCAATCTACAAGATGGTATCTGTTTTTGTTTTTCTCTATCTTATCTCTATCTGACTCTATGTCTCCCTTTCTGGTTTGCATTGCAAATCCTTGTCAAAAAGAATCTTGATTAAATATTACTTTGACATCTCCATGTTTAATACTTTTTAGTAGTTTGCTGTTCTTCATTGGATCAAATCACAGACTTATAAAAGGAATATATTAAAATTATTTATCTTGTAATCTCATTTTACACAAGAAGAAATAAGCTTCAGAGAATAAGTAATGTTTTCCATCCACAGACCTGTTCATTCAGCATTCATCAAACATTTATGTGGTGCCCAGAGTGATTCAGCCAAGAACCACACACGTTCATCTTGATCTCCCCCATGCCTAGCAGTGTACCTGACTCCTACAACAGGTGCAAGCAATACTGATTGGCTAGATAAATGGGTGTACAGATGGATGAGTGACTGAATGAATGTGGAATGTTCTAGGAATCCAAAAACTGCAACAGTCCCACATTATAACTCAGTACCCGTGGCTCCTCCCACATTTCAAATAGAACACTTAGTGTTGGGCACTTGCCTGAGGAGGTAAGCTAGATGACCGATCTCGAAGCTGCATCTGTATAGCAAACTGCATTTACCTAATTCAGGTTGGTTTAAAGAATTTAATGGAGCTTAGTGGGTATGTTCTCCACCACTGCCAATGTGTGTGTTGCCCTGTGTGCTGCCCTTGAAAGGGATACATTTTGAGGATATATTACTTGTATTCATTCATACAATATATATTTGTGAGTGGATAAAAGATTTCTGATCTTCTGGAGATTACATTATAACACAGACATAATAAAGTATTTAATATACCATGTTAGAGGCTGATACATGCTAAAAGAAAAACAAAAAGCACAGTAAAGCAAGTTTGATTAGGTGTTCTGGGCAAGTGAGAGGGACTGATTATATGGTGAGAGCCAGCTTCATGGAGAAGATGGGAAGTGAGAGCAGAGGCTTGAAGGCAGAAGACAAATGTCTCAGGCAGAGGGGAGAGTTGAGCAAAGCCTTGAGGTAGGACTTTACATGGAGTGTCTGAGAGAAAAGAAGCAGTGTAGTGGTGCAGCAAGGGAACAAAGTCCTAGAGAGGTCAGAGACAGAACGATAGCTGAGACATAAAGTGGAGCTCATGTTGAGCCTTGAAGAATATTCTACTTTGAGGGAAATAAAGAGTTACTTCAGGGTTTTTAACAGAGCTCATTTTTGCTTCTGTACCATTTATTATGCTGCTCATTCACTCATGTCTTTATTCACTCGTTTTCCATAAGTATGTGTCATGGATTGAAAAACTGAGAAATAGGGAAAGTTAAGGTAATAGATAAATTTGAATGAGAGGAAAAATGTAATAAAAGAATTAAAGTGATGGAAGGGTAAGAGTTTGGGGTCAAACGGAGACATTAAAATTTATGATTCCCAAAGTGAAAGGGTTCCAGAAATAACAAGAAATCTTTTCCTGTTTTCTGTTGGTTCGAAGTTGAAATTGTATCGGAGTGCTAAACTCTTGCATTACCCTAATCTAAAGTGAGACTAATCTCATCTCCTCTTCTGTTTTCTTATAAACAGTTTGTATAGGTGAATTAATTGAATGCAACTCAATATATTCACTGAGGCTGTGTGATACACTGCTTAAAGGCTTCAGTTTCCCATGTCGGTCTACCTGGTTTCAAGCATTGATTTTATGATTTATCGGCTATATAACCTTGGTGGATTACTCCACCACTCTTTCCTCTGTTTCCTGATCAGTAAAATGTGGATAATTATAGCATCATTCTCACAGGGTGTTTCTAAAAAATAGAATGAGTAAATACTTGTGAAGTGCTTAAAACAGTGTTATTCCCTACTGATAACAATGCCGATGTGTGTACATGACCATAATACTTCAACGTTTACTGCAAGTAATTCAGAGATTGCTTAAGAAATAGTCCCTATCTTCATAACATTTTAACATTAACATAACATTAACATAACATAACATAACATTAACATAACATTACCTTGATAGAGGCTATCTTATGTTTCATCTCATCTTTCATATGCACAGCCTATTTTCTTAATCAGGTTACATGTTCCATCAGGATAGATACATAATAACTCATATATATATATACACATATATATGATGCTTATATACATGTACATATATGCTATATATGATGCTTATACATATACATGATGCTTATATACATGTACATATATACTGTTTATGTATTGTATACATTTATTTATGTTATATATTTATACATTTGGAAGAAAATATAAATTAGCCATACACTGGATTTCTATTAACTTATTCGCTTTATTTGTTTAAAGGTTATTGTTATTTATTTTTTTTAAATTGTTATTTATTCTTGGGCTGAATCATGTTTTCACTTCTGAACATCACTGTATGATCTGAAAGTGATGCTCTGAATATCAGAAATAGAAACCAAACTGCAGTTTCAAACTTAGGTCTTTGGTTTCTTGAATACGCTATGATTTTTCTTCCTTATGAAGTACTTGCTCTATCAGGATCCTTGCCCATGGAATTAATCATCAGATCTCCTGGAGTAGACATTTTATTGCTCATTGTCCTTAAATACTTCCTGGTGAATTTTCAGGGGATTTCTAGTAGAAGTGCTACCTCATCTCAGTTCTTTGCTCTATAATTACTTAATTTCACCACAAGCATCTTCCCAGTAGAGTTAACAACCACCTCTTCCCCAAGGTCTATATGTTTTAGGGCTTTAAATACATGAGTATGTAAAGACATCGTATATATCTTGATTTTTCTATGTTGAACACATTCCCCTTCTACTTTCTCTTTATCAGTGTCTTTACATTTAGAGAAGTGTGATTTACCCATCTGAATCACAGACAATGACAGCAACTATCATAATTTTGCCACGATTTGATCCTTTTGGGTGGCAATACTTAATAACTCTTCTGGTCCAATTATAATATGGAAGTGTTACAAACACAGATTGGCAAAAGGAATAATATTATGCCTAACACAGTGGTAGTACGGCAATTGATATTGATGGCTTTGCCAAATGGCAGGCTGGCAATGTTAAGAGTCTCTTAATAGCCTTAAAGCTCTCAGTTATTTGCCATCTGAGTCATTTCTAGATTTTATTAGCAAGACACAGGATTTAAATGTCTCTACAAATTCATCAACAGATCAACAATAACTACATGTTAACATAGCACATTTCTTAAAGGAAACTCAGGCTCAATTTAAACTAAACTCTCTGAACGTCCCTGAACAGTAGAAACAAACAGAGTAAAGATACATTTAATAATGCATGCATCATTTTAAACAGTTACTTAAAATAGGGATGCTGATGCTACATCTTATATTTTGTGAAAAATATTCTACTTCATTGTGGTTAGAAGGAAGCATGGAGCAGTATCTTGCCAATTATCCCAAGCACCCAGAAGAGTGCCTTGCACAAAGTAAGAACTCCATGAACATTTTGAAAAATTGTACGGATTCTATCATTTAATAAGCACTCATTGAGCATTATCTTGCCAAATATCCCAAGCACCCAGAAGAGTGCCTTGCACAAAGTACTCCATAAACATTTTGAAAAATTGTATGATTCTATCATTTAATAAGCACTCTCTCCCTGTTTTGTGATCAATTTACATATGATTCTCGTTCTTGTCCCATAAATATTATGACCCCAGAATTGACTTACTGCTTATAAACTACATAAAAATGTAATGCATTTTTGTTTTACAAAACAATTTCATAATTATGTTCTTTGCATGCATTTGCTACTTTATTTAATACGTATTTATTGAGCTTCTACTATGGAGTTTTTGCCATACAGAACCTTATTAGTGATGCAGACAGGCAATAACACTACAGGCAGACAGTGTTAAGATAGGTTTATCATGCAGTGCAATGCAGTATAAGGGAGGGCCAAATAATAGAATTTGGGAGGGGAGGATAAAAAGACTCCTAGAAGAAGGAAAAAAAAAAGAAAGAAAGCTAAGATGGGGAAGATAAGAAGGGGTAAAACAGTAAAGAGGAGGGACTGAGACCATGGTGCTGCCAACCAGTTAGTGGAAGCCTGTTGTACGCACTGCCTTCCAACTATGGGATCCCTGACATTGAGTAGTTTGAAACAGATCATGGCAAAAACAAAACCAAACACAAACAAAAAACCCCAACAAACAAAAAAAGGGTGGGGGGTTGTTTGGGTTTTTTTGTTAAATTCTCCTCTATTCTTTCCCAGTCTACTTCCTGCTGTATCCCTGGTTATAACAGGGGGAAAGAGAACTGAGAACAATGCCTACAGAGAGAAACACCAAGCCCAAAGGCAAAAAGGCTAAGACCTCATGCCTCCTGGGAAAAGCATTCAATACAGCTGAAGAATGGTATTTGCCACGGAGTATGTTGAAGCTGGCAAGATATGTAGAAACCATATCATAACATACCCAGCAAACCATGTATTTACTCTCTCTCTCTCTCTCTATATATATATATATAAAACAAAAAATATATATCTGATATATTTTAGGTAAAAATTCTTCATAATTTTGAGTGTCTGAAAAATATTAACTTGTTCAAGAGAAGCTGTATGTCCTACAACCTTCATTTACACACCATTCTATTTTTCTCTGGGGAGGAAAGGCAGTGTTATTTCTCTTACCACTTATGACAGGTAGTTGCCCTTGGAACTGTGTCTCTAGTATTTTTTATGAAAGTTTCATTACTGGCATTTGTTTAACTTTCTGAATATAAAAACTGTAATTGTCTTTTTGTCTTCATCACTCTGAAGATGATAGTTTCAAATGTTGCCCTTCTGTTACCTGTTCCCAGGAATAATTCACTGTTTTTATATAAACTGTACTTTTCTTTCCCTGCTATTCCTGCTTTCCCATACAGATGGTAAACAGTGATGAGATTACTTAATTTTCTCATTACCATGACAAAGTCAGAAACCAGAACTTCCTGCACCGAGATAGTTTTGCCTAGAAGAATGTTTTTTCTGTAATTTACTGTAGCCATTCTCAGACAATTTGAAGCTGCTTACTACATGAATAGAAAATCACAGACAAATGCAGATTGTTATTTTGGGGTAATTTCCCTTTATAGTGATCTGACTAGTAAGAGTTCCAGCCCAGAGCCTCTGCCATTCATGGGGCCAATTACCCTTTGAATTCTACTTAGACACCCAGTATTAACCTAAGGCTGAGCATTTCCTTCTATTAATGGAGACAGTAACATCCTAGTGCTCCTAAGAGTCTACTTCTGTATATTTACTGTTCCGTTAAGGGTTTCCTGCCCTTTATCCCAATATTTCCAATATTACAGAAAATTTTTTTGCTCCTTATTTGTATTTGTTACCAAAGTTGTTATCTTTGTCTTTTCTATGTGTTTGTTACTAGAGTTTTCCATCATTCTTACCATTTGTACTAATTTATATTATGGTGTTCACACTTTGTAAACAGTATTTCCCAACTTGAATATTTTAAAACATTCACACAAATTTTAAACATTTTATTAGTATTGTAAAGACTGCATGGCCCTAACAGCAATTCTCCATTTCTCTCATACTGACAAAATTTTCATTTATGCACAAAGACAACAAAGAAGAAAGCTACATTTCCAGTCTCTTCTTATAGTTAAGGGTGGCTATGTGTCTAAACCCTGCTCAACAAAAAGTAACTTGGATATCGTATATATCTTGATTTTTCTATGTTGAACACATTCCCCTTCTACTTTCTCTTTGGATATCATGTGCAGCTTACAGAGACTTCCTCAAGAGACACTGTTGCATGCCCACTGCCCATTCTTCTCCATTAAACTCTCCAACCTATTGTTGAAATGTAAATGACTACTTAGACATTTAAGAGAAAAGGAATGGAGGAGTGATGGATTTATGGAGCAGACCCACCATCCAAGCCATAAACCGCATATCTCCAGAATAAAATCCTAATAAGTTTAATCCACTATTAACTTTTTTCCTCTGAAATTTGAACCTGAACACAGTTTTAATAATAAATGTAGTTAAATGTATTTTTTTCTTTATCAGTTTTTGTTCCTTTGTGTTCACCTTAAGGCCTTCCACCTCAGTGTCAACAGAACTCTTAAAATCCTAAATTATTGCGGCACCTGGGTGGCTCAGTCAGTGTGTCTGCCTTTGGCTCAGGTCATGATCCCAGGATCCTGGAATTGAGCCCCTTCTTAGGAGTCCTGCTCAATTGGAAGTCTGTTCCTCCCTCTCCCTCCTCCTCCACCGACTCACACTCTCTCTGTCTTTCAAATAAATAAATAAAATCTTTACAAAAGAAACCTGAAGTAATTCAGGCACCTGGGTGGCTTAATACATTAAGTGTCTGTCTTCAGTTCAGGTCATGATCTAAGGGTCCTGGGATCGAGCACTGCGTGGGGATCCCTGCTCAATGGGAAGCTTGCTTCTTCCTCTCTCTCTGCCTCTCTCCCCTGCTTGTGCTCTCTCTCTCTCTCTCTCTCTCTCTCAAATAAATAAATCTTAAAAAATAAATTAAAAAATAAATAAAATCCAAAATTATCACACAGAGGACTAAGCACCTCATTCATTCATTCATTCATTCATTCATTTAAAGAGAGTGTGAGAGAGACCAAGAGAGCACAAGTGGGGGAAGAGGCAAAGAGGGACAGAAGGGGACAAGCAGACTCTGCTGAGTGCAAAGCCTGAAACAGGGCTCAATCTCAGGGTCCCCTGAGATCGTAACCTGAGCTGAAATCAAGAGTCGGCTGCTTAACCGACTAAGCCTCCGAGGAGCTCCAAAAATTTTGTGTTTTTATTCACTGAGTTTTATATTTATATTATATATGTATTTATTGGCGTTTTTTTATACATCGAGTTTTCACAGAAACTGCTGCATCCTTTTTTCCCATTGCCGTGGTTTTCTCTGAGTAGAGTGTACTTCCCCACACTGGTTGATGTTAGGTTTAGCTACATGGCTTGCCTTGGCCAATGGAATAGGTTTGAAACCCTAAGAGGCGTCATGTGTTTCCACTCACTTCTATTGCATTTTGCCATCAGAAGTAAAAAGAGCATGATCGAGCTATAAGTCTAATGCACAACCAGAAGCGGAGCCCCCCCCCCCACGACAATCCACAAATACAGGAGAGAATTAAATATTGTCATAGCAATATTTAGAGGCTTTGAGGTTGTTTGTTACATCCATTATCGCAGTAGTAAAGTAGTATACAGTTGGCAAATATTTGTGGAAGTACTGGTGATATAATTTGTGTACAGTGAAAATTCTTTTAAAGGAAATAATATAGGAATGATTATACTTCTGCATTATTGTAATTTTTACCCTAATTTCTGAAAAAAATACTATGTAATTATTTGCATTAATTTACTAGTACTGTTGTAACAAATTACCATAAGTTTAGTAACTGAAAACAAGGAAAATTTATTATCCTGCATTCTGTAGGTCAGAATTCTGACAAATCTCAATGGGCTAAAATCAAGATGTTAAAAGAGCTACATTCTTTTTGGAGGCTCTAGAGAAGAAGCACCCTTGTCTTTTGCCTTGTGGACTCCTTCCTTTATCTTCAAAGCCAGAAATGTCAGGTCAAGCCGGTTAGACATTAACCTACTCTTCCTCCTCTTCTACTTTTAAGGACCATTGTGATTACATGGGGTCACCTTTTAAGTTCAGTTGATTCCACGTGCAATCTTAATTCTCTTTTTCTTATATAATGGAGTGAATGGCGGCCCCAAATATATGTCAAATGGAAACCCATATTTGGCAAAAGGGTATTTGCAGATGTAATTAAGGATCCTGAGATGAGATCATTATGGATTAGAATAGGCCCTAAATCCATGACAAGTACTCTTAAAGAGAAGAAAAGGGGAAAAGACACAGAAGAAAAGTCTATGTGAAGACTGAGGCAGAGACTGGAGTTATAGAGGCCCAAGGCAAAGAGATCATGGAGCCATCGGACACGGAAAGAAGCCAAGAAGAATATCCCTATCAAAGTATTACCCTATCAAACCTTGATTTTGGACTTCTGGACTTTATAGCTGTGAGACAGTATGTTTCTGTTGTTTTAAGTAAAAAAGAATTTATGGTAATGTGTTATATGACAGCCCTAGAAATACTGTATCATATCGAATCGCATAGTGGCAGGTTCCAGGAATTAGGACATGGCATTTCTGAGAGCCATTATTTTGTCCACCACATTATATAACTATACTAAGTATCTGTAACTATACAAAGTAATGTCGTCATGCAAAATCTTTTTAATTTTAGAAGTCCAGTATACATAACAAGTAATTACTCAAAGTCCAGATTAGTTGCTTCGACCCAGAGAAAACAATAATAAAATAATACCATCTTATTTTATTAACATTAATGATAAATTATACTTATAAAAATATTTAAATATTTTCTCTTTCATTATATGTTGCTCTCTAACAAACTTCTCCCTGACTTAATGGCTTAAAACAATAGTTGTTTTGCTTTCTTATCATTTTGTGAGTCAGGAACTTGGGCAATGAATGCTTGGGATCATTCGATTGGTTGCATTCAGCTGGGGCTTGATGGACTGGAAGGTCTAAGATTTCCCTTATATGCTTGCACCTCGATATTTACGCATATGGCCAAACTCTCTCTGTCTCTGTCCCCCTCTCCCTCTCTATCTGTGTAAGTAGCTAGCTTTGGTTTGCACACGGTATGATAGTCTTAAAGTTAGTAACCTCACTCAGGGCTTGAAGAATGGTGAAAGTGCCACCCTCTCACGTCCCATCAGTTAATGTCGGCCAAAGGCTTACCCAGTGTCAAAGGGAGGAGGAACTGACATAATATTTTATAGGGGGAATAGGTAAGGAGTCATGACTTTATTCAATCTACTACACACAGAGCCCTATCCACAGCATATGACCCATTTGGCTACATAGGGCTCCACACTCAGAAGGGGACTGCACTTGGTTTAATGAATCACTGTGCTTACATTTCTGATAATTTCTGAACAATGGGCCCCACATCTCTATTTTTCACAGGGCACCAGAAATTATGTCACCAGTTCTCACCACACACATTAATTGGAGGGGGTTTTTAAAAATTAGTAAATTATTCTTCAGGTGAGAAAACAGATTCATAGATGTGAAATAACTTATGCAAATTTCCATATATAGCAGGGGGAGAGTAGGATTTCTAATTCCAGATCCTTTATTCCATCTACTACTCTATTTTACTTGATCTCTTGTTACAGAAATCTATGCTTTTTTTAAGTATAAAATAAAAATTTCACAATTATATCATGTGCCTATTATTTGCCAACCTAGCAGCTTGGAAATCTTATATGTATAAATAATAACATGATTCTTTATCACCATTACGTTATAAGGAGCAAACCACTCTCTCTTTAGAAGCCACAGCAGATCCCACAAAGAGACCTGGATTGGCTCACTTTGGTAACATGCCCATCCTTGGATCAAACTGTGACCTGTGAAGTAGCATGTTCTTACTGGCCAGGATTGAGTTTCATGCCCAGTCCTCACACTGAGAGTAGTGCTCAATACCGCTCAAATCTTACGAACTAAAATGGAGGACTACTAGTCTGCTAAAAACATGGTGGATAGGCATCCACAATATTTCTACTAAGTAGTTCAGATGGAATATTAAATCTCGTTTATCATAAAAACCCGTAGTCTTTTTAAAACCACAGTGCAGATTTCTGGGGCTAACTCTATGTCATTACTATCATATTAGAGTTCAGTTTATTTTCAGTGCTACTATGTGGAATGATTTGTCCATTTTAGAAAAACTCCTACATGTACATTCATGGGTTTAATATGATATCTTACAGGATATTTACAGAAGCAAGTCCTGTTAGTAAATGGGCTATCCTAATACCTTATGAGTTTTGATGAGATTTGAGGTTAGTCATTTGTAGATTGTATACTTTATGATATTTCTGTGTGGACAGAGTCTGAGATCATGGCCATTAAGAATAATGTTGCTGAAATGTGACTGTAACAATATCAACTGCCACCTTTCCCACCCTGCTTTTACATCAATCTCTATAATAATGTAATTTTTGCATTATTTTGTTGCAGTTATGTTATTCTCAATTACACATGAAAGCTAGAAGTCTTCTTTCCATCATGAAATATTTTGGTTCAAAGCAATCCTGCAGGTTTTCCTTTCTTCAGTGCAATCTTATTTTTTGTAATTTATAGTGAAATATATAACCTATATAGTCATTTCCTGGGTCGAAATTGACAGACACAACTGTGGACATTTTAAGTGAAGTTCTACTTTTGAGATACGATCCACTTGTACTAGAAACAAGTAACAAAAATTGTTGAGAAAATATTGAGAACAAATTACTTAAAACTGATATTAAAGCAGAACCAGAAAACACATTTTTAGACATATCACAGTTGGAAATCATTTCGAGTTTGCCATGGTGAACTCCTGAGTATAACTCTTGTTATTCTTCTTTATCAGAAAGGTAAGTCTTTGCTATCCTTTCCAAATAGTTCAACAACAAAGTACAAGAACTATTTTACAGATTAAATAAACTTTTAAACCTCTTTAATTTTTTTGAAGAGTTTATTTATTTTAGAGAGAGATGGAGAGAGCACAAGAGTGGGAAGAGGAGGGGCGAAGAGGGGTGAGGAGCAGGGAGAGAATCCCAAGTAGGTTCCTTGCTGAGTGTGGAGCCTGATGCAGGCTTGATCTCACAACCCTGAGATCAGGACCTGCGTTAAAACCAAGAGGCTGATGCTTAACCAGGTGAGCCATCCAGATGTCCCATTAGTCCTCTTTATCTTCTAATAATGGAATTCACCGCTTGTGAATTTAGTAATATGTACATTCTTCCTACAATCTTTCTTCCTTTTATTTGAGTGGAGAAATGCAATAATCGCAACAAAAACAAATAAATGAAGAGAAATGATCCAAGTCATCTTTTCACATAGGATGGGCAATGAGCTGGAACTGAACTTTCTGGAAAAGCTCTTTAAAAGGGATTTACTCATCTGGGGATGGCATCCTTAGTGCTTCTTGCAGGTTGTGCCTAATGGTAAGACTTCCAATAACTACTGTGTGTCCTCAAAGTTGGAAACTATGGTAATCAGAGAAATAGAAGGACTTCAAGTTCTTCAACTATTTGCTGACCACCACACCAGCCCTGGTCTGGCCACCTCTGTCATTCTTTTATACAAGAAATACACAACTTATTAAAGTAACTGAAAGCTTTACCAATTTACTGCTTTATTGCTCCTGGAATGCAACTCCCAGGTTATAAATGTGTTCTCTTTGTGTATCTGAAATTCTATTTTGTTTTTACATTTTTTTTTCCTTTTTTCAATATTCAAATCATCTCTCCACACTAACATCAATAAACCTAATTACTGTGGTTTGGTTCTATTCAGATTTACATATTTTTTTCTTAGAATACAGTTCATGTAAATGTATTGAAAAATGTGTATTGGTTAACCAAATGGATTTGACACCACTAGTTAATTGATGTGTCAGTACTATATATTTAGGAACATACAAATGCTTCATAGATACTTACGGATTGACTATAATGATTTAAAAAAAAATCTGTGGACTCAGGACTCATAGAAAATCTAAGTTATAGTTGCTGTTTGTAAAGAAAAGTATAACAGCCTTAAATCTAGATATACAGGTAGAACAACAATGCTCAGCCACTGAGAGAGCCCTGCTCCCTGAAGCATGGGGAGTCTCAGTTGTGCTCTACCTGCAGCTCTTCAAAAGATTTTTGATCCTTAGATAAAGAACTTGTTAATACTTTAAAGTTTTAACTTAAAATATCTAAAGATTTTTCTTTTTCTGAGTCTGATATGTGATAGTTTTACTTAAGCAAAAACAAAACAAAACAAAACAAAAACAAAAAAACCAATCTACAATATCTAGACCAACACTTACCCCAGGCAATTTTGGGACACTAATATTACAGTGAAAAAATATAGGAGATGTCTGAAAAAATCTAGCTGAAGATATAAAATAATGAAAGAAAGTAAATGACCTAAAGATTGGGTACTTTATGAATTCTTTACTGAGGAAGATTTAATTCTCTTCTAATTTTATTATTTATAATTATTATTTATAATTATTTAATTTATAATTTCACTAATATTACAGTGAAAAAATATAGGAGATGTCTGAAAAAATCTAGCTGAAGATATAAAATAATGAAAGAAAATAAATGACCTGAAGATTGGGTACTTTATGAATACTTTACTGAGGAAGATTTAATTCTTTTCCTACCCTTAAAACTTCTATTATCACCCCCTCGTGGTCTTGTCTAAGTCAGGGTGTAAATTTAATACCATGTTTCATTCTAAAAGCTGTTCTCAATGTCTCTTAATCACAATGAATTTTTTTTTAAAGATTTTATTTATTTTATTTGACAGACAGAGATTACAAGTAGACAGAGAGGCTGGCAGAGAGAGAGAGGAGGAAGCAGGCTCCCTGCTGAGCAGAGAGCCCGATGCGGGGCTCGATCCCAGGACCCCAGGATCATGACCTGAGCTGAAGGCAGAGGCTTTAACCCACTGAGCCACCCAGGCGCCCCAATCACAATGAATTTTAACTTATTGTCTTATTCGGTCTTATTGCATGTTGGTTTTGCCTTTTCTTTTGGAACCTAGATGTTATCTGTGGTTTTCTTTTCTTCCCTATTGGAATTTAAGTTTTTAGAACCCGTCTGTATTTTATTCTTCCTTGTAATCTACCATTCCATTTCTTTCAGTTCTAGCTGTTTAATTACTATGCTTGAGCACCTCCATGAATGACTAAAAGAAACTCCCTCCCGTAATACCATAACTACATCTGGGGAGGAAAGTGTAGTCACGGCATATGGGGTTGAGAGGGACCATATGGTTCCCATACCCAAGCACTCAGATAGCATTTGTAGTGCAGGCGATTTCTTCAGACATCGGATAGCTGGGATTGCTCTTTGTTGTGGCACCTACTTTGACTGAGGGATATGAATGATGACAAATAATTTTTGGGTTTGTTTGATCATTCTTCTTTAGACTTGTGAAGATATTTCTTTAGTACAAATATTCCATCCCCCAACTCTGATTCAGTTATTATGGGGTGAAACCCTGGGATCTTAATGTTTCAAAACCGGGGCGCCTGGGTGGCTCAGTGGGTTAAGCCTCTGCCTTCGGCTCAGGTCATGATCTCAGGGTCCTGGGATCTAGTCCCACATCCGGCTCTCTGCTCTGCAGGGAGCCTGCTTCCTCCTCTCTCTCTCTGCCTGCCTTTCTGCCTACTTGTGATCTCTGTCTGTCAAATAAATAAATAAAATCTTAAAAAAAAAAAAAAAGATTCTCTCTTAATGTTTCAAAACCAACTAAGGCAATATTGATGTAGTTGGCCTTTTCTTTGATATATAATGTTCTTATTCTTTTCTTCCTTATATGGTTGGTTGTTACCTTCTGAGCATATCCCAAATTGCCTTTATGTCACTTAAAGAAAAAAAAAGAAAAAGAAAGAAAGAAAATGGAGAAAAGATGTATTTGGTGAAACTCCAATTATAATGGCAGTACAATTATTTGAAAAGACCTCAGACAAAAATTCTAGTTTTTTATCAACCCAGCTAGAAATGAATTACACATGTGAGCAAGGTAGCATACCTTATTACTAACATTTTCATAATTCACAACTTTTTTTAATGAGGAAAACCATGATGAACGTAATTCTAGATATATAGTTGAAACAATAATGACCAACCACTGGCATCCATGATTTCAACTCAAAGTGCCAATAAATGCAGCCTTAGTATAATTTTCTTCACTGAACTTAAAAAAAATTAAAACTTGTTTTACAGTGATACCTCATCTCATGAAATCTAAATCTTGTACGAGAATACTGGAAAAAAATGGAATTCCCATTTTTTGCTTCTTATTTTAAAATATTTAACAATTTTATGTATTATAAGTCTAAAAATAGAAAATTTAGGACACCTTGGTGGCTCAGTTGATTAAGTGTCTGCCTTCAGCTCAGGTCATGACCCCACAGTTCTGGGATTCAGTTCTGCATCGGTTCCCTGTTCTTTGGGGAGCCTGCTTCTCCCTCTTCCCCACCTCTCCAGTTGTGCACTCACTATTTCTCCCTCTCTCACTCTCATTCTCTCTTACAAAAATAAATAACGTCTTTAAAAAAAATATATATATATATATAAAATAGAAAATTTAAAGCAGATACCAGTATCTGCTCAAGGGAACTCTCTATTTCATTTTTTCAAAAAGATCTTATTTATTTATTTGACAGAGAGAGAAAAAGGCAGAGAGGGAATGCAACCAGGGGGAGTAGGAGAGGGAGAAGTAGGCTTTCCACTCAGAAGGGAGCCCAAGGCGAGGCTTAATCCCATGACTCTGGGACTGTGACCAGGGCCTAAGGCAGATGTTTAACAACTGAGCCACCCAGGCACACCTCCACCTCATTTTTATTTTTTTAAGATTTTATTTATTTATTTGACAGAGAGAGATCACAAGCAGGCAGAGAGGCAGACATAGAGGGAGGGGGAAGCAGGCACCAAGCAGAGGCCCAACTGACGCAGGACTCTATCCCAGGACCCTGAGATCAGGGCCTGAGCAGAAGGCAGAGGCTTAATCCACTGAGCCACCCAGGTGTCCCTCTACTTCATTTTTAAAGTTCTGGTTGTACAGGGTTTCATTTTGCTTTAAAATATTATTTCTCTTCTCTAACACTTAATTCCCTTCAGTAAAATTAGAATTCATTTGGTATCTTCTGTTGGTTGTACTAAAATATTAAATATATTTTCCTATTTGTGTCTTGTATGATGTGCATAACAGAAATTTAAACCATTTTCCTTGTGGAAATATTCTACTCTAAAATTTATTCTTATTTAACAGTGATATATTCATTTGTAGTATAACTATAGAAGTACATTTCATAAAAAATTATATCACATATATTCATTTTAAAGATGGTTTTGGTAAAATATTATGGGATACACTGATTGCTAAATTGTTAATCCACTGATTACATCATTTAAGTAGCTACTGTACTTGCAGAGAATAAATTTCTGTTCAATAGCGATTTTTTAAAATTCCCAAATTATTTTCTATATAGGTTTTCCCACTGGTACATTTTAGTTCTCAAAATATTCCTGAAGTGGAAAAAGTGTAAAATGTATGTATGGTAGAATTAATTTTATTTTCTTTTTTTTTTTTTTAAGATTTTTTATTTATTTATTTGACAGAGAGAGATCATAAGTAGGCAGAAAGACAGGCAGAGAGAGTGAGAGGGAAGCAGGCTCCCTGCTGAGCAGAGAGCCCAATGTGGGACTCGATCCCAGGACCCTGAGATCATGACCTGAGCTGAAGGCAGCAGCTTAAACCACTGAGCCACCCAGGCGCCCCAGAATTAATTTTATTTTCAATGAGAAGTTGAATTTGTGGTTAATGATCAGTATAGCTAAACTTTATTGGCCGCCTAATACTCCAGGCTCTCGGCTAAGAGCTTTACATATATTATTTTCTTTAACACTTTCAAGAACCTCATAAACAATAAGTACTATTATTAACCTCATGCTACTGATGAAGATAATGGGGTCGACACAGGTAATTCGCTGCAGGACACAGAGCTAGCAAGTAGCAGAGTTAGGATTTAAACTGGACTCCATGGAGTTTACCATATCTGTAATAATGATGGGTATTTGTATACAATCCATTTATATTATGGAAGGAGAAATTTTCTTGTTTCTGGTTTCTAGTTTTACATTCCGGAAGTATGCTGTCATATTTTGTATTGTTTTGTCACATTTTCTGGTATTAAAAAATGACTCAGAAATATAAGCATTTTGAGAAGAGTAGTTTATGTGAGGAAGAAAATGCAAGTTTCAGGCTTTTGAATCAAAGATTAAAAGAAAAATAAAAAGGTATCTGTAGACAAAAACAAAAACTTCAAAAGATTAAAAATGTTGCATTACCAGCTGTTCTAAAAAAATGTTTCTTATAGAGTTATTATATTTGCAAATATATGTCTTCAGATATTTCTATTTCAAAAGCCAAGGATGAAATTATCTTTGTTAGGCAATTTGTAATTTATAGGAATAAAAATTAAGGTTTTATTTACTTTGAAGATGAAAGCCAGACAAGGTGACCTATGGGTCTTTTCTTTTAGTTTTTTAACTGTTTCTTTTTAATTCTCAGTGCTGATGCTTCTTTTTTCTTATTTGTGGAATGTTATCTGCATGTCTATTTATAATGTAGGCAGGATAAGAGGTGTCAGTTTTGCTTCCCCGCTAGTGAGCTTCACTAGATACCATCACAACCATAATGTCAAAATAGAGCCAAATAGAATGCCACTCAGTTTACTGTATAATATGGTCATAAGCAAACTCAACTGAAAAATACTCTTACTGGCTTCTGGGGTCAATGTCAAAGAGATAATTTATAAACCTCATGGAACCAAGATAATTCATGAAGTTCATGAATTAAGGGTGATGTTAAGGAATGGAAAAATGGTCCCACAAAAAAATAGGCAAAAATATGCATATATAAGACTACAGGGATGTGGACAGGAGCTTTTAGTATGGAAAAGTAAAGATTTTAGAAGCTCTGATTTCTGTGAAGATGGCATCCTTCTTTGAATTAGTCACTTGAAATTTGTGATCCCTGACCTTTTGGGCTGTAGTAGTAAGACAGAGAGCCTCTCATTTAACAAGGATAGCCATGGGCAGATGATACCAGCTCTGGTTTGTGTTTTGGGGGAAACTCCTATTTCACTTTTTCTTGAGGTTGACACCAGACTGACATCATCATCAAAATTCAGTCTCTTACGTCAGGTGCAGGGGCTCATGGCACAGACACCAAACTAAAGTTTTCTGCCCGACACTACCTAAAAGCATAGGTATCTTTACTATGCTTTAGTATGTGTGTATCTTTCCCAATCTCAAATCATGAAAAAAAAAGTCACAAAATTGCAAAAATGCAAAAATGTTTTCAGGACAAAAGCAAGAATGAGATATGCTGATATGTGGACTCAAATAAAATTGTCATGTATGGGAACAAGGACTGGAGCACATCAGACAGAAGTTCACAGGATCTGATCAGTCACTCCTGTAACTGTTTCTATGCAGTATGTGTGCACGTGTGACTGTGTTTGCTGACAATGAAAAGTCATTCTTGTAAATAAAATAAAAATATATTTAAAATAATAGGTAAGGTTAATAGGTAATACAGACTAATTAGTAGATAATAATTACTAATAGATAATATAAATCTTATGAATGTTGTTCCAAGAAATAGCAAAGTTTTGAAAGCAAAACAAGTTATTAAATTCACAATTGTGATGTTGGATTCTGTGCGGTGCTCTAAAACTTGCTAAGAAATCTTAACTGCTATTCAAATATCTAATAATGTTTACTAGTGTTTTCCAGTGTTGAGTTATTCATTATAGGTTACAGTTCTTCTTAAAAACTGCTAATGTTCGGGGTGCCTGGGTGGCTCAGTGGGTTAAAGCCTCTGCCTTCGGCTCAGGTCATGATCTCAGGGTCCTGGGATCGAGTCCCACATCGGGCTCTCTGCTCAGTAGGGAACCTGCTTCCTCCTCTCTCTCTGCCTGCCTCTCTGCCTACCTGTGATCTCTGTCTGTCAAATAAATAAATAAAATCTTTAAAAAAAACTGCTAATGTTCATCATTCTTCTTTATTAAACAATTCCCAGATATACCTAATAGTTCATAAAAAGTATGAAAAATGGTGGAAATGTATTTAAGAAAGATAAAGGAAATTCATTAGCTTATTGCCAGGTATGTTTTAAATCACTGCAATGTAAAGCATCATTGACTAGTAGTGCACTTCGAAGGCATTTTGAACATTTTGAAAGCAACAAAGCACAATTCTGATAATGTTCTTTGAGCCAATGCCTACTGCTTCTTAGAAATCATGCACAATTTGGTCGTATTTAGAAAAACATAGTAAAATACTTTCTGTAGTAGATATTATCTGTCAACACCACCTTAAAGATGACACCTTATTTTTTTGTTTCTAAATCCCAAAGATTAATATTTTTTGGAACTTTGGAAATACTAGCTAAAATAAAGTAGGTACTGCTTAAGTTAGGTGCATGAAAATCTTTGACTTCTAGAATGAACAGAATCCTTATCCAATACATTCAGGTCTCTGATGTTATTTTTTCAATTTATTCAAATTGATTTTTTTTTTGGCTATTAAAAAAAATCTCTTCTTCTACTTAATATTTGCATTTAAGGCTATATATTTTCCTATAAACATGTATTTTTCAATTCAAACACACTTTCACATGTATTGTTTCCACTGTTACTTATTTTGAGATATTTCCTAACATTTATTGTAATCTCATCTTTATGTATAAATTTCTTGGTCACAAATAATATAAGGAATTTTATAGTTATCTTTTTGTTATTGTTTCTAACTTACATCCATGATAGTTATAAAGCATACTCTGTATAATTTTAATCCTTTGAAGTTTTTCAAGGCTTGATTAATGGCCCAAGCCATGCTTATTTTTTGAGAATGTTCCAAGTATAATTGCAAAGAATATGCATTATGATTTGTAGGAAGAAGTGTCCTATTATATATATATATATATATATATATATACATGTATATATATATACACACATATATATATATACATAAATGTATTTTTCTATCAATGTCCTTTATTTTTGAATTAGACTTTTATTAATCATGCTTAATCTCTAAATTTCTATTTCTTTTTTGAGGTATGCTATGAGGTATGATAAATCTCCCACTTTGAATGCATATTTGTCTGTTTTCCTCTTTATGTGCGTCTATTTTTGGTTAATCTGTAATGAAACTATATTATTAGCTACATCCACATTTGTAAATGTTAAATCTTCTTGATAATCTGATCCTTGTATTATTAGTAGGAAGTGTTCTCTTTTATATCTCAGAATACCTTTTACTTTAAAAATCTCTTTTTCTGGGGCGCCTAGGTGGCTCAGTGGTTTAAGCCACTTCCTTCGGCTCAGGTCATGATCTCAGGGTCCTGGGATCGAGTCCTGCGTCGGGCTCTCTGCTCAGCGGGGAGCCTGCTTCCCTCTCACTCTCTCTGCCTAGTTGTGATCTCTCTCTGTCAAATTAAAAAAAAAAAATTAAAATCTCTTTTTCTAATGTAACTTCAGTACCTTTATTTTATCAGTTATTTAGTTGTATTATTTCTTCCTTTTTAATTTATTGTACTTATTTATTTAAATTTTTTTTTTTTTTTTTTTTTTTTTTTTTTTTTTTTTTACTTTGACCAACGGAAAGCACAAGCAAGGGGAGGGATGCGCAGGCAGAGGGAGAAGCAGTCTCCCTGCTGAGCAGGGAACTGGCTGCAGGGCTGCAGGGCTAGATCCCAGGACCCCAGGATCATGACCTGAGCCAAAGACAGCTGCTTAACCAACTGAGCCAATCAGGTACCCCTATTTTTTCCTTTTTTTAAAACTTCCTTCTGTATTCTTGTATTTTAAGTGTTTCTAAGTGTCACATAGTTTATTTTTCAAGAATTGAGACAGACATATTTGCACTTCTTTTTATATTTAATGTGATCATAGATATTTTGGTTTTAATCTACCCTCCAAGCATTTCCTTTCTATGTATTCCCTTTATTCTATTATTTTTTCCATCTCATTTCATTAATTATTCAGAATGACTGAGCATATTTAACTATTTGTTCTCTCCACTCTATTTAAATTGTTAATAAATACACTCTTTTTTTATTTATTTAAATAAATTTTAAAGATTTTATTTATTTATTTGAAAGAGAGAGAAAGCACAAACAGGGGGGATGGCAGGCAGAGGAAGAGGGAGAACCAGGCTCCCTACTGAGCAAGGAACCCATTGTGGAGCTTGATCCTAGGACCCCAGGACCTTGGGATCATAACCTGAGCCAAAAGCAGACACTGGACCAACTGAGTTACTTAGGTGCCCAATATACTCTTTTAATATCCTCCATGGAGTTCTTCTACAAATAATAACCTATGTCCCTCACTTATCAAGTGGTACATAAATTAATATTTTTCCCTCTTCCTTGATAAAGAACAGTTCAACAGTTTGAAATAGTTTAACCCCATTTATGGACCTCTCAATTTACCAGATTTAGGCCTTGTACTTGAGTTCTCAATATGCCTTTAATAAGGCATATAAGTTATTTAGATTTAGTCCCATATTTACCCTTTTTTGTTGTTGCCATTTGTTCTTACCTGCATATTCTCCTTCCTTTTGAAGTTATCACTTTTTCTAAAGAAGATCCAGTTTTTACCTTAAAATGATCTTACTTGACCTCCAATTTTGCAGAATCCTTTCACTGAAAATCAAGGTTTCAGGCTTTTGGGGAAAAAAAATCACCCTTTAAAGACAGAATTCCACTGTCTATTGCCTTACTTTGTTTCTTGTTTCTTATTAGAAGTCAGATGTCTAAGCAATTCTACTGCTTTTGAGTAGTATATCAGTTTTCTCTGGCAGGTTTTATAATTTTCACTTTGACTTTTGCAGTTTTACAATAATATACCTGTTTCATTTCTTTAGTATTTATTTTGCTCTAGGTTCGCAGGCTTAATATTTGCCTAGGGTTTTAAAGAGTTATCAGCCATTATTGACTCACATATTGCTTCTGGCCCACTCTTTCTCCTTTACTTCTAGGATTTTATTTATATGCATATTATATGTATATTAGGTTTTCTCATGGCCTCTTCTATGTCTCTTGACCACTCTTCTGTATTTGCCTTTGTTTTGTTCCTCTGGGTTTCATTCTCATGAATTTCTTTCTGTCTTCTAATATATATTCTATGCAATGATGATCTCTTCAGCCATCTCTAAAATGTTCCATTGAAACTAGAAGGTATTATGCTGAGCAAAATAAGTCAATCAGAGAAAGACAATTATCATATGATCTCCCTGATATGAGGAAGTTGAGAGGCAACATGGGTGGTTTGGGGGGTAGGAAAGGAATAAATGAAACAAGATGGGATCGGGAGGGAGATAAACCATAAGAGATTCTTTTTTTTTTTTTTTTTTTGAATTTAAAGGAAAATTTTTTTTTCCATTTTATTTATTTTTTCAGCGTAACAGTATTCATTCTTTTTGCACAACACCCAGTGCTCCATGCAAAACATGCCCTCCACATTACCCACCACCTGTTCCCCCAACCTCCCACCCCTGACCCTTCAAAACCCTCAGGTTGTTTTTCAGAGTCCATAGTCTCTTATGGTTCGCCTCCCCTTCCAATTTTTTTTTTTTTTTAATAAACATATAATGCATTTTTATCCCCAGGGGTACAGGTCTGTGAATCGCCAGGTTTACACACTTCACAGCACTCACGATAGCACTTACCCTCCCCAATGTCCATAGCCCCCTCCCCCTCTCCCAATCCCACCTCCCCCCAGCAACCCCCAGTTTGTTTTGTGAGATTAAGAGTCATTTATGTTTTGTCTCCCTCCCAATCCCATCTTGTTTCATTTATTCTTCTCCTATCCCCCTACCCCCCCATGTTGCTTCTCCATGTCCTCATATCAGGGAGATCATATGATAGTTGTCTTTCTCCGATTGACTTATTTCACTAAGCATGATACGCTCTAGTTCCATCCATGTCATTGCAAATGGCATGATTTCATTTCTTTTGATGGCTGCATAGTATTCCATTGTGTATATATACCACATCTTCTTTATCCATTCATCTGTTGATGGACATCTAGGTTCTTTCCATAGTTTGGCTATTGTAGACATTGCTGCTATAAACATTCGGGTACACGTGCCCCTTCGGATCACTATGTTTGTATCTTTAGGGTAAATGCTCCACATCACTCGGCATCAGGGAAATACAAATCAAAACCACAATGAGATGTCACCTCACACCAGTCAGAATGGCTAAAATTAACAAGTCAGGAAATGACAGATGCTGGAGAGGATGTGGAGAAAGGGGAACCCTCCTCCACTGTTGGTGGGAATGCAAGCTGGTGCAACCACTCTGGAAAACAGCATGGAGGTTCCTCAAAATGTTGAAAATAGAACTACCCTATGACCCAGCAATTGCATCATAAGAGATTCTTAATCTCACAAAACAAACTGAGGATTGCTGTGGGGAGGGGAGTAGGTAGAGAATGGTTGGGTTACAGACACTGGGGAAGGTATGTACTATGGAGAGTGCTATTAAGTGTGTAAACGTGACAATTCACAGACCTGTACCCAGGGGCTAATAATACATTATATGTTAATAAAAAAAAATTTTTTTAATGTTCCATTGACTTTCATTACTCCAGGAATACATACCCTGATTATTTTCTGACTTTAGTAGATAGTTCTTCCCACACTCCTTTCATAGTTTATCCTGTTTTACCAAACCTTAATGTATTAGAGTTCCTTGATTCTTGATCTTAGCCTCTCTACTCTCTTACTCTATTTAAATTAATAATGAGAAACATAAATTCAAGTATTACCTACTGTTCAAATCCCTTATTTACATCATCTTCTTCTTTACTTTTCTGAGCTAAATGTCTATATATTAAAATATCTAAATTCTTTATGAATCTTTTTCCATACACTTTTTTTCTTTTACTTCTGTTTACTCATGATTTCCACTTTTACTGATTCCTTCCCTTCAGGACTTAAAATGCTTATATCTAAAGAAAACCCATTCTTAACTGCATGTCATATTTTAACTAGCAATCTCTCTCTCTTTCATATTAAGTTTATTGATGAAATTATCTTTACTTATTATATCATTTTTATATTTTTCTCCTCAATCAACTGCTATCTAGTTTTTATCCTGATCACTTTGTGTGAGCTTGTGTACTAACATAAACAATACTCGTTATTAAAATTAATGGGTATATCTGAAATCTTATATTACTTGCTCTAGCTGCATCAGTTTACACTTTGTCAAATTTTTCATTGAAACACTTAGTTCATTTAGCTTTCTTGGCAATGTATCTGGTCTTCTCCTTCCTCATTGGCCACTATTACTTTGCATCCTTCATGGAGCTCTCTTTTTCTGTCTTTCCGTGAATCAGGTATTCCCAGGGTTCTCAATTTATTCTATTCAAGATAAATTAGGTAGAGTGTGTGTGTGTGTGTGTGTGTGTGTGTGTGACTCAACATTTTCTTTGCATACTTTTAAAATGGCTGTGTCAAACTGTACTGGATCTATTCATTTGTCTATTTATATTACCAGATGATAAAATCTTTAAGAAATGATATTGTGAAGTACAGAAAGTTGAATATATCCAATATTGGAAACATGGTAGAGTTTAATATATATTTGTTTAATGAATGAATGAAAACACTAGTCCAATTAAAAGTCTGACACACGGACATTGTCTATGCCAGGCATAGGTGAAAACTATGTATCCTAAAATTAAATTAAAAATTCTTTCTTTTTGCATGCTTTTAATGTCCCTTAGGTTGGACCAAGTCTCCCACTATCTGATACCACATCCATGGTCCAAATCAGTTCAACAAGTGTTTTTTGATTGACTACCATGTATATAGTTTTTCAGTGAAATGACTTTCATGAGCTGATAATCTATTTGGAGATAAAAGATGCACAAATGCCAAAAATTTGGCCGCAGCATGTAAAATCCACACAGTTTAAAATAACAATGGAAGAGAGACAATGGTGTATCAAAGCTGCCCAACAGAATCTTAATGTGAATGACATATATAGCTATTTTTTTCTGTCACATTTAAAAGTTAAAAAAGAAATAGATAAAATTATGTTTACCATATTTTATTAAACATGACATACCCTAAAATATTAGCACTTCAATTTATCTTTCTAAGTCCTTAAAATTTAGTGTTTATGTGATAACTACAACATATCTCAATTAAGAATGAATTTTTATGGTCAATTCATGACATGTATATAAGTTTCATAAAATTTAGTTAAAAAATTAGATCACATACCCATTTTTCTAAATGTTTTACCTCAGTAGTTTCAAAAAAACACAAATCAAGTACCAAAAATATAATAGTTTCTTTAATACCTGCATCCTATAAACAAAACTGGTTCTTTTTTTAGAGGATTGATTTGGATTTGAGCCAAAAGCATAGCAATTTAAGAACTATGTGTGTCCAAGTCGCACAACTTCTCTAATTCTTTTGTTAACTTAGTGTTATTTTCATCAAATTCAAAGGGGGTGTTGCCTAAACTGAAGGGCAATTCTAACTTTATCAATATGGAAAAAGCCCTCTTAGAATTTTTCTTCTTTTGGGATGCCTGGGTGGCTCAGTGGGTTAAGCCGCTGCCTTTGGCTCAGGTCATGATCTCAGGGTCCTGGGATCCAGCCCCGAATTGGGCTCTCTGCTCAGCGGGAAGCCTGCTTCCTCCTCTCTCTCTCTGCCTGCCTCTCTGCCTACTTGTGATCTCTCTCTGTGTGTCAAATAAATAAATAAAATCTTTAAAAAAAAAAAAAGAATTTTTCTTCTTTTTATTACAGGCAGAGTGTCTGATTCTGTGGACTATAAGAAAAATCTTCTGCATATTGATTCATGCTAGAAATAAATGCATGGAATCACTACTATTAATTGTATTATGTTTGGTTCTGATTTCAGCACTATCTCTTGTATTATGCAACTCAACCTGCCCAGTTAGATCACAATAAGATTTCCATTTCATTGGTTTTGGGATTTTCTTGTTTCTAGGTACTGTGATATCACTGAGATAATATAAACCATGCTGTCATTTTTTGTGTGTTTGATTACTGAACAACTGGCAATACTTTGTTGTTTCATAAAAAACTCCTGAATTTGAATTGTCATACTAAATCTTTGTAAGACTCTACAACTCAATCAATGAACACTGAAAAGAGATACAATATCAGTAAAAACATTGTCTCTTGTTTTCTTTCAATGGTTCCAAAACCTGCTGATTTTTTTCATGCTGTTTGCATGTATATACTGAAAAAATTCATATCTCTGGCACTTTTTACGCCTTTTACTTTAGAGAACTTGCCACAGACATTTTCAATGTGTGTCATTCAATGCAAAAAAGCAACAAGGTAAACAGTCTCATCTTTTAAAATTCCAATAAACTTGGGGACTCCTGGGTGGCTGAGTCAGTTAAGCAGTTAAGCATCCAACTCTTGATTTGGCTCCAATCATGATTTCAGGGTCGTGATCCCAGTGTCGTGGGATGGAGCTCCACATCAGGCTCCATACTCAGTGGAGAGCCTACTTGGGATCTCTCTCTCACCCTCACTCTCTGCCCCTCCCATGCTCTCTCTCTAAAATAAATAAATAAATAGATAGATAAATCTTTAAAAGAAATAAAATTCCAATAAACCTTGAACACAATCTTTAGCTGTAATTTTTCTTTTATAGGTACAAATGTAAATTTGGGGAAAAAAATAACCAAAATATTAATTGGTTAACATCTCTGTTTAGACGTAATTCATCCAAACCTAAAATACACACATTTTAATTTTCCGAATCAATCATTGGCATTATTAGAAAGATCTTATATTATGTGAATGACTTGATGATTTAGTTGATAATCTTTCACTTTTTGTAAAAATGTACTTTTCCCTTTCACTCATAAATTTCAAACAAAATTTCCATAACTGAAATAAAAAATATGTATTTTTGCCATCTCTGCATGTAATCATAATGCCTTATTATTTTGAATGATTTTTGAAGGTCAACCACTTAAATAAAAATTAAATAACTGGAACTGCATATAACAAAGTTGTTGCTGGAGAGATCTGGCATTGAGTTATAAAGAAGTCTTATAATTTGGGTTGTTTTCTTGATTATTTATCTTAGCCTATGGTTTACCTTATCTTATTTTATACCTAAAGATTACTTAAGATTACTTAAGATTATACCTAAAGATTACCTAAGATTACTTAAAGTACCCTATGGTCCACCCTTCAGCTTAGGAATCTCAATAACCATCATCTTTCTGAAACAGACTCATTTTAAGTGACACCGAGAGACTGATGTATTAAACTAGAAATTTTATGCATTTATATTGTCTTAAATAAATGTGTAACATAGAAGAAAATACTGGTTTCGGGGTGCCTGGGTGGCTCAGTGGGTTAAGCCTCTGCCTTCGGCTCAGGTCATGATCTCAGGGTCCTGGGATCAAGCCTCACATCGGGCTCTGCTCAGAGGGGAGCCTGCTTCCCCCCTCTCTCTCTGCCTGTCTCTCTGCCTACTTGTGATCTCTGTCTGTCAAATAAATCAATAAGATCTTTAAAAGAAAATACTGGTTTCACTCAGTGTGGGATTCTAACCTTGTAGTCAAAAGTTTTTTGGGAGGATATTATTAGAACAAGAGAAATTAAATAAGGGAACCTTATGAGTGATTTCACTTTCAATCAGTCTAATCAATAACATTAGAAACACTCAAAATGCCTACATCTCCATATACGTCTCATGACACAAAGAGCCACACCATTGGCACAGAAGCCTCTGGTCTTTGTCCTCTCTATCAGTGTTAGTTCTCCTCCCCTATCACATTTACATCTGTAAATTGGCTGAGAATTTTTGACTACTTAATTTACTTTCCTTCTTCTATGGGCCCAAGGTTGATCACCTCACTCCTACCCTCCACTTTCCCCTTCTCCCCACTATTTTTCCATTAGTTAATGTACTTTCAACAAGGACAGTTAATTCTTATAAACCTAGGAGTTAGTTTCCTCAAGATGGCTTAGTTTGGATATTAATGTATTATTTTTATAGTTTAACTTTTAGAGAATGTTCTTATATTCACATTTCCTTTTTTTGTTTTTTTGTTGTTGTTGCTGTTTTTTGCGAAAAGCCTCATTGACTTCTCCAATCACTGACAAAAGGACTGAAGAAGATGTACACAGGGAATTCAACATTTTTCTGTAATTGCTGAGACTACAAAATACATGTATCAGATCTGAGAAGTATCTGAAGGAATCACTTGACCTGACCCATTGTTTTTACTTTTACATATACCGACCTTTACCTATGAAATATTTTGAGACTGAGAGATCTTTTGAAGAGTCGTTCCCAGGATTTTGGTTTCAGATACATGAATATGAACAAATGGTCAGAAACCATCCCCCAGGACTTCAATAAAGATGTGAAACAAAACAAAATAAAACAGACTTTTTTTAAAGTGTCTTGTCTTTCTCTTTTTCCTCTTTCTTTTTGAGTACCTAATGAGTGTTATTTATGGTAGAAACATAAATGTGATGAAAATTAGTCCTCAGGGGGAATTCAAATCCAGATTTTCATTCATTGAATTTATAACCTTTTAATAAAAGCAAGTTCTTAAAAGCCAGTGTTATTTTTTATGCTACTTCTCTGTTCCATTATACCTAGTATATTTAATAAATGATTATCATATTTTAAAAATAGTACCATGTTTTAAGACTCCCAAAATATATTATGATCTGTAAGAAAAATTAATAGATTCATGATTTTGGGGCTATGAAGAATATTAATAATATTTCTGTATTCTTTAATTTTTTATCAGGGAATATTATGCTAGCAAAATGTAACACCTTGGATTCTTGGCCTGTCAATTTCAAGATTGTTTCCTATACCGTCAGTGCTTTGTTTCCAAGTTATTTTACTGCAGCAGGCAGGACATCTAACTAAATCCATTGCCTCACTGAAACAGCCTGGACTTTAATTCTGTAACAGTCCTGTTACATTACCATCTTTCATGAGGCCTGTCACTAAGCCATAGCAGTAGGAAAGAGGAGCAGGAAAGGAACATTGATGAAGGCAGTTGCATGCGGGTGATTTCCCAAGAGAAGACAAACACCAATCTACTGAAGGACTTTGGCTGCCAGCGGGTAAAATCAGGACACAGCCTTTATTTCCAGCATATTAGGAATGTTTCATTTCTGCCTTCCTCAGCTCAATGGAGAACATGCTGACAGACCCTGACCTTTCATTAGGAGAATTGGGGAATCTGAAGGTTATTATCATAGGACTACCTATTGACAAATTCATAAGCTTTAAGATTTCTAAGAATGAAGTATGTGGCTTCCTCATTTAGAGGATGCAACAATCTACTTGTTTCTGTTATAATTTCAGAAAAAAATAACATACAACTTACAGTATTTGTTTGTTGGGCTTTTTTTTTTTCCCTTTGTCTAAGTACAGGGGATTACCCTTACCTCAGAAGAAATGTCTTCCTACCTTTCTCGTGTATACTGGCCCATTTTACAGCAGGCAAGAAATGAAAAAAATATCACTGATAACCTCGGACTGGCGTATTCTAATTTGTGCATATCCTCGACTGAGGTTTATCACCATGCAGCTGGTTTCTTGTCCTATGTTCACCTGTTGAGTGTTCTTTACTCCACTGACACTGAAGTTATTCCCAGAATCCACTGTGTGCTTTTTATGCCTTCATGATTTCACTCATGTTTCTCCTCTGTCTAGAACATTCTCCTCCTTCTTTGCTTGTTCTGTTAGACCACACTTCAATTTCTCCAGGAGTCCTTCTTTAATTATTAAATCTGATAAGGTTAGATATGTCTCCTTTGCTCTCATAGCATCTACTGTATTAGGTTATTATAGTACCTTTTAAATAAACTAATTGTTTATTCCACATGAAGTAAAGATGGCTTAAGTGTCTTTTTGTCTCTGAAACATAGCATACTTGCAGAAATAGCACAGGTTTGGAATAAATGCATAATGGTGACTTGCTATTTAATGTTCCTTAAAGAAGAGAATAATTGTTACAACTTCTTCCCCTTAATTTAAAGTAGGTCTCATTTCCAATTTTAAGGGTGAGTTTCTCCTAGACAAAAGTTCTTTAGAGAAAAGACATATATATTCTTTATTTCCATATTAATAACATGCCCTCTAAGTTTTAGAGAGATTTACCTTCATCACTGTTTAAATCTTCAATTATATAAAAATATTTAAACAAGGTTAAAGTTGTACACTATTTGTTTATTCATAAATTTTATTATTTTTCCACTATCTCTCCCATCCAAGTAAAATAAATAAATAAGGAGAGTGGAAAAATACTTCCAGTGATAGAGGAGAGCATATTTTCACGCTCAGGAGAAATTATTCAGTGGGAATACTAACTAACTACTAACTAACAGGAGAAATTATTCAGTGGGAAGTACATCCAAGTACTAACCAGGCCTGACCCTACTTAGCTTCTGAGATCAGACAATATCAGGCGCGTTCAGGGCGGTATGACCGTAGACTATTTTTTCACTATCTCTCAATGTCCTTCTATCCTCTGTTCTGTCTTTTCAGGAACACACCCCGAAATCCTGTGCAACTTTTATCCTATTACCTCTATTGGCAAAAGCCCAACCTTTGTTGAATCTAACCCTGCTAATTCAATTCCATTCAACTGACCAACAGATTAATCACTTGATCTGCAATTTTACTCTCTTTTCTCCTTTCTCCCTCTCTCTACCTTCCATTTTCTTCATGCCTCTCTTTTTACCCCTTCCCACTGAATAATTTCTCCTGAGCGTGAAAATATGCTCTCCTCTATCACTAGAAGTATTTTTCCACTCTCTTTATTTTCCTGCTGTTAATTAGTTTATCTCTCCCCTTTCTTTTTTCCCCTTTAGATCAAGAGCTCCTCAGAAGTTGTCTATGCTCATGAATCCAATTCCTTTTCTTCATTCTCTCTTGAGTCTTCTTTGGTGAATCTTCTTCCCATATCACTCAACCTAAACTGATCTAGTCAAGGTCAGAGGTTGCCTCCATGTTGGTGATGACAGAGGTTAATTCTCAGTGCTCATCTCAGTGCTCATTATAATTAACCAGCAGCAGAATTTACATAGTTGATTATTACCTAGTCTTTTTTTAAAGATTTGATTTATTTATGAAAGAGAGAGGGAGTGAGCATAGGCATGAGTAGAAGGGAGGTGCGAAGGGAAAGGAAGAAGCAGACTCCCTGCTGAGCAGGGAGCCACAGGCAGAGCTGGGTCCCAAGACCTGGGGATCATAACCTGAGCAGAAGGCAGACACTTAACCTACTGAGCTACCCAGTCATCCCATTACCTCTTTAAAATAATCTTTTCATTTCATAATACCACATCTTTGGTTTCTAAGAGGCATTTGCTCAGGTACAGTCAGAAAGGTTATACATTGTTCACAGAGAAGATAAAAATAATGACATAACTTACTAAAATGCTGCTTTGATTGTCACAATTTATTAGCAATACTCTTCCCTAAGAATAAAAAAATATTTTGTTATGCTGATGTTTAAGAATTGCTATAGTTACTCTAGAATGTTAATAATTTATCATCTTTAAATAAGCACCTTATCAGGGCTGACTCACAGATTCAACTCCAAGCCTTTGTTCTCAGAGTAATCTTGTGATAATTCAGAACTGTTTGAGTTCTGTACTTCCCTTTCAATTTGCTGTAAATCTAAAACTTCTCTAAAAAAATAAAATCTTAAAATTCTCTACTTTGGGTGTCAAATATGCCAGGTGTGCTATTACACACTAATCTGCTTTTGCATTTGCCTCCATGGTCACACCTCAGCCTCATGTTTCTAGTCACATCTATACAATGTCTTGCAAATTTATACCTCTAGACCCAACTTCCTCCTCTGGATGCCAATTTCATGATTCCAAATGCGTTCTGCTCTATCAGTTAGAGTGTTACAGATGACACAAAAGTAACACATCAAAAACTGAACTCCCAATATTCCCCTATCAAATTGATCTTCCCTCCATTCAATCCATTTAGTAAATGGAAACTCCATTCTTCTAGTTACTTAAGCCAAATTCTGGGATTGTATTTGGCTACTTCGTTTTCTCTTATAAATCACATCTGGATTATTAGAGAATCCTGTTATCTCTACCTTCAAATGTACTCACAATCTGACTCTGAAATTACTGTCAGATCATGGTCTAAGTCACCATCATCTCCTGTTTGAATATTTCATTAAACTCATGTTAAATGGCCTCCTTTCTTATATGCTTATCTTTTTGTCCTAGTCTCAACAGAGCTGCCAGAATTATGTTGTAAAAGTTTAGATATACATGAAGTTTCTTTCTCATAACATTCTAATGGTTTCCCATTTTCTTCAGAGCAAAAGCCATTGTCCTTAAATTACAATGGCCAACAGGGTCCTGGAATGCCTATTCCTTATTGCTTTCCTCTCACTTCTTAACTGCTCTTGCTGCCATTTACTGTTTCACATCTATGTATGTCCTTGCTTATCCTGAACATACCAGGCATGCCCTCTCCTTAGGGATTTTGTGCCTGACGTTTCATATTTTACAAAGATTTTTTTCTCCAGATATCCAAATATTTTCCTCCCTCTCTCATGTTTTAATGAGATTTCTATAACCAATCTATTTAAAGTTATAACATTTTCTCCCAACCCGGTTGCTACAATAATGCCCTAATTTATTCTTCCTGTATATTTTATGCAGCACTGATTTACTATACAGTTTATATATTTATTCATATTGTTCTATTTCTGCAACAGCTCTGCTAACTCCTAGTATATGAAAACTTCAGGAATACTTTTGTCTGTTTTTTTAAATTCCTTTATCTGCAAGGACTTAGGTGGCACATTGTTAAGTGCTTAATAAATACCACTGAATGGATTGGAAAAAAAATGTGAATTTAGAAACATCAAAATTTTGAATAGATCTCAGTTTGTCTTACACACACAAACACACACACAAACACAAAAGTAACAGAAATTCTAGTTAAAGAAACACCAGCTGCTATGACAGATATACTTGAATTGTCAGTAGCTAAACTTCAATAGTTTGATAAATGTGTTCTAAGTCAGCAATTCTCCAACTGATGATTCAAAAGTTTTGACACATTTCACAGTGTGAATCAACCATTTTCACTTAACAGTTTCCAGGATTATCATGGAATTGTGCTCATTCTGGGAATATTCTGCATATATATTTTAAGGGCTAAGGCTTGAATTGGTTCACAACATTACTATTTACATTTCATGAACTAGCCCTCAATATGATGGCCACATTAGTTATATACATCCAGTCTGAAAAAGAAATGGGTTTGACAAAGAAGTAACATTATCTGAAACAACAAATAATGGGATGGGCGAAATAAACATAGGGTGTCTGCTTAAATTTGAACATCTAACAACACACATTATGTTTCAGTGTATTATGAAAACATAGCTATATAATAGTCTTAAAGTATTTTTTAAAAAATTATCTGAGTTTCAGAAATATAGTTTTGGCTATTTTGCTAATAAATGTAAAATTCAAAGAGAAACATGTTTAGTATAAATCTTGCCCAACCAAATATTTGACTTGTTGCATTTGGTGTTGTTTGAGGTTTCCCTGACAGGCGGATTCTTGAAACTAATGTTGTGTTTTGTTCCTACAGATGTTCCTGTCAACCTGAGCATCTGGTTTTATAGACTCTACTTTCAAGAAAAATTTTACAGGCTGAGATTCACCCTCGAGAGCACAAATGGCACTCAAAGAACTTTTAGTGAAAACACATATGGAAGCTAAGGAATAAAGGCAGAATTAAGTAGTTCATTGACTCGACCCGGGGGGAAATAATTTTTTTTTTAGAGTATTATAAGAATTATGGTAACTCTTTAACTAGATACTCTGTCTGCATTTCCCAAATTGTGTTCTACAGAGCAGTAGTTGTGTGACATAACCAACGTGCAAAAGGTTTTGCTCTATGAAAAAATATTTCTAGAAAATATCTCATGCAAGAGTTCTTTTCTAGGAGCATCAGAAAAAAGTTAATACAGTGAAGTCGCTGAGATACAGTTCAGTTCAATTTAGCCCTGTGTACAAGTATGTTCCACACTCTGTTTTGAACATGAAACTATTTTCTCACACCAATACCCACTGTATTAGTTTCCTAAGGCTGCTGTAACAAAGAGTCATAGCTGGGGAGCTTAGAACAATAAAACTTTTGGTCTATGGTTTTACAGTTCTGGAGGCCAGAAATCTGAAATCAAGCTGGGGGCAGGGATATCTCCCTCTGAAACTTGTAGATAAAGGAGATTTGTTGCCTTTTCCAGATTTTAGTAGCCCCAGACTTTCCTTGGTTTGCAGCAGCAAAATTCCTACGTATGTCTTCCTGTGTATCCAAATTTCCCAAATATCCAAATTTTAGTCATATTGAATTATGGGCCAACATAATGACCTCATTTTCAGTTTGATTACTTCTATAAAGACTCAATTCCAAACAAGGGCACATTCTGAGGGACAAGGGATTAGGATCTCAGTATATGCTGGTGGGGGCAATGTACACAATCTAACCCATAACATCTGTTTACATGTTTTATGAGAAACTCAATTTGGAATATATTCTGCTAACAATTGAATTTCTTATCTATTGCAGTGGGAATGTATATGTTATATGCCTTTTAAAAAGGTTCTAAATTAAAAAAAAAAAAATCAGAGCTAAATACGAAGAGATCAAGTTAATAAGTGTTCCATAACCACAATTTATGTGCTCTGTCTCCATTTATGTTTACTCAACTGTTAATACCATTACTAAAAATGATTCTAAATTCAGAACCTGCTGACAGTTAATTAGCAACATCTATGTAAAATACTACAAACAAAACACCTCCCTTTGTGATATTACTTGGAATATAAAGTTCACACTCACAATTGTAACACTTGAGAAAGTATATAGTATTTGCCTCATTTTTAAAATTTATTTATTCATTTGGAAAGTAATGGTAGTTCATTTTTTTTTTTCTAATTTTATTTTATTTTTTTTTTACACAGGCAGGTTGGCTCTGGGCTTTCATTCTTCTTCCACACCCCCCCCCCCCCATTTTATTTTATTTCTTTTCAGTGTTCCAAAATTCATTGTTTATGCACCACACCCAGTGCTCCATGCAATACGTGCCTTCCATAATACCCACCACGGGGGCACCTGGGTGGCTCAGTGGGTTAAAGCCTCTGCCTTCGGCTCAGGTCGTGATCCCAGGGTCCTGGGATCGAGCCCCGCATCGGGCTCTCTGCTCATCGGGAAGCCTGCTTCCTCCTCTCTCTCTGCCTGCCTCTCTGCCTACTTGTGATCTCTGTCTGTCAAGTAATAAATTTAAAAAAAATTAAAAAAAATAAATAACACTTCCTTGACATAATACCCACCTCCAGGATCACCCATCCTCCTACCCCTTCCCTTCCAAAACCCTCAGTTTGTTTCTCAGAGTCTACAGTCTCTCATGGTTTGTTTCCCCCTCCAATTTCCCCCAACTCACTTCTTCTCTCCATCTCCCCATGTCCTCCATGTTATTCCTTATGCTCCACGAATAAGCAAAACCATATGCTAATTGACTCTGCTTGACTTATTTCACTCAGCATAATCTCCTCCAGTCCTGTCCATGCTGAAACAAAAGTTGGGTATTCATCCTTTCTGATGGAGGCATAATACTCCATTGTATATATGGACCCTATCTTCTTTATCCATTCACCTGTTGCAGGGCCTCTTGGCTCTTTCCACAGTTTGGCAACTGTGGCCATTGCTGCTATGAACAGTGGGGTACAGATGGCCCTTCTTTTCACTACATCTGTATCTTTGGGGTAAATACCCAGTAATGAAATTGAGGTGTCATAAGGTAACTCTATTTTTAATTTCTAGGAGTCTCCACACTGTTTTCCAAAGTGGGTGCACCAACTTGCATTCTGACCAAGGTAAGTGTAAGAGGGTGTAAGAGGGTTCCCCTTTCTCCACATCCTCTCCAAGAAATGTTGTTTACTATCTTATAAATTTTGGCCATTCTAACTGGTATAAGGTGGTATCTCCATGTGGTTTTGATTTGAATCTCCCTGCATCATTTTAATCTTTTTTTTAAAGATTTTATTTATTTATTTGGCAGAGAGAGAGCACAAGTAAGCAGAGCAGCAGGCAGAGGGAGAAAGAGAAGCAGGCTCTCTGTGAAGCAGGGAGCCTGATGCGGGACTCGATCCCAGGACCCTGGAATCATGACCTGAGCTGAAGGTATTTTAATCTTGAAACAAAGCCTCTCATAAACTAGGATGTTGACATGTACATTGTGTCACTTGTACATTGTCTCATTTGGTGCCTGGTTAGGCTTTAATACTTTTATCTATAATATTCTTTCCTCTAAGCCTTTCTTCCCACCACAACATGGACGTGTTGAAACCTCACTCACTATTCAAGCCACACTCAACTGGTAATCCTTTCTGTTGTTTTCCCACTTTTCACCCAGAAAGTGACAACTGGTGATTTCTTCTTTGGAGGCTGATCAGACTATAGCTAATAGACAACTTCTGACAGGAAACATTTTGTATTCTCGTTGTAAATACTCAGGGGGTAATTTTTTAAGTCTTATGGCCATCTTCTTTATCATGGCATCTCCCTGACTGAGCCTGGTCACCGAATGGCTGACCTATGGACAAAATGAAGTTATTAAAGCTCAACAGTTTAGCCTTGAGCTCTACGACAATTTTTTTAAATGTTACTGTGTCTCATTAATATGCACTTTTTAAAATAAGTGCTGACTATGAGGCTCATGCACTTGAGATTCCGACTGAGAGGTCTGTAGTAGGGCCCAAGTTTCTGTGTATTTAACAAGCAGTCACACTATTCTGGTCCAGGTGATCTTAGGATACATTCTGAGAAATGAAGGTCAAATGTAGAACAAATTCTCTGTGCTCCACCTAATCATCCTTCCCCCACACTTGTACCCTTCCTGGAAACCACTGATTTTCAATTGTTTATTTGTCTTTTCTTTCACCAATACCACACTCTTTGGAGTATTGTAACTTTGTAACTTATAGTAAGTCTTTTTTTTTTTTTTTTAAAGATTCTCTTTATTTATTGACAGACATAGAAAGAGAGCACAAGCAGGCAGAGCAGCAGAGGAAGAGGGAGAAGCAGGCTCCCCGCTGAGCAAGGAACCCAATTTGGGGCTCCATCCCAAGACCCTGGGATCATGACCTGAGCTGAAGGCAGTCACTTAACCAACTGAGTTGGGGCCCCAACTTTATAGTAAGTCTTAAAGGCAGGTAATGTCAGTCCTCTAGTTTTGTTCTCCTCTGATATTGTGTTGGCTATTCTGGATCTTCTGGTTCTCTGTATAAACTTTGTCCACATTCATTAAAAACAACAACAACAACAACAACAACAAAACTTGCTGGGATTTGGACTGGGATTGGACTGAATCTATAGAGTATGTTAGGAAGCACTAATAGCTTGATAATACTGAGTGTTCCTACCCATAAACATTAAATATCTCTCCATTTATTTAGTTCTTTGATTTTGTTCATCAAACTTTTGTAGTTTCAGACATAGGATCGTCTTGCCACTGTATTTCCTTCAGGTAAGTCAAGAACTGGAACTGAAGGACTTTTCAGTTCTTTTCTGAAATCTCAGATACCAACAGAGTACCTCTCTCATTATCTCCATGTATTATTTCTTTCAATCAACCTCCTGTTTGGGCAGTGCCATTATCTTTTTCTTATATTCTTCCTGCTGCTTTCTTATACTTTCTGTCATCACTCTTAAGCTTTGGGGCTGGTGAACACATGGAAATTTGGGGACAATGGCATGATCAGAGAGGGCATGGAAGCTCCACACCCTTTCCAAATACCTTGCCTTAAGCATCTGTAACATCTGGCTATTCCTTAGTTATATCTTTTCATAATAAATCAGTAATCTGATAAGTAAAGTGTTTCTCTCAGTTCTGTGAACTGCTCCAGAAAATTAATGAAATTGGAGGAGTAGCTCATGGACACCTCTGATTTGTAGATTGTTGGTTAGAAGTACAAGTAACAGGCCTAGGCTTGTGATTGGCATCTGAAGCAAGTTGTGGGAGCAGTTTTGTAGGACTGAAACCTTAACTTGTGGAGTTGATGCCATATTTGTGTAAAGAGTGTCAAAATTGAGCTGAATCGCAGGACACCCAGTTGATGTCAGAGTACTGCTTGTCTTATGTGAGGGACCCATCCCCACACATTGAAATTGGGTCCAGGAGCCCCACACGAAGGGAAAATAATACATTTCTTATGCATTTGTAAGACAATTTAAAATTACTATTTACATTTGAGAACAAGCAGATATGGAATACAAATTAATTAAGCAATTGTACTATATACTGTTTATTTTCTACCCACCCAGAAAAACAAAACAAAACAGTCTTTGTTGTTAACTCTTCAGATCTAATCACTGTTTCACATTTCGATATACAAATAGGATACCCTAGGTTATTTCTTCAAGTTCCATACAACAAAATATTTTACAACTCTTCAGAAATGAATAGGGCTCTTATTTCTAAGGAATTACATAGCTCTTATACTGTACATAGAAGTTCTACGTGCCATTTGGTATGTGTCACCTTATGAGTATTCTTCAATGTAACCGATTACTGTTACTCTCACCCTTCTTTCAATCTTAGCCATGGTCCCTTTTAGATGGTAAATGATATGGGAATTGTGGATTTCCCAAAAGTTGTGATGTGCTTTTCAAGAAAAAACTTTATTTTTTCGTATAGAGGATACAGTAGCTAAAATAAATTGGAAGGAAATGAATAGATAAAAGACTGAAAGGAAAATGCTTCCAGAGGAAGAAACTATGCTAAAGAAACAAAATTAAAAAAAAAAAAATTGATGGGCCTAAATCAACAAATTGCTAAAAAACAGAATTCAGGGGAAAAATGGAGGCAATACAATTTTGGAGATGGGAGCAAAGAAGTAAAAATAGGCATTTAATAGATAACCATGGAGCCCAAGTCATTCGGGAGGGGATTCTCCTACATGATAATTTCACTGTTCTGTATACTGTAGGAGTTACTATCAGCTGTTAAAAGTGATTGATTGACAGATACAGTAGGATACTTAAAAGCAAGTAAGTTTTTGTATAGTCAATTTGGGTAACAGGAAGTGGAGTTGACCTAAGACCCATAGAAACACAGATATGGAAGATCCGTCTGAAATTGACTACCACATTTATATGTAGTTGCTGCAACATGCAGTTCTGTTGTTCCCTACAGGTGTACCTGCCAGCCATGCAGGTAAACGGAAGCTGAATATTTAGATTGATCCATAATTGTAGATATGAAAGGACACAGCATAGAAGAACTTGAGAAGGCTCACAAGAGAGTGATTAATAAAATAAACCAGCAATTCATGATTAGATAAGGAAGAATGTGAAACCAGGGGGTACTTAGAAAAAAGAAGACAGAAGCATAGTAAGAGGTGGTTAGGACGAGATCAGAAAGTAGCTGAAGTGGAAACAAAGGGAGGTAGTGGAGCGAGGCAAGGCAGGGATTGCTGTCATCCGAGAGGAGTCAAGGCTGTGACATCAAACAATCTCTATGGAAAACAATGCCCACCACAGCATTTGTTCTAATCATCGGAGGTTGAAATGTACTCTTTAATAATCCTTACAATTCTGATATTATTTTAGAATGGTATTCTCTTCAGGGGTTGAAATGGGTGTCTGCTAATAAGCTATATGAAAAAATGGTGTTTGTTGGCCTGGGAAAACTTGCACTGTTTCCAGACTGACGGTTTCTTGGAGAATTCTTTTCCTTAAGCTGTGAAAGAGCTCCCACTGTTCACATGAAGGCTTGTCGCATGTATCACTCCAAACCCCAGAGGACCTAATCTTCCTGTTGTGACTACTCCTGTGGTTGGAGTGATAACACATGACGTGCTTTGTTTGTTTTGTTTTAATTTCTCCTAAAAAGGGACACACACCTAAATAAGAACATAAAACTACCGCAGGGTGAGGCCAGGACAACTTGACCTTCATCATCACATTCAGTCATTTTCTATTTGCACGCTCTCTCCCTTTCTCTCATATTACTTTTATATCCATACACTAATATCTTTCCAAGCTCCTGCTCCATTCTAAAAATTCTCCAATTTCTCCTTTTTCCTCTGACTGCATTTTTTCTTTGAATTCTTTAATTCATGTGTTTGTTCCTTACTTCTGTATTTTCTACAGGGCTATAAAACTTTTTCATTTACGTCTCTGTTTTCAGACTTCTATTTATTTTTGTAGCAACCACCAGAGAAGGAGATTATTAATAAACACTTAAGAATTGAATTGAGTCATGGAGAGGAGTTATCAGTAATTTTGGGGCCCAGGCATATACGGGAAGTAAAGCTGCATCTTTAGCGACTAACTTGGTCACACAACCCTTTTGTTGTCTCTTGTGTTATTCTAGCAATCTCATAGATTATTTGTCTGCATTGATGTTCTGCAAAGGCAACAGGGAGGAATTCATTATGCTTTCAAAGCAGCACAGAGTACTAAAGTGGTTACAGGTCACCAATTTTTCCATTATTCTTGGGAGCTCTTAATTGCACACACTATTAGTATTGTTTCTTTTCAGGCAATAGAAAAATGAGTCTTCATAAATGCTAAGCATATCAGTCCATAAATGTGCAAATTGTATATGCTGCTTAATGTAGTGTTGCTGATGTAGCCCAACTGGGTTTAAGGCATACATATTCCTTACTCACTAACGAGGCTGGGAGGAATCTTAAGTATGCCTTTCTGAGTCCTGCTACTTACTGCCTCTACTGCACGAATAGGGTCATGGCCTTGATGAGGTTTCTATCTTCAAAACAAAGGCCTGGTTTTCCAACATATAAAATGTAAAAGAAGACATCCTTACATGTTTGTACAAAAATTTTTACCAAATTCAGTATTTCTGTAGTTCTTCTATTGGAAAATTAAAACTACTCTGGAAGAACTGAAAACTGTTAATATGCATTCATGAGCAGCTAGTTGATAATTAGTGATACTGCTATTCAACTGAGTCTCTTATGTGTGTTTACCAAATAACAGCTTAATTATAAAATCCACCAGGAATGCTGTTAACATTAAACAATCAAGATAACAGTTTCAAGAAAGATGTTTTTAGTCATATTATAATTATCACCAATCTCCCTAAATATATAGTCATATGCATTTCTTTCTTTTTTTTTTTTTTAAGATTTATTTATTTGACAGATAGAGATTACAAGTAGGCAGAGAGGCAGGCAGAGAGAGAGAGAGAGGAGGAAGCAGGCTCCTCGCTAAGCAGAGAGCCCGATGCGGGGCTCGATCCCAGGATCCTGGAATCATGACCTGAGCTGAAGGCAGAGGCTTTAAACCGCTGAGCCACCCAGGTGCCCCCGTCATATGCATTTCTTTTTTTTTTTTTTTTTATTTTTATTTGTTTATTTACAGCATAACAGTATTCATTGTTTTGGCATCACACCCAGTGCTCCATGCAGTATGTGCCCTCCCTATTACCCACCACCTGGTTCCTCAACCTCCCACCCCCCCCCCCACCCCCCTGCCGCCCCTTCATAACCCTCTGGTTGTTTTTCAGAGTCCATAGTCTCTCATGGTTCATCTCCCCTTCCAGTTTCCCTCAACTCCCTCTCCTCTCCATCTCCCCATGTCCTCCATGTTATTTGTTATGCTCCACAAATAAGTGAGACCATATGATACTTGACTCTCTCTGCTTGACTTATTTCGCTCAGCATAATTTCTTCCAGTCCCGTCCATGTTGCTACAAAAGTTGGGTATTCATCCTTTCTGATGGAGGCATAATACTCCATTGTGTATATGGACCACATCTTCCTTATCCATTCATCCGTTGAAGGGCATCTTGGTTCTTTCCACAGTTTGGCGACCGTAGTCATTGCTGCAATAAACATTGGGGTACAAATGGCCCTTCTTTTCACTACATCTGTATCTTTGGGGTAAATACCCAGCAGTGCAATTGCAGGGTCATAGGGAAGCTCTATTTTTAATTTCTTCAGGAATCTCCACACTGTTCTCCAAAGTGGCTGCACTAACTTGCATTCCCACCAACAGTGTAAGAGGGTTCCCCTTTCTCCACAACCTCTCCAACACACTTTGTTTCCTGTCTTGCTAATTTTGGCCATTCTAACTGGTGTTAGGTGGTATCTCAATGTTGTTTTAATTTGAATCTCCCTGATGGCTAGTGATGATGAACATTTTTTCATGTGTCTGATAGCCATTTGTATGTATCCATTGGAGAAGTGTCTGTTCATATCTTCTGCCCATTTTTTGATATGATTATCTGTTTTGTGTGTGTTGAGTTTGAGAAGTTCTTTATAGATCCTGGATATCAACCTTTTTTCTGTACTGTCATTTGCAAATATCTTCTCCCATTCCGTGGGTTGCCTCTTTGTTTTGTTGACTGTTTCCTTTGCTGTGCAGAAGCTTTTGATCTTGATGAAGTCCCAAAAGTTCATTTTTGCTTTTGTTTCCTTGGCCTTTGGAGACATATCTTGAAAGAAGTTGCTGTGGCTGATATCGAAGAGGTTACTGCCTATGTTCTCCTCTAGGATTCTGATAGATTCCTGTCTCACGTTGAGGTCTTTTATCCATTTCGAGTTTATCTTTGTGTACGGTGTAAGAGAATGGTCGAGTTTCATTCTTCTACATATCGCTGTCCAGTTTTCCCAGCACCATTTATTGAAGAGACTGTCTTTTTTCCATTGAATATTTTTTCCTGTTTTGTCGAAGATTATTTGACCATAGAGTTGAGGGTCCATATCTGGGCTCTCCACTCTGTTCCACTGGTCTATGTGTCTGTTTTTATGCTGTCTTGGTGATCACAGCTTTGTAGTAAAGCTTGAAATCGGGTAACGTGATGCCGCCAGTTTTGTTTTTGTTTTTCAACATTTCCTTAGCAATTCGGGGTCTCTTCTGGCTCCATACAAATTTTAGGATTATTTGCTCCAGCTCTTTGAAAAATATCGGTGGAATTTTGATCGGAATGGCATTAAAAGTATAGATTGCTCTAGGCAGTATAGACATTTTAACAATGTTTATTCTTCCAATCCAAGAGCATGGAACAGTCTTCCATCTTTTTGTGTCTTCTTCAATTTCTTTCATGAGTGTTCTGTAGTTCCTCGAGTACAGGTCCTTTACTTCTTTGGTTAGGTTTATGCCCAGGTATCTTATGGTTCTTGGTGCTATAGTAAATGGAATCGATTCTCTAATTTCCCTTTCTGTATTTTCATTGTTGGTGTATAAGAAAGCCACTGATTTCTGTACATTGACTTTGTATCCTGCCACATTACTGAATTGCTGTATGAGTTCTAGTAGTTTGGGGGTGGAGTCTTTGGGGTTTTCCATATAAAGAATCATGTCATCTGCGAAGAGAGAGAATTTGACTTCTTCCTTGCCAATTTGGATACCTTTGATTTCTCTTTGTTGTCTGATTGCCGTTGCTAGAACTTCTAATACTATGTTGAACAAGAGTGGTGAGAGTGGGCATCCTTGTCGTGTTCCTGATCTCAACGGGAAGGCTGCAAGCTTTTTCCCATTGAAGATGATATTTGCTGTGGGTCTTTCATAGATAGATTTTATGAAGTTCAGGAATGTTCCCTCTATTCCTATACTTTGAAGCGTTTTCATCAGGAACGGATGGTGGATTTTGTCAAATGCTTTTTCTGCATCAATTGAGAGGACCATGTGGTTCTTCTCTCTTCTCTTATTGATGTGTTCTATCACACTGATTGATTTGCGAATGTTGAACCAACCTTGCAACCCAGGGATGAATCCCACCTGGTCATGGTGGATAATCTTTTTAATGTGCTGCTGGATCCTGTTTGCTAGGATCTTGTTGAGAATCTTTGCATCCATATTCATCAGTGATATTGGTCTGAAATTCTCCTTTTTGGTAGGGTCTTTGCCTGGTTTGGGGATCAGGGTAATGCTGGCTTCATAAAAAGAGTCTGGAAGTTTTCCTTCTGCTTCAATTTTTTGGAACAGCTTCAGGAGAATTGGTGTTATTTCTTCTTTGAAAGTTTGGTAGAATTCCCCAGGGAATCCGTCAGGTCCTGGGCTCTTGTTTTTTGGGAGGTTTTTGATCACTGCTTCAATCTCATTACTAGATATTGGACTATTCAGGTTGTCAATTTCTTCCTGGTTCAATTTTGGGAGTTTGTAGCTTTCCAGGAATGCATCCATTTCATCTAGGTTGCTTAGCTTATTGGCATATAACTGTTGGTAATAATTTCTGATGATTGTTTCTATTTCCTTGGTGTTAGTTGTGATCTCTCCCTTTTCATTCATAATTTTATTAATTTGGGCTTTCTCTCTTTTCTTTTGGATTAGTGTGGCCAATGGTTTATCGATCTTATTGATTCTTTCAAAAAACCAGCTTCTAGTTTCATTGATACGTTCTACTGTATCTCTGGTTTCTACCTCATTGATCTCTGCTCTAATCTTGATTATTTCCCTTCTTGCATGTGGAGTTGGTTTGATTTGTTGTTGATTCTCCAGTTTTTTAAGGTGTAGAGACAGCTGGTGTATTCTGGATTTTTCAATGTTTTTGAGGGAGGCTTGGATGGCTATGTATTTCCCCCTTAGAACCGCCTTTGCTGTATCCCATAGGTTTTGGACTGAGGTGTCTTCATTCTCATTGGTTTCCATGAATTGTTTAAGTTCGTCTTTGATCTCCTGGTTGATCCAAGCATTCTTAAGCAAGGTGGTCTTTAGCTTCCAGGTGTTTGAGTTCCTTCTGAATTTTTCCTTGGGATTGAGCTCCAGTTTCAAAGCATTGTGATCGGAGAATATGCAGGGAATAATGTCAGTCTTTTGGTATCGGTTGAGTCCTGCTTTGTGACCCAGTATGTGGTCTATTCTGGAGAAGGTTCCATGTGCACTTGAGAAGAATGAATATTCTGTTGTTTTAGGGTGGAATGTTCTGTATACGTCGATGAGGTCCATCTGGTCCAATGTTTCATTCAATGCTCTTATTTCTTTATTAATTTTCTGCTTCAATGATCTGTCTATTTCTGAGAGAGGCGTATTAAGATCTCCTACTATTATTGTATTTGTATCAATATGACTCTTTATCTTGATTAATAGTTTTCTTATGTAATTGGGTGCTCCCATATTGGGGGCATAGATATTCACAATTGTTAGATTGTCTTGGCGGATAGTCCCTTTAAGAATTATGTAGTGTCCTTCTGTATCTCTGACTACAGTCTTTAGTTTAAAATCTAATTTATCTGATATGAGAATTGCTACCCCGGCCTTCTTTTGAGGCCCATTGGCATGAAAGATGCTTCTCCATCCCTTCACTTTCAGTCTGGGTGTATCCTTAGGTTCAAAATGGGTCTCTTGTAGACAACATATGGATGGGTCCTGTCGTTTTATCCAATCTGCAACCCTGTGTTGTTTTATGGGCGCATTTAGGCCATTCACATTGAGAGTGATTATTGAGAGATAGGTTTTTATTGACATCGTGTTGCCTTTGAAGTCTTTCTGTCTATAGATTGTTTCTGTATTTCTGTTCAATGATATTCTTAGGATTTTTCCTCTCTTATAGGACTCCCCTTAATATTTCCTGCAGTGTCAGCTTGGTGTTGCATAGTCTTTTAAGCCTTGCCGGTCTTGGAAACTCTTTATCTCTCCATCCATTTTAAATGTCAGTCTTGCTGGATAGAGTATTCTTGGTTGCATGTTCTTCTCATTTAGTACTCTGAATATATTTTGCCAGCCCTTCCTGGCTTTCCAGGTCTCTGTGGAAAGGTCTGACGTTATTCTAATGGGCTTTCCTCTGTATGTAAGAAGCTTCTTTGTCCTAGCTGCTTTTAAGAGGGTCTCTCTTGAAACATAATTCCCCATTCTAACTATAAGGTGCCGTGAGGACTTTCGAGAATCTAAAATCTTGGGAGGAAGTCTTTCTGCCTCTAGTACATGAACGTTGTTTCCATTCGTGAGATTGGGTAAATTTTCATAGACAACTTCTTCCACTATATCTTCTAGACTTCTTTCTTTTTCTTCCCCTTCAGGGATTCCAATAATTCTGACGTTGGAACGTTTCATGGCATCGTTTATTTCCCTGATTCTGTTTTCGTGGCTTCTGAGCTGTTTGTTCCAGGCTTCCTCCTGATCCTTTCTCTCTATCTGTTTGTCCTCCAGATCACTAATTCTATCTTCTGTCTCAGTTACCCTAGCTTTTAGAGAATTTAGATTGGATTGGAACTCATTGAGAGCATTTTGAACATCATCCCTGGTGGCTTTCAGTTCTGCCCTAACATTGTGAACATCATCCCTGGTGGCTTTCAGTTCTGCCCTAATCAATTCTGTTTGGTCATCCATGGCTTTCTCCAACCTAGCTATTGCCTGGACAATTGTTAGTCTGAATTCCTTTTCTGACATATTGTCTATGTCGATAGCCATTAGCTCTGTTGCAGAAGTCCCATCCTCTGTATTTTTCTTCTGTTGGGTATTCCTCCTCCTAGTCATTTTGGTAAGAGATGACTAAACAGATGCAGCTGGACTTATCGATTGTGGTGCAGTCAATGTGCACCCTGGAACGCTTCTGTGCAATCAGGATTCCCCACTCAAATGAGAGAAAAACGAGAAGAAAAAGAAATAGAGAAGAAGAAAGAAAAAAAAAAGGGGGGGGAAGAAAAAAGGAAAAAAAAAAAGAGAGAGAGAGAGAGAGAGGAAAAAAAGGGAAGATAAAAGAGAAGGCTCAGCCCAAATGGGCCACAAGGTAAGATTTGTGGAGTATACAAACAAAAACAGACAGACAAAAAGAGTGATAAAAGTATATGACAAGAGAAAAAAATATGTATATATAAGCAAAAAAAAAAAAAAAAAAATGGAAGAACCTCATCAGAAAGAACCCCAAGTATAAGGTTTATATATTATCAGGACAAACACAAATTCACAGAAACACTGACAGAAGGAAAAATTGGGAGAATTGTTATAGATTCTCAGTGTGGGTGAGGAAGGTTATTTTGATTCTTCCTGAAGGTATCTTGATGTTTTTGTTAAGGGACTCAACTTTCCTAAGTTACAGGGGGATTAGAAACTGGTTTGCCTATAGGGGTAGCATTGATTGGGGAAAGGGGATTACCTTGAAGTTTAACTCTATATGTATAGTAGAAAATAAAAATTAAAAAAGAATAAACTAGACTAAACTAAGTTAAAATTAAAAAAGAATTAAAAAAATAGAAAAACAAAAGAAAAACACGGGTGTATGTATCAAAAAGTTCAGGTTAGAAGGTTATTAAAGAATTTGATGTACTGGACATCTCGGTGTGATGGTAAATAGGTTAAAAAATTATCTGTATGTATAAAAAAAAAAGAACCAGAATATTGGTAAAGAGTTAAAAATAAAAGTTGTATTTATGAAGTAGTGGTGATTGTTCTCTTGTAGTCTTTTTTTTTTTTATTTTTTTTCTTCCTTCCTGGTTGGTTTTCTGGGGGAGGGGCCTGCCACGTGGGTTTTCAGACAATGATGTTCCCTGAGTTAGGTCCTCCCGCTCCCCTCAAGGGGGTGAGCTCTTTTTTTTTTCAGGAAACTGTTTTTTTCAGCCTTTTGTTCTCTGGGGGTTTTTATGTTCTTTCATCTGCTTTCTCACGCCTTGACAGCTTTTGATGGTTTTTGGAGGTTTAGAGGAGAGCAAACAGCACCCCGACCTCCCTCTCAGAGAGAAGCCTCAGACTGTTTTGCAAAAGCTGCTGGCAGAGTCGGTTCTGAGTCACTGTCCCTGGGGATGCAGGAGCTCCTCGTTGTACCCAAAACCAGGGCAGCGGTGGCTGTCTAGGCAGCTCCAGACCGCCAGAGAGGTTCGGAGCAGAGATCGCACACTGAGATTTTCCCGCTGTCCCGGGCTGGGAATGTCTGGTTTTTCCTGCTGCCAGAGCTCCAGGCTAGCGCCTATGAGCACCTATCCCAAGGGAGGGTGTGGGTCGCGCGGGTTTCAGGATTGCCGTCTGGCCAGGCTCCCAGCCCCTCACGGGAGCCAGACCCCACTCGTTCTCGGGCGCGCTGGCGTTCAGGTGCACTGGCCGCTCAGGGACGGAGACCTGATTTCTCCGCCGCACTCTCTCTGGCTCCGCGCCAGGGGAGGCTGTCCTGGGTCCGGGGACTTAGGTCCCTGACCCTAACTGCTCAGGTTCCCACTATTACCCCCCGTGATCCTTTGCTGTTTGTTTTTTGAGTGCTTTCAACCAGACTCCAAGTTAATGCTGGTCCCCAGACGCAGAGCACTCTCATGTTGGGGTGTTACTTTCTGATCGGTCACCTCTGGTGGCTCCCTCCCCCTTTTGTTTATCTTCCGATATCAGTCGGACGTTCCCAGTCTGCTTTACCTGCCACTGGCGTCTTCTGCTCCTGTAGAGATCCAGACGTGTATAATTCTGATCTCAGGCTGATTTCATGGGTGGTCGGAGTTCTTTGGTAGGTAATCAGCTCACTTTAGGGTACAGGTTGAAATGGTGCCTCCTCCTACTTCCCCGCCATCTTGACTCCCCCCGTCATATGCATTTCTAATAACATTGTTATTTTCCTAAGAAACTAAAGGCAAGGAAATATGAAGCCATAGTAAATATTTTTAAACATAATTCCTAAAATCTAAGTTCTCTGTTATGAAACCTGTGCCTAAAATAGTTTTATCCACACATCTGATACTCAGTAAATATGTGCTGCCTTCCTGACTGACCATAGTTCTTGGGATAAATCTTAAGTATGTCTTAAAACAGCTAGTCATAAAATATAGATAAATTATTGGAATGTTTGAAGGTTAAACTCATTTCCAATAAAATGGAAAGTGTTCATATAAAACATAAGATAAGTGATGATGTAAAATCATTGCTTTATAAGAATTAAGGAATTTCAATGAAAACAATGGACAGGTATTTCAGATATTCAGGGGGAACAATTCCTGTGGCTTCTAAAGAAGGAATTTCTTCCTCAGAACACACCTCCTTATATTTGGAAGAAAAGAGTTGTATCCGCTTTTAGTTATAAAATATCCTTTCTGCCATTCCTTTCAAAAGACACTGAGTATTTCCAGTTTCAACCTCATCCACATGACCTACTAGAAAGTATTATCATGATTGAAATAATTGTTTTCTCCTCAGCAACAAACTCACTGAATAGGTGACTTGTTTGTTAATGAGGGGTCATAGCTTCTATATGGATATAAATTTACTTCATGAGAAGAGAAAATAGACATTTTGAACTTCAGATAATAATACAGTACAATACTCACAATAGCTAGTGAAAAGATTTGAATGATAGAGTTACACATGCAATTTTGTTGAAAGGATTTTACTTTACAGTAAGCCTAGACCTAAATCATTTGATACCAAACATGATGTGGTATTGCAAATATTTATGTATGTTTCACCATTTTACCTATTTTCAATAAATACAAGTCTGTAATGCATTATTTCTACTCTGTATCAGGTGTTACGGGGAAATTCAGGAGTTAGATTTTCAACATTATGGGGAATTTTTGAACAACACTAAATGTAAGAGTAGGCTATTCTTTAGAATTAACAACTGTCATCTCAAAACAAAGTTTTGTGATCAACTCATTTTTACCCAAATTGCTCCAACCCAACAATATCTATACCACTAAGACTAGAGCTTTATAAATATTATGAATGCTGCCATCTCATCCAATGCTAAGTTAGTTGGTACAAACAGCAGATTTTACCACCAGTAAGTATTTTTCATTGAGACATAAGAACAAATGAGAGGACGTTAATTCACCCATAAGAAAGTAAAAATGAAGGACATGTGAAATAGTAAAAGTATAAGTGGAGACCAGGAGATTTGTCTCCTGGATCACATTTTGCCACAACTATGAATGTGACCTTAGAAAAAACACTTTCCTCTTTGAGTTTTAGTTTTCTCATCTCTTACATAGGGGTTTATTAAATGATCTCTGATCTTTTTTTTTTTTTTAAGATTTTATTTATTTATTTTTAGAGAATGAGACAGTGCAAGCAGGGGGAAGGATTGAGGGAGAGGGGAGAGAGACTCCCAAGCAGATTCCATGCTGAGCATGGGGACTGATGCAGGGCTTGATCCCATGATCCCAAGATCATGACCTGAGCCAAAATCAAGAAGCAGAGGCTTAACTGACTGAGCCACCCGGTTCCTCTCTGATCTTTGTTTTGGCTTTTGTATTATATAATTATAGAGATTAAAATGTGGAATCCACTGACTACAACATTACATATTATATATGGAAACTTAATTTTGTAGCCCTAGTCCAGAGTCAATGATATATAAAAATATTGGTCCTAATAATAGACTTCAATCCAGGAGGGAATATGGAACTTATACTACCCTTATTTCAATCTTAGCTGCTTTAAGTTTATATGACAACTTACAGCTTCTTGGGTAATATCTCTCCTTCACCTTCTAAACTTTCAGTTGTAGATGTGACAAGTTAAAAGGGGGGGCATTGAATTCAGTTTTTATTCAAATATTTTCAAACAGATTTTACTGGAAAACTTTAATGTTTAATAGTCTGTCACTATGCTCTACGTAGTCTACCCATACAGATCTCAGGAGCTGTCCAACTTCCGAACTATAGCTGTGGTGTTTCAATAATGCATATAGGCCAAGAAGGGCAACTGAGAGCTTTTGGTTGGTAAGCAAGAAGGAACTAATGGGAAAACAAGTTTGACCTTTTTTTTCTCCTAGAAGGTCATTGGCAATTAATATTTGAGTCTCATTCCAGTTAATACGACAGCTATGATAGATAAAATATTTTCATTTATAGTCTAGGCTGTCTTGATTCTTTTCCATAATATCTGTTTTAAGGGAAAAAATTAGATAATAATAATAATAGATAATTTTCACATACTTAGTATATGTATACACATAATAAACATATATACATATAAATTCATATGTATATATAATACACTCAGTATAGTATTTCATAGAGAACTAACCAAAGGAAGATTTTTATATGTACTTGAAGATATACTGATATGTATGTAGAGGCAATGGACTATTAAGAAATATAATTTAAGTCTCTATATTCATTTTTGCCATTTAAAGACATTTATCTTCTCCAAGTTAGTTATAGGAATGTGAAAGATAATAAACATATCTTAATAATAGCTAATATTTAAGAACCTAATAAGTCTCAGACCCTGAAATAAGTCTCTTAATAAAATAGCCAGAATTATATGCACATATAGAAATGAGGGTTATTCTTTCACACTAGCAATCTATTCAGTGCAGTTTTAGTTTCTGAGGTAAGTATCTCTACTTGTCAAATGTCCTCCAGCTAGAATTTTTCCTAGATTCACTTTCAATACATAGAAAACAATTATGGTTCATACCAATTAACTGACCAAGGATATTTTCTTGTCTATAGTCATTTCTCTGGAAATTTAAAATTATGACTAAGGAATTTCATTTTTAACACATGCTTGCCTTTGAAAGAGCAAAGGCATAAAAGCCTGGACTGTTGTCAGATCTAAAGACAGAAAAGCCAGTGCATAGAGTCAGAGTAGAACGAAGCAAATGCTGAGTAAAGCAGAAATGAAAGATGACAATAGTTGTCTCTTCTTTGGTTTCATGGACTCTCCCTGCATTCCCAGGGAGATAATCAAGATAATCTTGATTATCTTGTGCTTAAGCTAGTTTCCACTGGTTTCTCTGACTTGTAAATAATCTTCCTCAATAAAGGAAATATCTAACTAAAATTAATAATGGTGATTTGGGACTTTATTCTTTTTGGTATAAAGTTACTTAGAGGACCCAAGCACTGGAGGAAACTCTGTATTCCAACCTCCTTTACCCTAATTAATGCAGACTAATCACCTAAGACATGTCTTAAAAGAGATCTAACTGGTGAATCCTATGGAGAATAAAAGAAATAATCAGTTCCACCTATGATCCTCAAAGCAGAACATTTTCTTGGCCCAGGTATCCCCTCCCAATTGTTATTAGAGGGATGTCTTCTTTTGGACCAAGGTTTGGATCGAGTCCACAATTTTCATTTTTTTTAATAGGGGAAGCAAAATTAGTTGGTTTATTTTCAAAGCATCATTCAGATGAGTAAGATATACACCACAACCTCCTAAGTCAGTGACTAAAAGATCATCTTATTATTGGGATTCCTCCTGAAATTATTTTTCAATTCTTTTTTTCTGAAAATTTTTAATAGTCAATATAACAAAAAGTTATTATATAGAAGCAATAGTTCATTTCTCATGAACTTATTTATTCTAAACCTAACTCCTCAGGTAGGGACATAATTCTTTTATTCAGTGCTTCATTTGTTCAGTGAGAACAAATTTATGCTTTTATTTGTCCAGTGAGACAATAACTGAGTATACCAAATACTAATAAATATTAGTCAGTAACTATAATGGTATGACACTGTTACTTTGTTTCCTTGCTCTCAATGTACTTCTAGTTCATAAACAAGCATCCCTTACTTTGTTTCCTTATCTATAAAAGCAGAGGTCTTTTTTTTTTTTTTTTAAGATTTTATTTATTTGACAGAGAGAGAGAGACACAGTGAGAGAGGGAACACAAGCTGGGGGAGTGGGAGAGGGAGAAGCAGGCTTCCAGTGGAGCCAGGAGCCAGATCCTAGGACCCTGGGACCATGACCTGAGAAGAAGGCAAATGCTTAATGACTGAGACACCCAGGCATCCCCTAAAAGCAGAGTTTTGAAACTGTTCTTAACTGAATAACCACTAACAAAGCAAAAATGCAATTTATAACTTCTGAACTTGTATAGTGTGTAGCTCCTGAGCAAAACAGTTTTAAAAAAATCTATTAACACAACCCAAAGCTGGAAGAAAAAAATAAATGAAGGAAAAGAAAACTCACAATAAGACATTATAAATATTTAAATATATTTATATATGTGTATAAAATCACTAAATGCAGTTACTTCTCCTGGAACACTATTTGTCCAGTAACTGACATGATTTGATGGATTAAGCAGTCTCAGGATTCTATTCCAAAGACACTACTTCAAAAAGATTTGCCATCACACCCTATTTCTTTACACACCTTTATTTTTCCTTATATCAGATGTCACTACCCAACATTACAGAATAATCAGTTTTAATTTTCATTGTTTGACCCAGTAAAATTTAAGTTAATATAAGTTTAATCTTTTCGTTATTAAAAAGAATATTTGCATAAATATAGAAATTAGAGTAATGCCTATAACAGCAACAAGAACAATGCCCTAGGATGCTATTAAAATTAATACTAAAGGGGTATCTGGGTGGCTCAGTCGGCTGGGCATCTGCCTTTGGGCTTGGGTTGTGATCTCAGGGTCCTGAGATCAAGTCCCACGTTGGGCTCCCTGCTTGGTGGGGGAAGTCTGCTTCTCTTTCTCCCACTCCCCCTGCTTGTGTTCCCTCTTGCTGTCTCTGTCAAATAAAGAAATAAAATCTTTAAAAAAATAAAATTACTGCAAAAAATATTTTTAAATAATGCTAATAATTAAAAGGAGAAATTGGCAAATCCACAATCACAATGGGAGATTTTCACACATGTGTCTCATAGACTGATAAATGAAGCAATTAAAAATGAGTAAGGTAATAGAATAGCTGTACAAAAATTTAATAAAATAATTTATTAAATAAAGTCTTAAAATATTAGCAAGGAAACAAGAGTTGAACAGAAAATTTGATTTAAAAATTTAAAAATTTGATTTTATATGTCTGTGTGTGAATTCACTGACAGATAGCCAGATTGATCCTCTACCTGAAAACAGGGGACCCACATTCTCTTCTTGCTGGTATAATAGGTCACAAAGGATTTTCATACAAAAAAAATCTAAAATTGGTCATTTTTATGCCAATTTCACTGATTATAAATCAATAAAATAAAGCAATACCCAAACCTGTGCTTCAATACACTTGGAAATTAAGAACACACAATTTTTGTGTGCTATGCAAGTCACAAATCTGTACTTCACTACTGCTCTGCTGTTTAATCAAATTTCTACTTAGGCCACATGTGGAATACAGTTTCCAGTGCCATGGAATTGTTACTTTTAACCAACATTAGTTGCAGCTCCATTTAGATGTTTTTCATACTAATTACCGTATTTATGTCCTGGGCACAGTCACAATTACAGACTAAAAGCCTAAATATACAAGGAAATGACACAATAATAAAAGATCTGGTTTATTTTGGAGGAAATAAAAAGATAGCAGGGGGCAATCAAATTGCAGCATATCACCTTGAAGTAATACTCAGAGTTCTTGTGAAATCTCTTAAGTATGTTTATTTTCACACCCTTCAGGAAACTGTACAGAATAGAAAGAAGTGCATAAGGAATAAAAAGGACACCTATATTTAATAGGAGATTCTCTGCTAATGTTGCCCTCTTAATACAAGAAAACAGATGAGACACTAAGGTCTAACTTTATTATTTCCTGATCAATATTTTCAGTTAGCAAAATGAAATTGGGGAATAAGTAAGTCTTAGGTTGCAACTATTTCTCATCTTACCACCCCTTTTGCTGTTAATTGGACATCAAAATAATGTATTCTTTCTTTTCTTATAACTCTTCAAAAAGCCTTAAATATACCATGTATTATGATCTTTAGAGCAATAATTTGAAAATCATCTAATCAACATAATATTGGTTATTATTCTAAAATAAATACCTGATATAGATGAATACTATAAAACAAGCTGTTTTCTTTATGGCTGGAGCCTAGCAACCACTGTTTCAGCTTTCCATAGAGAAAAAATGTATTAAGGGATGATTTATAATTGTTTGACCCATTACTAACCCTTTTGTGGAAGGGTTTTCTCCAATGTTTTTAAGACAGCAGTTTAGGACTCCAATGGAAACACACACACACACACGCATACACACGTACACAGACACATACAGTTTGCAGGCTTTTCTAGTGTCTAGGATGTAGTCGAGATCATCCATGGATCCCAGATTAGGGCCCCTGTTAGATGTGAGTCCCATGTTAATATGATATGCTTCTGTTATCTTAATAATTGCCTCAAAAATAATAAACAGCTGTTACACTATTACTAGTTTTACTACTCATTCTTTTCTTTTTTTTTTTTAAAGATTTTATATATTTATTTATATGTCAGAAAGAGAGAGAACGCACAAGTAGTCAGAGAGGCAGGCAGAGGCGGAAAGAGAAGCAGGCTCCTTTGCCAAGCAAGGAGCCTGATGTGGGACTTGATCCCAGGACCCTGAGATCATGACCTGAGCAGAAGTTAGATGTTTAACCAACTGAGCCACCTAGGGACCCCCCAAAATATTTTTATTTTAAAAGAAAAAAACATATTAGGTGAATTTGAAAGCTTAAATTCAACAATTAAGTCCAGTCACTGTATTTTATCCTATAATTGCAGTATTAAATCTCGGGTGTAAAATGAGTTTAGCAAAGGCCTATTAATAAGATCAAAGATATTGAACAGGGAAATCTCAACTTGGTTGAGATTATTAGTTACTGGTTCATTAGTAGTTTTTTTATGAGACATACATAAAAAATTAAAATATGTAATGTTTATTAGGTATATGTCTGGTACTTTCTAGAGTAGAGAAATGTATTTTCATTTATTTACCTGTTTTTAGGAATGCATCATATTATCTTTAAAATGATTCTTTGGGGGTGGCTCAGTGGGTTGAGCCTCTGCCTTCGTCTGGGGTCCTGGTCTGAGGGTCCTGGGATGGAGCCCCCGCATTTGGCTCTCTGCTTGGCAGGGAGCCTGCTTCCCTCTCTTCCCCTCTGCATGCCTCTCTGCCTACTTGTGATCTGTCTCTTTGTCAAATAAATAAATAGAGCCCCCCAAAAATGATTCTTTGGAACTCAGAGTATTACAATCCAATCCAATACAATCCAATAAGTTACTACTTTAGGATATACCTGTTTTGAAATTAGTGGTAGGGAAAATAGTAGCCATTCTTGCAATTTTAAAGCTACTCTGTGTTTGGTATTTTCTCTATTATCTGAGGTCAGTGTTTTAATGATATAACAAAATTGATTATTAGTATAATAATTATTTTAATGACCCTTAATTTAAATGTAAGAATTTACATTCATAGTTTCTTGGTATTATTGAAACTGATATCTAGACTTATTTTCTACAGTATCACTCACTTCTCTATTTTTGATGGTGAAATATCACTTTCATCTTGACATCCTGATTGTTTCCAGAATGAGTGCTTCAGTTTCTAGTTTTTAGGATTTTTAAAAATCTTGTTTAGAATTACTTTTGATGGATAAAAATAATGATTTTGAAAAAATAGTAAAAATGGAAATCATTAGAGAGCCTTCAATTGCTGAAATAATTAAATGCAATAAAATGTTTATTATTCTACATAATATCTAGATGACACAGAGGATTTAGTGAAATCTGACCTAACAATAATAAAATATGACTGAACAAAACAGGTTATTATTCTGAAAGTGAAAGTGTTTATTCCCTTGGTAAAAAAGATGGCATTTATAATTTTTCAGTCTCAAAAGACAATATCAGATACAGCATGCTAATTAAGGAAAATTAAATCAGCTCTGACTTTAATGGCAGTGATATGTGATAGTTGTTTTCATTATTAACTATAATAATACTGTTCTAAATGTAGTGTACACCGTGGAATAAAGAGTGGAAAGTAAAAATTCTTAGACCTCAATTAACACTACCCAGACATAATCACTGTCAAAGATTTTTACTGTAGTCTTTCCTAAATTTTCTAGGCAGACAAAATATATGTATGATTGTATTTTATAAATGACTAAAATAATTGAAATCCTCCAGCTTAAACTTGATTTTATATAGCATTCCAAAATCAGATTTTTTAATTAATAAAATATTTTGGAAGATATTCATATCTTACTTTGCATTCATTTCACATCCACCAAGCACAGCGTTATTACTATGTAATATATAATTTTTGCTATTAGAAAAAAATTATAGAGACTATTCATATATATTTGTTTTTACACATTTGCTTTTGATTAGAACAAGTTTAAATTCCTACCTAGGGTTTTCTAGGCAAGTGTATATATATATATATATATATATATTTTAAGATGTCCATTGCTCTCACCATCTTCCTTCCCAAAATTGCTGCACCTATTAGTACTCTCAGGAATTGTCAGTGTGCCTTTTTTCTTGGTTACATTGACTAATGAGAAGTTTCTTAATATTCCAATCTGACAGAAACAAATGGTAATATTATGTACGCTTTTTTAAATGGCTTAATTATTAATGATATTAATCACTTTTATTGGTCAATATATTTTTAAATTCATTCATGCCTAAATCTTGGTAAGCCTGTTTGAAACATTTGAAGCTTATGGTATAAATTTGAGAGTAGATAATTTAAGCTTTTTGAATATTTTCTGATTAAAAATAATATAGAAAATGTAAAAATTGTAATAGAGAAATGAAATCACTGTCCATAATTCCAGAAACCAAGTGTAACCCCCATTAAAGTATAATATATTTCCTGTAAGCCATTTCTTCACTACACACAGCTGGACACTGCCTCTTTTTGTTCACATACACCCACACCCACACATGTAAGATAAAATATTTTTCATAATGCAGAGACATGCTGATATCATTTTTTTTTACCTTCTTGCATTACAATTCTTCAAAAACTTATTTTTAATATATTTATATTACATCCTATGTCTGCATGCTAGCATCTTTCTTTTTTTTTTATTTTTTATTTATTTGACAGAAATCACACTAGGCAGAGAGGCAGGCAGAGAGAGAGGAAGAAGCAGGCTCCCTGCGGAGCAGAGAGCCCGATGTGGGGCTCGATCCCAGGACCCTGGGATCACAACCTGAGCCGAAGGCAGAGGCTTTAACCCACTGAGCCACCCAGGCGCCCCACTAGCATCTTTCTTTATTGCTGTATATTTAGCTGGTTTCCAATTACTTCCTACAGTAAATAACACAATTATAAACATATTTGATTGTATCTATAAAAATACAACCACCTCTGATGCTTTATTTAGTTGTGTTGTTAGCATTACTATGCAATAGTTTGAAAAGCTGTCTAGTAGGTATCACAGAATAAGCTTACAGCCCTTTTTAGATGGGAGTGGGCCTGTCTTGCATAAGTGGAATCTTCAGTAAGAAAACGGGATATGGGAAGAAGGGTAATCCGGTATTAGGCTCAAAGGAGAACACACATTTTGGGAATCACTCTTTGAATCTCTACTTCAAAAAAATTCTGTTGTGCTTGAGGGAAGGGAGGACCTTACTGTTGGTAAGAGAAGAGTAAGAGTGAAACATCTCCGTAGGCTGTAGCTGTAGATAAGTAACTTCCATAAAAATGATACATAATAAAGATTTCTATATTATTTTCCACTTATTTCATTTTTGTTAATCTTTAGAAAGTAAGAAATACCTAGATAGTTTTAGTGCACTCATGGAAAAATGAGTGAAGGGTCATACAACATTAGCCAAAGACATAAAAGGCAAAGAGTACTTGGCCAGGACCTGAGTGGGATTGACTGTAGTTTTTAGTAAGAGATCATCACTTTGGGGATCAGAAACCAGGCTACAGTTCCAGTTACTCTTTTTTGTGTGCTTTTTTCTACTTCCTCATACAGGCCTGTTGCCTCTATTTTTGAAATGGTTTCTAATAATGTCCAAAAATACTATGAATAATAGCCATAGAAGTAATATTTATTGAGTGCTTAACATTTGCTGAAAATGTTCTAAGAACTTTATACACAAAAATTCTCTTAATTTTCATGACAAACCTATGAGGTAAGCATGATCATTATTCTCATTTTACAAATACGTTTAAGTAAGGAAAAACAAGTTCAGTGTGCTACTTGTGGACACAATGCTGATCAGTGATAAAGAGCTGGGATTTGAAACCAAGTGGTCTGGCTTCAGAGACCATGCTCCTAACTACTGATATACCAGCTCTTGGGATAAGGCAAATACAGATTTTTTTTTTTTTTTCCCATTAAACAAACCATTAGTATTCATTTCCAAATTACTTTCTATAGAAATATTATACATACCATTTTAGTTTTCTACCTGCAATGCATTAGGATAGCTCAACTCTTTTACCTCTTCAACACTGTGTAGTATGCCTTTTACCTAATCCTTATTAATTTTTTTTAAGATTTTATTTATTTATTTGAGGGAGAGTGGGAGAGCACACAAAGAGAGAGGGAGAAGCAGCCTCCCCACTTAGCAGAGAGTCTGAAGCTGGGCTCTATTATAGGACTCTGAGATCATGACCTGAGCAGAAGGCAGATGCTTAACCCACTGAGCCAACCACGTGCCCCTAATCCTTGTCAAATTTAGAACTGAAAATTTTATAACGGTTATAGATATATAGATATATATAGATACAGATATAGATATAGATATATATAGGTATATAGATATAGATATATAGATAGTTTCAGCTGCTTCAGATTATGAACACTATTACCATGTCTATTAATCATTTATAGGTCCTTGATGGATTAGCTCTTCTTGTCTCTTGTGTTTTTCCTTTTCCTTTTATATATACTCATTTGTGCAGAAGCTAACTTTTAAAAACTGATTTAATCATAGCTTACCAAAAATTCTTACTGTTGTATTGAACTCATTTATATTTTACATGCATCTATTTTATTTTTATCCAATATGAATGCACGGCTTTTTAATTTTTAGCAATATGTTTTCTTTCTAATTATAAACATAACACATATTTACTGACGAAATTTGAAAAAAGGAAAATATAATTTAGTAAATAGAAAAAGGTATGACTATCACCAGCACCACCTACTCTAAAAATGTGGTATATTTTATTCCATCGATATCCATATAAAATGCATGTGTATTTATAAAACTTGTATTTTACACTATATGAAGGTTTATTTTTTGCACTTTTACTTCAATTATATTATTATTACATACTGTACTTTGTTTCTTAAACTCTATATGCAGATAGATAATGCTTTAATACATTTGCTATTTTGAACATTAGGCTTACCTGTCATTTACACAATCATGAATAATGCAGTGCTAAACATTCTTACAATTATTTGAGGGCACTTATGCTAAGAATATTTCCATTGAATTGTTTCTTAGAGTTACTAGATCTAAGAGTATGAATATTTCTAAAACTTTGTATACATATTGTCATATTGCCCTTTAACTTTGTTTAGTGTGTTTCTTAACACTATTTCTAAGAGTGTATATGTGAGGGGGATGATTGTGTAAGTGAGTAACAACAAAAGTATTTTATTATAATTGTTTTACTGATTTTTAGAAGGCTGAGTTTATTTAAAAATACATATTCACAATTGGTATTTTTCTTAAAATGTTTATTCATGTAATCATATATTTACTTAAGATATTATTTATATTAATGATCTATAAGAACTATTTATATGTTAAGTCTATATTTATATCAGATAATAGACCATAAGTAATATCATACTATAAAATATACTCATATTTCCAAAATTCTTGCTCATAAAGGTTGACACTGCTTAGGTGGCCTCTTCTGTGCCACTTCTGATCACTTAGTCAGCTCTACTAAATTAATTTCTTGTATAAATATATCAGTGAGGACAAGTTGAACTGTTGACCCTCAGGGAATTATTTACTTCACAGAAGAACCTGAAAAGGCATTTTTGCCCACTTCACACTGCCTGGTACCATAAAAATGAGGGAGAATAAGTTGAAATAATTATATAAAAAGCAAAGATTAATAATCTTTGTGGTATACACACACACACACACACACACACACACACACACACCGGAATATTATTCAGTCATAAAAAAGAATGAAATCTTGTCATTTGCAATGACATTAATGAACCTAGAGAGTATAATGTTAAGAAAATAAGTCAGACAGAGAAAGACATAATCATATGATTTTTGTGAAATCATATGTGATTTTTATGCTAAATTTAAAAAGCAAAACAAATGAACAAAGGAAAAAAGGAGAGAGACAAATCAAGAAAGAGGCTCTCAACCATAGAGAACAAACAGGGGAAAGGGGGGGAGGGAATGGGTGAAATAGGTGATGGGGATTAAGGGGTGCAATTGTGATGAGCACTAGGTATTGTATGGAATTGTTTAATCAGTATGTTGTACACCTGAAACTTGTTTAACAATGTATGTTAACTACACTGGAATTTTTAAAAAATAAGACAAAAGGACAATTAGAAAAAAGTATATTGAAAAAATTAAGAAAATGAATATTTCTGTTGATAACCATTTAATGCTTTCTAAACTGATAAGACTGTTGATTTAAATTAGAATTCACTCTATTGAATTATTCATAGAAAAGAGTATCTGTTCACTTCACTGAATATGGAAAATAAAGGATTATTGTATTGATAATATGTTTGCAATGAAAAAAATCTCTCTGCCTTGAAAAAAAATGTGTATTTTTCCTGAGACTAACAAAAGACTAATTATTTAACTAGTATCAATAATATCAAAATTTCATACATTACCTATAATTAGTACTATTAACCATGATATTTGGGTTCATTTTCCATTATAGATTTCTATAAATTATATTCTGAGGTTGAGGGGATAGTAAGATAAGGAAGTAAATCAAGGAAAATATAAATGTAAAGTCAAATATATTACCTGAACTCTCAGATATAGAGCCTGCCTTTCATCAACATTTGGATCAATGAAATAGCATATTTAGAAAATAATGCCCAGCACCCTTTGTGAAGTAATACTCATTACAAACATTGACAGTTTTCATAATTTCTCTATCAATTAATTAGTCTATTAATCATCTAATGAAGTCAGTATCAGATATAATTTTCAGCATTTAGGGGTCCTCATCTATAATTAGCACTTTTTTTTAGCACATTCCAAGGTGAACAGAACACAAAGATTCTACCCAATGTAGACACATTTTCTCTCCTTTTTTTTTTTTTTTTTTAAGATTTTATTTATTTATTTGAGAGAGAGAGAAGAGCACACAAGCCGGGCGACGTGCACACGGAGGGAGAAGCAGACTCCCCACTGAGCAGGGAGCCCAACATGGGGCTCAATCCCAGGATCCAGAGATCATGACCTGAGCTGAATTCAGATGCTTAAACCAACTGAGCCCCACAGGAGCCCCAGACACATTTTCTCCTCTATCTATCTTCTCAGGTGATAGCTATGGCCTTCTAGGAAGATCACTGGACTTTACTTTTGTTTGGATTTGTGCTACGACTTGTCCAATTACCAGAAGGATAAGCAGATCTCCACATTTTTTGTATCTGTAACTTCAAGTAATAGTCTTCCCACAGATTTATTATGCATATTAAAAAATCATGTATGTAATGTGAAAATTTTACACTGCTGTAATTAAAAATAATAAGTACAAATAGAGAGATACATACAGAAATGAAGATAAGTAAACCAGACCGAAAGAAATGTTTTCTTTTTTTCAGTGAGTAGATATAATTCTGATACCCATGCTTTGAACTGTTTGAGGGGTGCAATCAGTGGAATGTTCGAACAGAGTATGTCATAGTTTTGAGAAAGTTAACAAAGCCAAATCAGTAAATCCTACCTGAGAGATGGGGAGGGGAAAAAAAAAAAAAAAAAAGGAAGGAAGGATTCAAGGAAAGAAGGAAGCAAGCAAAGAATGTTAGGAAGACAAGAGAGTGTAACAAATGGTATTGCTGAAAAATGGGTGTGCAGCAAACACTGAAAATACTGGTGTTTCCTGAATGGACAGGAAGTAAATTATCATCACTCTCTTGCAATAGTAAATTGGAGGTTTTTGGGAACACTTCAGAAAGGAAATTGTTATGGTGAACTGTCAATGATCATAAAAGAAAATTAGAAAGGAAAGAAAATGGGACCAAAAGAGTCATAAATTGAGATTTGAAATCTGTGAAGTGTATAACAACCATTAAAACTCATCTCATTAGTTTAAGTAAAGCAAGTACTATAACAAAATTAAAGCATTAGGTCAGTAAAGCTTCTCAGAAAGTTTACAGTATAGTATGTAAAAACCAAAACAATATAAACATCTAATGTGAATTACAGAAAAAAAAAGTCAAATAACTTTGCATTTATTAATAGACTTTTTGGTTTGAGTTTTAATTAAATAACTGGATATTATCAGAGCAAATTCATCATCTCACATAGAGGTGTATATTCTATTTTATTTTAGGAAAGTGCAAAAGGTATTTGATGTTTGAAAATTTTGTGAGAAGAGTAGATATATTTTGTCACATAAGGTCTGCTGAAAAAAGAGATTCAAATAAAAAAAAAGGAAAAGAAACATAAATTCTAGAATGTGTGTTCTCAGATCACTGATAAAATGCTTGTTGTCACCCTAGGCCACTTTGAAAGGTTACATTCATATGATCAAGGGAAGGTCTGAGGGAAACAATGTCACTCTTTTTGATTTTTTACAGTTAAAAAAAAAAAAGTGTGTCAGACTGTGGCCTTCATATTGCCTTTTCTGAGCTCTAGAAGTATTTTATCTAAAATAAAATAGTCATAAAATTAGTTATTTGTTTTAAAACCAAGTCATATATACTTTTTTGAATTGATACTTGAATCGTTAGAACCACAGATCACATGCAAAATCAGGTTCATCACCAGACATTTGCTTCAAAAGTTGCCCTACTTAAAATCTTACTTAAAAGATGTGTAAGAGGAGCTACATTTACTGGCCCTCAAGATCATAAGTACAATTACCAAATACAATGTTAGAATATTCAGAATTACCTTTAACTATTAGAAATACATTTTATTTATTTTTAAAGATTTTATTATTTATTTGACAGAGAGAGACACAGCAAGAGAGGGAACACAAGTAGGGGGAGTGGGAGAGGGAGAAGCAGGCTCCCCGCTGAGCAGAGAGCCCGATGTGGGGCTCGATCCCAGGATCCTGGGATCATGACCTGAGCTGAAGGCAGATGCTTAAGGACTGACCACACAGGCGTCCCTACATTTTATTCTTAAAGAACAATCCAACTGCTTTCCTGAGAAAGCAGTTCATATGTGTGTGTGTGTGTGAAAAGTGATTGGTTGTTATATTATCAATTTACAGTTTATATAACAAAAAATTTATATATATATATCTTTTATATATATAAAGTTAAAAGTGATTGGTCATTACAATATCTTTGTTATGAAATTATTAGAACAAAACAATAAAATACAGGATGCAGGGGCGCCTGGGTGGCTCAGTGGGTTGAGCCTCTGCCTTTGACTCAGGTCATGATCCCAGGGTCCTGGGATCGAGCCCCACATCGGGCTCTCTGCTCAGCGGGGAGCCTGCTTCCTCCTCTCTCTCTGCCTGCCTCTCTGCCTACTCTCTCTCTGTCGAATAAATAAAATCTTTAAAAAAATTAAAACAAACAAACAAACAAAAAATACAGGATGCAATTTAACTCAACAAATCTAAAAACTCTCATGAAAACAGGTACATATTCAGTAACTTAAAGAAAGAATGACAGAACAAAAAAGAAAGATAAACACAACCAAAATCTTAAGAATTTTATAGTGAATCATACAATGAGACCAATAGTTATCCTTTTTTCTTTTAGTTTTTATGATAATTTTTTGAAGTAGACTAGGCTATAATCTATTTCTGATTCAGAGAGCCCCACTCCCAAAGCCAGTGAACAAAGAGATGCTAGCTTCTTAATTACAGGTAATATTCTAAAAATACTTCTCATAAACCTATTTGCATATAGATCCAAAATAACAACCATTCAAATGAATTTCTGTTCAAATAACTGCTATGTCTATTTTGCATGCCTCTTTGTGAGAGGTTGGGGGAAAAGGGGTAGTAGATTTGTTTGGCCAGTAGCATTGTTCATACTACAAAAGATCTAATACTGATATTTCGTAAGTAGAGATGCTTCTCTTTTTTATGGAGAACCTAATGTTTTTCAAAAACATTTGCAAAATGAGTTGGATGTTATAATAAATTAGTATTACATTTTATCACCCTTTATTTTTTCCATTTGGTAAGATACTAAGCAGATCAGAGAAGATATCCTCTATTCATTTATTTTCACCATGGTCATCACTCAATTATTATCAAAGCCTCATAGCATATTATTAAAAAAAATTAAAAAGGAAAAACGGGGCAATGAATCTGGGAGGGTAGCTGGTATATTTTCTGAGCTGTCACACTGGCTGGCACCTTATATTGTTTTGATTGATAAAATATATACATATAGAGTAAAATATAATCTCTGATCTCAAGATATTATATATATTTTTACAACTGTATAAAATGTGATCACTAGTAAAATTAACATTCACTGTGTGGATTTAGGTCATTTTGTTCACACCTCGCAGAAGGCTGTGCTGAGGGCTATTAATATCTCTAACAATTAAAAAAAAACTTTTTTTTTTAAGATTTTATTTATTTGACAGAGAGAGAGACAGCAAGAGAGAGAATACAAGCATGGGGAGTGAGAGAGGGAGAAGCAGGTCTCCTGCAGAGCAGGCTGTCCAATGTGGAGGCTCCATCCCCAAAATCAAAGCTCTGGAAAATTTGACATTATTCATTTACTGTCCATTTATTTAATTGTTGAAAAGCATTTGTTGAGTGGGTTCTCTGCATGAGGCACTGGAGTAAGAACAGGGAACTGAGCACGGAGAATGACAGACTATGGCTCTGAACTTCTCTGGTGAACTAGATTGTCATGCAAATTAAAACAAGAGGACAGTAGGTATGGCTGACATAAAGGCTTATGTGAGTTGCACTAGGGAGCATGCAGGAAGAAGCACTATTTCTCTTAAAGGACTTTTGGGGGTTGGTAATCAAAGGAGTTTAGTACAGCCTCAAATCATTCTTACTGGGCAGCTGTCACTGTCAGTCAGTGTAAAGGTTGAAGCATCTTTTGGTAAATGATGGTAAAAATTATATAGAGGTTAGAAGAACTAAAACTGAGATGAGAGTACTACCATACGGAAAGTGGAAAACTACCAGGAAATGTAATAATGAGGAGGTTCCTATGGATGGAAAAAAACTGCAGAGATACCAGATCCATACTTTCAACACAGCTTTGTAGAGAGTGAAAACACATGGGTGGACTTTACAAGCAAGTGACATTCTATAGAATGGAGGGAAAATTGAGAATACAAAGAGTAAGGAGTGCAGATTGTGACAGGTCGGTTCCAGGACTGTTCCCCTTTCTTCTCTTTGGAATCTACTAATGATTTCTTTTGAGAAGAAAATATTTATAAGTATTGGTTAAAGAAATGTATTGCTGCTGTGACATTAAAATTGAACTTAAGTAATCAAAATCTAAACCATATATATTTTTTTAAGTCTTTATTTATGCAATCTCTAAACCCTACATCAGGCTCGAACTCATGACCCCGCAATCAAGAGAGCTTGCCAGACACCCCTAAGCCATATTATCTTGAAGGCAAATAATATTTAATGAGAGATTATCATTAAACTAAAAAAGTTTTGAAAATAATCAGAAGTTAAAGATTTTGTATGACATTCTGTCTTTGAACTGTTGTTGTGTTAAGAAAGCATTCTATTTGAACTGTGTTTAAGCGTAAGAAACTAGAAGGAGGTTACCTGGAAGGAGATTACCTGATTCTTAAGGATTTATTTAGGAATTTCTATAGATTCAGATATCACAATGGTATTTTAATGGATATACTTTATGTGTGTATGCACAGTGGGGAATGAGATCAAATATAGTGTCCTAATACAAATGAAATTCTAAATTTGAAGGGTAAATAAAAAACCATTAACAAATTAAGATGCACAGATTAGGTGATGATAGGAATACAAAATACATTGACAAACTCAATTATTTGTAACACATAGGTATGTATAGAGAACGGTTTTTCTCTGTGTAGTTAGGCAACTCTCAGTGCCCTTTCCAAAGGTCAGCAACTCCCAGGAAGATGGATTATATATAGGTAGAACAATCTGGCATCTGTTATGTTTAAATTCCTGCTAACACTATTAAGATTATCTCTGCCCTTTTCCTCCATTTCCAAATAGTTTTGAAGACCACATTTTAAGAGAAATGTTCACAGTATAGCTTATTTGCAAAGAATATTCTCCTTTCCTATTATTCGATAATGAGTTCAGATATTTTACAAGAAGCATTAGTTAAAACAAAGCCCTTTTGGAAATGAAGAAAGTACTGGAGTATAAAGGGCATTTCTCAATTTCTAACTGAGTTCCATTATGTTTTGGTTGGAAAAGCATTTGCACAGTAGCTATATTAACCTCCTTTATATTTAGAACAGTATAAGTAACTACAAATAATCAATCTCTTTACAAACAAAATAAGGTGCTTTATCAGTAATGTTTGGTTTCCCTAGGTGCTCACTTACTAGGTGAGACCTGCCATGGACTACTGGTCATGCTTTTATCCTTTCTGAGTTTTTAAGGTACTATGTGGAATACAAAACAACACATCACTTGCAAAAGTGGGCTTGCTTATTGAATGAAAGCTGAAGTGATGAATATTTTCTCTTCATGCAAAAGCTTGGGTTAAATGCTACCTAAAGCAATCTACACATTTAATGCAATCCCTATCAAAATACCATCCATTTTTTTCAAAGAAATGGAACAAATAATCCTAAAATTTATATGGAACCAGAAAAGACCTCAAATAGCCAAAGGAATATTGAAAAAGAAAGCCAAAGTGGGTGGCATCACAATTCCAGACTTCAAGCTCTATTACAAAGCTGTCATCATCAAGACAGCATGGTACTGGCACAAAAACAGACACATAGATCAATGGAACAGAATAGAGAGCCCAGAAATAGACCCTCAACTCTATGGTCAACTAATCTTCGACAAAGCAGGAAAGAATGTCCAATGGAAAAAAGACAGCCTCTTCAATCAATGGTGCTGGGAAAATTGGACAGCCACATGCAGAAAAATGAAATTGGACCACTTCCTTACACCACACACGAAAATAGACTCCAAATGGATGAAGGACCTCAATGTGAGAAAGGAATCCATCAAAATCCTTGAGGAGAACACAGGTAGCAACCTCTTCGACCTCAGCCGCAGCAACATCTTCCTAGGAACATCGGCAAAGGCAAGGGAAGCAAGGGCAAAAATGAACTATTGGGATTTCCTCAAGATCAAAAGCTTTTGCACAGCAAAGGAAACTATTAACAAAACCAAAAGACAACTGACAGAATGGGAGAAGATATTTGCAAACGACATATCAGATAAAGGGCTAGTATCCAAAATTTATAAGGAACTTAGCAAACTCAACACCCAAAGAACAAACAATCCAATCAAGAAATGGGCAGAGGACATGAACAGACATTTCTGCAAAGAAGACATCCAGATGGCCAACAGACACATGAAAAAGTGCTCCACCTCACTCGGCATCAGGGAAATACAAATCAAAACCACAATGAGATATCACCTCACACTAGTCAGAATGGCTAAAATTAACAAGTCAGGAAATGACAGATGCTGGCGAGGATGTGGAGAAAGGGGAACCCTCCTCCACTGTTGGTGGGAATGCAAGCTGGTGCAACCACTCTGGAAAACAGCATGGAGGTTCCTCAAAATGTTGAAAATAGAACTACCCTATGACCCAGCCATTGCACTACTGGGTATTTACCCTAAAGATCCAAACGCAGTTATCCGAAGGGGCACGTGTACCCGAATGTTTATAGCAGCAATGTCTACAATAGCCAAACTATGGAAAGAACCTAGATATCCATCAACAGATGAATGGATAAAGAAGAGGTGGTATATATACACAATGGAATACTATGCAGCCATCAAAAGAAATGAAATCTTGCCATTTGCGACGACGTGGATGGAACTAGAGGGTATCATGCTTAGTGAAATAAGTCAATCGGAGAAAGACAACTATCATATGATCTCCCTGATATGAGGACGTGGAGATGCAACATGGGGGGTTAGGGGGATAGGAGAAGAATAAATGAAATAAGAGGGGATTGGGAGGGAGACAAACCATAAATGACTCTTAATCTCACAAAACAAACTGGGGGTTGCTGGGGGGAGGTGGGGTTGGGAGAGGGGGAGGGGGTTATGGACATTGGGGAGGGTATTTGCTATCATGAGTGCTGTGAAGTATGTAAACCTGGCGATTCACAGACCTGTACCCCTGGGGATAAAAATACATTATATGTTTATAAAAAAAAAATCATCATGAAAAATTTAGTTAGTAGACAAACAAAAGCCAGTACAATCTCATTTTCCATGTCTGTGCAGACTTAGAGTGGACAGAACATTCATTGTGGGATACAGATTGATATTAGAAAGAATGTGAATAGAAGGATCTCTTTTGCAGAACACATATGATGAATGATAATGTGTATAAAGTGAAATGAGAAATCATAAAGACTGTACTTAATTTACTCTAAGAAATCTTTTTGAATAATTTAAAATAGCAAGTGCTAATTTATCTGCTAAGACTATTACATTACCTAATAGCAACCGATTTGTTGGAAGAAGTCCCTTGAAAATAAGCAAAATCATAACTATATTGCTTGCTAATCACTTATGGTAATAGATTGATAATGAAGATATTAAGTTAGATAAAAATTATTCTGAATTCTAATTTCATGGTTACATATTTTAAGCATTGCTGGAAGTAAATTCTGCCCACATTCTTATATTTTTCACTTATATTTTTATAATAAAATCTTATTTTCAAGCTCTAAATTTTAACCATACTTTTGAGCTAATTAAAAATTAACAATGACTTGATTTTTATGGTCTGATTTCTCCATATGGAGAAGTAACAGAATACAAATTATTATGATATTATAATTTTAAATGGATACACTTTTATCATCAAAGTAATGCACACTCAAGGGCAAAAAATAAAATAAAATAAAATGCATTAAAATTTCCACTACTCAGAAACTGGTATTGTTAATCAATCTTATACTATATAACCTAATCCAGACATTTTTATATACCTAAAGTTAAAAAAAAAAAAATTGTTCAGCAGATTTCTGTACTGTCCTTCTTTCTGCATTTTTATAGTATTTTGATATGTTCTATGGGCCATCATGTATTCAATCAACTTTCTTAATGTAAAGGAACACCTGGGTGGCTTAGTCAGTTAAGCATCTGCCTTTGGCTCAGGTCATGATCCCATCAGAATCCCAGGGTCCTTAGCGCACAGCATTGGGCTCCTTGCTCAAGAGGGAGCCTGCTTCTACCTCTGTCTGTCACTACCTCTGTTGTGCTCTCCTCTCTCTTCCCCTCCCTCTCTCCCTCAAATATAAATGAGTATAATCTTAAAAAAGAAAAAAAAAGGAGATACTTTTTAAAAAGCCATTCTTAATGTTAGAAATTTCAGTAACTTCTAAATCTGGATTTTTATAAATAATGTTGCATGATGCACTTTGTAGCTACACCTTTCCCTTCACCCTTTGTACAGCCTTTGGTATAATGCCCAAATGGCCTTCAGAAAATTCCTGCAAAGCAGTTTATGCAAGTGAATTGTTTAAGCAGTTCATATAAATGGTTACTTCTTTGCATGCATTAAGTATTCTATTGAACATGATTTTGTTTTAATTTGCTTTTCTGATTTTAAAAAGTGGGTAGTTTAAATATGTTTATTAGATTTCTAAAAAGAAATTTCTTGTAGGAGTTATTTGTCTGTGTTTCAACTGGCATATTTTCAACATTTTCTAACAAAGATTTAGTGTCCTTTAAGTATTTTTTTAAAGATTTTATTTATTTATTTGAGAGAGAGAGAGAGAGAGAGAGCGACAGAGATAGTGAGAGAGCCAAGCATGGAGAAAGGGAGAAGCAGGTTCCCACTGACCAAGGAGCCCAGCATGGGGCTCGATCCCAGACCCCTGAGATCATGACTTGAGCCAAAGGCAGACGCTTAACTGACTGAGCCACCCAGGTGCCTTCTTTACATATTTTAATAATGACTTCTGAAAAATTTCTCATTCTGAGCTATGTGAAATACTCAATACTAATTGATAAAATTTGCATTTTTAAAGAATCAGTCATATAACTGACGAACTTAAATGGTACATGAAGACCATTGCTATGGATGGGTTAATGGTAACTTGAAATAATCTAGTGATTATCTGTATCACATAGCACATTATTAAGTCAAATAGCTGAACAAATTACAAAATATGAATGCCGAAAATCAGAGATGCTTGTGCCCTTCTGTAATGTTTAAAATTAAAACTGACCATGTTTAAGAAGAAAAATAATAACATGCTAATAAAATAAATTTAAAGAATAAGTAATGAATGGTATACTACAAGAAGAAGTGCAAAGTGACAGGTTATAAAGTTTGGCGGCCTAGTATTTGGGAAGAAAATAATTTTTGTGTCATAGTGGACTGTAACCTTCAAGTGTTTCAATGATAAGGAGTGGCTGGTGATGAAAAAGCATGACATTCGATAGCATTAACGACTAATGTAATAGGAAATTGATTTCTTAACACCTTTCCCTTTGCATGGTGTCTTTTCCCTTAATTTGAAAGAGAATCAATATGTGAATATCTGAGCATATGAGAGGCAGCCAAGTGCAAAGAAAATGCTCTTCAATTAGCAATTAGAAGATGGGATTTCTTAACCTAATTGCACCACAAATGAGTTGTATGACCTTGGGCAAGTCATTTGGTCTTTCCAAGGTTTATGTTTCTCATCCACAAAAGTAAATGGTATCTAAGGCCCAGGACTAAATTTCCGCAATTCAAATCTGGAATAAATTCAAACCAAAAAGGGAGTATTAAATGCACTAAATGTCCTTTAATGATGTTTCCCAAACCATTTTCTACTGAAGGCCATTTTTCTTTTTGTAATAACTAATCTTTGTTAAAATTTAATTTGGAATAAGCACTCTTCTTAATGAACGTTCACAGAACTCTAGAAGACTGGTAGTCCTAGTATTTCACATTGTAAATGAGAAAAACAATCCAGAGGGAGGCTAAACAATTTGCCTTGGTTTTCTGTGCAGTGAAGAGTCAAACCAGGATTCAATGCCAGATGGTCTAATAATCTGTAACTGTAAGCATTATCCATATTCTAAACTATGTATTTTTGCTGAAATGAATTTGGGAAACACAGATTTCTATAGGACAAAATCAGTTGGATACAAAATATTTTGGAATATTTAAGATTTATTTTGAATACCCAAGAGGGACATCATATGCAGGACAGCCTACATTTATCTTGACCATGGAAACTGTACAAAAAGGAATAGTGGACATGTCAAAAGAAGTTCTGAAAAACAGTTTGGAAAATGTTAATTCTTGACTCTTAGCAGACATCAAATGGTATTTTTATTCAAAAGTGGCTCAGTGGGTTGGGCCGCTGACTTCGGCTCGGGTCATGGTCTCGGGGTCCTGGGATCGAGTTCCGCATCGGGCTCCCTGCTCAGCAGGGAGCCTGCTTCCCTCTCTCTTTCTCTGCCTGTCTCTCTGCCTACTTGTGATCTCTCTGTCAAATAAATAAATAAAATCTTTAAAAAAAATACTTCTACAGAAAATAATTTCTGAAGTAATTTGAGGAAGTAGTAGTAAAGATGGAAAAAAAAGATCTCTATGGGATTTACTTTTCCATAAAATTCCCACTTTTCATTTTTCCCTTTTTTACTGCATGTTAATGTAAGAAGTCTTACCAGTGCATTAAGGATGTGCTTATCCCTCCCCCAACTCTCTCTCTCTAATAAATAAATAAATCTTAAAATTAAAGAATTAAAAAAAAAATAAGGCGGGCGCCTGGGTGGCTCAGTGGGTTAAGCCGCTGCCTACGGCTCAGGTCATGATCTCAGGGTCCTGGGATCGAGCCCCACATCGGGCTCTCTGTTCGGCAGGGAGCCTGCTTTCCCCTCTCTCTCTGCCTGACTCTCTGTTTACTTGTGATCTCTCTCTGTCACATAAATAAATAAAATCTTAAAAAAAATAAATAAATAAAATAAGGCGACACCTGGGTGGCTCAGTTAGTTAAGCATCTGACTCTTGATTTGGGGTCAGGTCCTGATCTCAGGGTCATGAGAGAAAGCCCCTGATGGGACTCCAGTGCTCACTGGGGAGTGTGCTTGAGATTCTCTCTCTCCCTCTCCCCCTCTCCCTCCCCAACTGCACATAAACACACACACACTCTCTCTCAAATAAAAAGAAAAAATCTTTAAGAAAATAATATGTTCAAAAAAAAAAAAAAAAGAAAAGAATATGTTCATCAAGGGAAAATTGGTTGGCTGTGAGTTCAATATTAATGAATCAACAATGCCATACACCCAGCAAAAGAAGATAGATTTTTTTAAAAAAGTGCCATAGATAACATTTTTGTGAGCTGAAATACAAAGAAATTTACAGACATGCTACCCAGGATAAGGAAAATGTTAAACTCTACCTGGCTACTTCTGGTGGGATCCTATGTTTCAAATGGTAATATGGCATAGTGAATGCTAAACTCTCAGGCAAGGCAGGTTCTGCATATTGGACCAGCTATGGAAAAAAAACTTTAAATACCTGCTAAACGATATACAGAGAGACAGTTGTGCAGAACAGCAGATTTTCAATGTTGATGAGAATAGCTTGTTTTATAAAAACTCCACCAGAGGATTCTGTACTGCAAATAGCATTTCAGTAGACAAAAGGCTGTGACTAGAGGCTCTCAAGAACCTGATCCTGTTTTTTCCTAGAAGGAATAGTTCGGTATTTGCTAATTCAGTGTTCATGGCAACTTTGTAATACTACAATAAATGAGAATCAACCATATATCTTTTGAAATTTTGTTTTCAGGTACTTCCCTGAAGGTACAAGTCCAGAACGTGTAGAAAGAAGTCCTGCAAATAAATGCTGAGGTAACTTTTGAAACCACAACATCACTGCTGTAGGTTCCTAATGGGGCGGGGGGGGGAGTGGTATCTAGTGTGGTAGGCAGACTTTCCCCATTCCGAAAATGACCTATTTATAGTGGGCTTAGGGAACTAAGGTGCCACTTTTGAGATCTCAAAGGAAAATTCTGAGAGAAAACCCATGGTATAAAAATCAGTATTCTTTAAGTAATGTGGATAGAAAGAAGACCTCTCCTCCCTTAAGATAGGTTCCTGGACAGGAAAGCTCCAGTGTGGGAGAATATGACAGGGTGGATCTTAAGCATGAATAAGATACTGAGATTCACCAGACATACTTGGGAAATTTAGGAGCTGAATTTATTCTTTATGCAAATATTCAATAAAGTTTAAATTATTTTCATTCATAGGATACAATCAATCATGTTAGCAGGTACTACACTTTAGCAAAGTTTGTAGAATCTAGGATTATAGCAACAGCGGACATGAGATTTTATGTCATAGACAGACTGCTATATATATAACCTAGTACTGTAAATGTAAAATTTAAGGAAAAGCAGTTATTTGGAAAAGCGGATCTCTGGTTCAAGAGAAAGGGGTACAGATTTCAGATATACATATGGTTATTGACACAGCTATGAAGAATTAGAGCTATTAATATATATGAATATATAATATTAAATATAATACTTAACATTTACATATTTTATACCTATATATTTATCCATATGAATCACAGTATATAGACTTGGTAGTTAGCTTCACATAAGGATTGTTGAACACAAAAGTGTATATGTATCTCCAAGGCAGGATGTATAAGGAATGAGTGTCAGCAGCAATAACTTGGGAAATGTCCACCTGTCGGGAATTTGTAGAAGAGAATAAATTAGCAAAACAGAAGCCATATCATAATGCTATGAAGAAAGTAAGGTAGAATGCAATGATGTGACCATGTAGACTGGATGTCGTCATCAATGTGATTTTCACATTAACGGAAATAACAGGCTGAAATAAGATGTGTTATATTTAAGACAATCAGTGTGTCTCACAAAAACAAAAAGGAAGGGACATTATATGGAACACCATGATAGGGAGGTGGGTGGAAGAATGAGAAAAGCAGTGATCTAAGCAAAACCAATCCTCCCATGCTTCCACAGCCTATATACTTATACTTTGAAAAAGAATTCCACAGTGCTTGGCATGTAGTGGAACACTCAAGATATTTCATTTATATGAAATATTTTGTTTAGATTCTGATAATAGTAAAAAAAAAAAAACAACTATGTGACCTAGATAATATCAATAACTTATATTACCATAGGGGAAAAAACCTGAGGCGGAGACACTCAGTGAACTGTTTCAGGATACACAGTACAGTCAGGGTGTGAATGCAAGCCATTTCAAATACTCAGCATGAGTTCTTACTCTGTTGAAATGCCTACTCATCTAAGTTGGGATATTGGTGTGTAAAACTTCCCCATCTAAAGACTGACTGACTGACTGATTGAAGTAAATTTTATTTTTTTGAGTAGTATTAGGATCACAGCAAAACTGAGGGGGAAAGTACAGAGATTTCCTATATAGTCTTTCTCCTTATACACACATAGCATCTCTATCAACATTCTCTACCAGAGTTGTAAAGTTGTTACAAGTGATGAATTGATACTGACACATCGTTTATATCCAGAGTCCTTACTTTACATTAGATTTCACTAGATGTTATACCTTGCATGGGTTCGAACAAATGTGCAATAGAGTATATCCACCATTATAGCGTCATATAGTTTCATGGCCCTAACAATTCTCTGTGCTCTGCCGGTTCAGCCTTCCCTCACCTTAACCTTTAGTAATCACTGATCTATTACTGTCTGCATAGTTTTGTCTTTTCCAGAATGTCATATAGGAGAAACCGTATAGTATGTAAACTTTTCTGATTGGCTTCTTTCATTTACTAATACCCACTCAAGATTTTACCATGTCTTTTCACGGCATGATACCTCTGAATAATATTCCAGTCTTTGCACGTACCACAGTTTATTTACCCATTCACCTACTAAAGGACATTTTGGTTGTTTCCAAGTTTTGGGAATTATTAATAAAGCTAATATAAAATAATATAAAAATACTGTCTTTTGTATAAACAGAACTTTGCAGCTCCTCAGGATAAATATCAAGGAGTGTGATTACTGAATTGTAAGTAAGAGTAAGTTTTGTTTTGTCTTCCAAACTGGTTGTACCATATTGTCATCCTATCAGCACTATATGAGAATTCCTATTGCTACACATCTTCGCCAGAATTTCGTGTTGTCAATTTTTTGGATTTTGGCCATTCTCCAAAAGGTCTATAGTAGTATCTCACTATTGTTTTAATTTGTATTTCCCTGATGATGTAAAAAGTGGAACATATTTTTTCATTTGTGTATTTATCCTTTTTATATAATTTTTGGTAAGTTGCCTGTCAAGGTCCTTGGCCCACATTTAAATCAGGTTGATTATTTTCCCACTGTTGACTTTTAAGAGTTCTTTGTATATTTTGGACAACAGTTGTCTTTTGTAAATATTTTCTCCCAGTCTGTGGCTTGCTTTTCATTCTCTTGACATTGTCGTTTGCAGAGCAGAAATTTTTAATTTTAATGAAATCCATTTAATTAATTCTTCCTTTCATGGATTCTATCTGAAGTCATCAACAAACTCAAGATCATTTGATTTTCTTTTATGTTACCTTCTAGGAGTTTATAACTTGCATTTTACATTTAGTCTGTGATCCACTTTGAATTTAATTTTTGTGAAGGATATAAAGTTTGTGTGTTTTTTTTCTTACATTTATATGTCCCGTTGTTCTAGCACCATTTGCTTGAAAAGATTATCTTTGCTCCATTGTATTGTCTTTGCTCTTATGTCAAAGATCCGTTGACTATATTGATGTGGGTCTACTTCTGGGCTCTCTATCCTGTTCCATTGATTTATTATCTATTATTTTGTCAATATCACATTACACATTGTCTTAATTACTATGGCTTTATAGCATGTCTTAAAGTTGTGTAGTATCAGTATTTCAACTTTGTTCTCTTTAATATTGTATTGGTTATTCTGGCTCTTTGCCTCTCCATATAAACTTAAGAATCAGCTTGCCTATATCCCTAAAATGATTTGCTGAATTTTTATTGTAATTACACAGAATCTATAGCTCAAGTATGGAAATTAACAGTGACAATATTGAGTCTTCCTATCCACGAATATTATGAAATATCTATTTAACTCTGATTTGTCATTTGTGTTTTACTATTCTCATACAGATGTTGAACATATGTATATTTTTAATTTATATCTACGTATTTTGTTTTTGGGATGCTAATGTAGAAGATATTATGTTTTTAATTTCAAATTCCACCAGTTCATTGCTGGAAGATAGAGAAGCAATAAACTTTTGTGTATTTACCTTGTATCCTGCAATGCTGCTATAATGACTCACTTATTTTAGGAGTGTTTGTCAGTTCCTTCAAATTTCCTACATAGTCTATCATGTCATCTGTGAGCAAAGACAATTTCACTATTTCCTTCCTAATCTGTATACTTTTTTATTTCCTTAGCTAATTTCACTATCTAGGTCTTTTACTACAATGCTAAAAAGGAGTGGTGAGGGAATATTCTGGCCTTACACTGGCCTCACAGGAAAACCTCTCGTTTCTCACTACTAATTATGATATTAGCTATAAGTTTTCTTAGACTTTTTTTTAAAAAAGATTTTATTTATTTAGTTGAGATAGAGAGCAAGAGAGAAAAGAGTGAGTGCACATGAGCAGGGAGGAGGGGCAGAGGGAGAGGTAGGAGTAGGCTCTTCACTGAGCAGGGAGACCAATGTGGAACTTGATCCCAGGACCCTGGGATCGTGACCGGAGCCAAAAGGAAGATACTTAACCCACTGAGTCACCCAGGCACCTCTTCAATATTATTTGTCAAAGTGAGTAAGTTTCCCTTTGTTCCTAATTTATGAGAGTTTTTACATGAATAGATGTTGAATTTTGTCAAATGCTTTCCTACATCATGTGATTTTTCTTTCTCTCTCTCTTATTTTAATCTGTTGATGTGATGGATTATATTAATTGATTTTCAAATGTTGAACTAGCGATACCAGGGATAAATTGTACTTTTTCAAGGTATCTAATTGTTTCTATGTATTGGTGGATTTAATACATATTTTGTTGAAGATTTTTTCATATGTTCATGAGAGATATTAGTCTGTAATTTTCTTCTAATGTTTTGATCTAATTTTGGTATAAAGAGTAATGATTTAGGAAGTATCATCTCTGCTTCTGTCCTCTGTGAGAGATGGTGCAGAGAATTTCTTCCTTAAATGTTTGGTAGACTTCACCAGTGAACCCATCTGTGCCTTGTGTTTTCTACTTTGGGAGGATATTAATTATTGATTTATTTAATAGACAAAAGACTATTAAAGTTATCTAATTCTTCTTATGTGAATTTTGGCAAATTCTTAGCCTTCTTTATCCCTGTTAGCTTTTCTTTGGTCTGAAGTCTGCAGTCTGAAATTCACATAGCTATTCCTGTTTTCTTTTGATGTAATCATGGTATAGCTTTTTCCTTCTATTTATTTTTAATCCATATGTATCTTTATAATCAATGTCGGTTTCTTTTTCTTTTTTTTTTAAGATTTTTTATTTATTTATTTTACAGACAGAGATTTCAAGTAGGCAGAGAGGCAGGCAGAGAGAGAGAGAGGAGGAAGCAGGCTCCCCACTGAGCAGAGAACCCGATGTGGGGCTCGATCCCAGGATCCTGGGACCATGACCTGAGCCGAAGGCAGAGGCTTTAACCCATTGAGCCACCCAGGCACCCCTCAATGTGGGTTTCTTAAAGACAACATACAGTTGCCTCTTCTTGCCAGACCCACTCTGACAATCTCTGACTTTTAATTGGTCAATTAGACTATTGACATTCAAAATGATTATTGATATTGTTGAATATTTATCATATTTTTTACTGCTTTATATTTGTTTCCCTTGCTGTTTGTTTCTATTTTTGTCTTCCACTCTTCTGTCTTTTGGGATTTTTTACCGGTTTTATTTATTTGTTTGAGAAAGAAAGTAAGCAAGCAAGCAAGCGAGAGAGCGAGTATATGAGCAAGGGGAGGGACAGAGGGACAAGGAGAAGCAGATTCCCTGCTGATCGGAAAGTCTGACTCAATCCCAGGATCCGGAGATCATGACCTGAGCTGAAGGCAGAAGCTTAACTGGCTGAGCCCCCCAGGTGCTCCCTGTCTTTTTGGTTTTAACTGAGCATTTTACACAATTTCATTTGTTCTCCTTTCTTAGAATATTTGTTATACTTCTTTCTCCTCATTTACTTTTGAATCAGCAAATCATTTAGTTTTTACAACTAGTATACTATTTATAAATGTATAACTTTCTGACTTGTGTATGTAAAAAGGAACACAAACCCACAAAATCAATGATTTTTAATCATATTTTTCATTAGAAATATTTCATTTTGAACATTTGAACATTATTCACCCTTCCATTTTGGAATAGATAGCATTTTTTAAAAATGTGGTTTTAAAGAGTTTATTTTCCATTATATCATAAAAGTAAGAATTTTCATAGAATTTGTATTTTAATTCAAAAGTATTGATGCCCATTTCTATGTGTCTGACATCCTACCACCCTCATCTTAAATATTCATCCATCCGGGGGGGAGGAGTCAAGATGACGGAGAAGTAGCAGGCTGAGACTACATCAGGTAGCAGGAGATCAGCTGGATAGCTTATCTAAACATTGCAAACACCTACAAATCCAACAGGAGATCAAAGAGAAGAAGAACAGCAATTCTAGAAACAGAAAATCAATCACTTTCTGAAAGGTAGGGCTGGCAGAGAAGTGAATCTAAAACGACGGGAAGATAGACTGCGGGGGGAGAGGCCGGCTCAAGGCAAGTGGCAGAGCAACGGAGCACAAAATCAGGACTTTTAAAAGTCTGTTCCACTGAGGGACATTGCTCCAGAGGCTGAACCGCGGTGAAGCCCACGCGGGGTCAGCAGGGCCCCAGGTCCCGCAGGGTCACAGAAGGATCGGGGGTGTCAGAGTGTCGCAGAGCTCGCAGGTATTAGAATGGGAAAGCTGGCTACAGAGACAGAGCTGAGGACTGAACTCTCAGCTCGGAGTTACCTTGAACTGGTCGCGGGCTGGGTGAGTTCGGAGCACCTGGAGGTTGGGGATACGGGAGTGATTGGGTGCTGTCCTCTGGGGGCGCACTGAGGAGTGGGGCCCTGGGCTCTCGGCTCCTCCGGGCCAGAGACTAGGAGGCCGCCATTTTCATTCCCGTCCTCCAGAACTCTATGGAAAGCGTTCAGGGAACAGAAGCTCCCAAAAGCGAACCCAAGCAGATTACTTGGTCCGGCCCCCAGTAAGGGCGGTGCAGTTCCACCTTGGGCAAAGACACTTGAGAGTCACGACAAAGGCCCCACCCCCAGAAGATCAACAAAATATCCAGCCAGGACGAAGTGCATCTATCAAGGAAAGCAGGTTCAATACCTAGGACAGCAGCGGAATTCCAGAGGAGGAGAAAGCAAAGCACAGAACTCATGGTTTTCTCCCCATGATTCTTTAGTCTTGCAGTTAATTCAATTTTTTTTCTTTCTTTTTTCTTCTTCTGCTAAAATTTTCAAAACTTTTACCCTTTTCTTTTTTAACGTTTTTTGACTAGTTTATCTAAAATATATATGTTTTTTTCTTTTTTATATTTTTTCTTTATTTGTTTTATTTTTTAAATTTTTTTCTTTTCTTTTTTTCTGAACCTCTTTTTATCCCATTTCTCCCACCCCCCACAATTAGGGGTCTCTTCTGATTTGGTTACAGTGCATTTTTCTGGGGTCTTTGCCACCCTTTTAGTATTTTATTTGATCCATCATATCCTCTTATCTGGACAAAATGACAAGGCGGAAAAAATCACCACAAACAAAAGAACAAGAGGCAGTACCGAAGGCTAGGGACCTAATCAACACAGATATTGGTAATATGTCAGATCAAGAGTTCAGAATGACGATTCTGAATGTTCTAGCCAGGCTTGAAAAAGGCATGGAAGATATTAGAGGAACCCTCTCTGGAGAGATAAAAGCCCTTTCTGGAGAAATTAAAGAACTAAAATCTAACTAAGTAGAAATCAAAAAAGCTATTAATGAGGTGCAATCAAAAATGGAGGCTCTCACTGCTAGGATAAATGAAGCAGAAGAAAGAATTAGTGATATAGAAGACCAAATGACAGAGAATAAAGAAGCTGAGCAAAAGAGGGACAAACAGCTAATGGACCACGAGGGGAGAATTCGAGAGATAAGTGACACCATAAGATGAAACAACATTAGAATAATTGGGATTCCAGAAGAAGAAGAAAGAGAGAGGGGAGCAGAAGGTCTATTAGAATTATTGGAGAGAATGTCCCTAATATGGCAAAGGGAACAAGCATCAAAATCCAGGAGGTGCAGAGAACCCCACTCAAAGTCAACAAGAAGAGGTCCACACCCGGGTTTTACACCCTAATAGTAAAATTTACAAGTCTCAGTGACAAAGAGAAAATCCTGAAAGCAGCCTGGGAAAAGAAGTCTGTATCATACAATCGTAAAAATATGAGATTGGCAGCAGACTTATCCACAGAGACCTAGCAGGCCAGAAAGAGCTGGCATGATATATTCAGAGCACTAAACGAGAAAAACATGCAGCAAAGAATACTCTATCCAGCTAGGCTATCATTGAAAATAGAAGGAGAGATAAAAAGCTTCCAGGACAAACAAAAACTGAAAGAATTTGCAAACAACAAACCAGCTCTATGGGAAATATTGAAAGGGGTCCTCTAAGCAATGAGAGAGCCTAAAAGTAGTAGAAAGAAAGGTACAGAGACAATGTACAGTAACAGTCACCTTACAGGCTAAAAATGGCACTAAATTTATATCTCTCAATAGTTACCCTGAATGTTAATGGGCTAAATGCCCCAATCAAAAGACACAGGGTATCAGAATGGGTAAAAAAACAAAACCCATCAGTATGTTGCCTACAAGAAACTCATTTTAGACGCGAAGACACCTCCAGATTTAAAGTGAGGGGGTGGAAAACAATTTACCATGCTAATGGGCATCAGAAGAATGCTGGGGTGGCAATCCTTATATCAGATCAATTAGATTTTAAGCCAAAGACTATAATAAGAGATGAGGAAGGACACTATATCCTACTCAAAGGGTCTGTCCAACAAGAAGATCTAACAATTTTAAATATCTATGCCCCTAATGTGGGAGCAGCCAACATTATAAACCAATTAATAACAAAATCAAAGAAACACATCAATAATAATACAATAATAGTAGGGGACTAGAACACTCCCCTCACTGAAATGGACAGATCATCCAAGCAAAAGATCAACAAGGAAATAAAGGCCTTCAATGACACACTGGACCAGATGGACATCACAGATCTATTCAGAACATTTCATCCCAAAGCAACAGAATACACATTCTTCTCTAGTGCACATGGAACATTCTCCAGAATAGATCACATCCTGGGTCACAAATCAGGTCTCAACTGGTATCAAAAGATTAGGATCATTCCCTGCATGTTTTCAGACCACAATGCTCTGAAGCTAGAACTCAATCACAAGAGGAAATCTGGAAAGAACCCATATACATGGAGACTAAACAGCATCCTTCTAAAGAATGAATGGGTCAACCAGGAAATTAAAGAAGAATTGAAAAAATTCATGGAAACAAATGATAATGAAAACACAACGGTTCAAAATCTGTGGGACACAGCAAAGGCAGTCCTGAGAGGAAAATATATAGCGGTACAAGCCTTTCTCAAGAAACAAGAAAGGTCTCAAGTATACAACCCAACCCTACACCTAAAGGAGCTGGAGAAAGAACAAGAAAGAAACCCTAATCCCAGCAGGAAAAGAGAAATCATAAAGATCAGAGCAGAAATCAATGAAATAGAAACCAAAAAAAAAAAAAAAACAGTAGAGGGGCGCCTGGGTGGCTCGGTGGGTTAAGCCGCTGCCTTCGGCTCAGGTCATGATCTCAGGGTCCTGGGATCGAGTCCCACATCGGACTCTCTGCTCAGCAGGGAGCCTTCTTCCCCCTCCTCTCTGCCTGCCTCTCTGCCTACTTGTGATCTCTCTCTCTCTCTCTGTCAAAAAATAAATAAAATCTTAAAAAAAAAACAAAACAAAACAAAAAAAAAACAGTAGAAAAATCAATGAAACTAAGAGCTGGTTCTTTGAAAGAATCAATAAGATTGATAAACTCCTGGCCAGACTTATCAAAAAGAAAAGTGAAAGGACCCAAATAAATAAAATCATGAACGAAAGAGGAGCGATCACAACTAACATCAAAGAAATACAGACAATTATAAGAACATACTATGAGCAACTGTAGCCAACAAATTTGACAATCTGGAAGAAATGGATGCATTCCTAGAGACATATAAACTACCACAACTGAACCAGGAAGAAATAGAAAACCTGAACAGGCCCATAACCATTAAGGAGATTGAAACAGTCATCAAAAATCTCCAAACAAACAAAAGCCCAGGGCCAGACAGCTTCCCAGGGGAATTCTACCAAACATTTAAAAGAACTAATTCCTATTCTCCTGAAACTCTTCCAAAAAATAGAAATGGAAGGAAAACTTCCAAACTCATTTTATGAGGCCAGCATCACCTTGATCCCAAAACCAGACAAGGATCCCACCAAAAAAGAGAACTACAGACCAATATCCTTGGTGAACACAGATGCAAAAATTCTCACCAAAATACTAGCCAATAGGATTCACCAGTACATTAAAAGGATTATTCACCACGATCAAGTGGGATTTATTCCAGGGCTGCAGGGTTGGTTCAACATCCGCAAATCAATCAATGTGATACAACACATTAATAAAAGAAAGAACAAGAACCATATGATACTTTCAATAGATGCTGAAAAAGCTTGACAAAGTACAGCATCACTTCCTGATCAAAACTCTTCAAAGTGTAGGGATAGAGGGCACATACCTCAATATTATCAAAGCCATCTATGAAAAACCCACCGCAAATATCATTCTCAATGTAGAAAAACTGAAAGCTTTTCCGCTAAGGTCAGGAACACGGCAGGGATGTCCATTATCACCACTGCTATTCAACATAGTACTAGAAGTCCTAGCCTCAGCAACCAGACAACAAAAAGAAATTAAAGGCATCCAAATCGGCAAAGAAGAAGTCAAACTATCACTCTTCGCAGATGATATGATACTATATGTGGAAAACCCAAAAGACACCACTCCAAAACTGCTAGAACTTGTACAGGAATTCAGTAAAGTGTCAGGATATAAAATCAATGCACAGAAATCAGTTGCATTTCTGTACACCAACAACAAGACAGAAGAAAGAGAAATAAAGGAGTCAATCCCATTTACAATTGCACCCAAAACTATAAGATACCTAGGAATAAACCTAACCAAAGAGGCTAAGAATCATGAAAGAAATTGAGGAGGACACAAAGAAATGGAAAAATGTGTCATGCTCCTGGATTGGAAGAATAAATATTGTGAAAATGTCTATGCTACCTAAAGCAATCTACACATTTAATGCAATCCCTATCAAAATACCATCCATTTTTTTCAAAGAAATGGAACAAATAATCCTAAAATTTATATGGAACCAGAAAAGACCTCAAATAGCCAAAGGAATATTGAAAAAGAAAGCCAAAGTGGGTGGCATCACAATTCCAGACTTCAAGCTCTATTACAAAGCTGTCATCATCAAGACAGCATGGTACTGGCACAAAAACAGACACATAGATCAATGGAACAGAATAGAGAGCCCAGAAATAGACCCTCAACTCTATGGTCAACTAATCTTCGACAAAGCAGGAAAGAATGTCCAATGGAAAAAAGACAGCCTCTTCAATCAATGGTGCTGGGAAAATTGGACAACCACATGCAGAAAAATGACATTGGACCACTTCCTTACACCACACACTAAAATAGACTCCAAATGGATGAAGGACCTCAATGTGAGAAAGGAATCCATCAAAATCCTTGAGGAGAATGCAGGCAGCAACCTCTTTGACCTCAGCTGTAGCAACATCTTCCTAGGAACATCGGCAAAGGCAAGGGAAGCAAGGGCAAAAATGAACTATTGGGATTTCATCAAGATCAAAAGCTTTTGCACAGCAAAGGAAACCATTAAAAGAACCAAAAGACAACTGACAGAATGGGAGAAGATATTTGCAAACGACATATCAGATAAAGGTCTGGTGTCCAAAATCTATAAGGAACTTAGCAAACTCAACACCCAAAGAACAAACAATCCAATCAAGAAATGGGCAGAGGACATGAACAGACATTTCTGCAAAGAAGACATCCAGATGGCCAACAGACACATGAAAAAGTGCTCCACGTCACTCGGCATCAGGGAAATACAAATCAAAACCACAATGAGATATCACCTCACACCAGTCAGAATGGCTAAAATTAACAAGTCAGGAAATGACAGATGCTGGCGAGGATGTGGAGAAAGGGGAACCCTCCTACACTGTTGGTGGGAATGCAAGCTGGTGCAACCACTCTGGAAAACAGCATGGAGGTTCCTCAAAATGTTGAAAATAGAACTACCCTATGACCCAGCCATTGCACTGCTGGGTATTTACCCTAAAGATACAAACATAGTGATCCGAAGGGGCACGTGTACCCGAATGTTTATAGCAGCAATGTCTACAATAGCCAGACTATGGAAAGAACCTAGATGTCCATCAACAGATGAATGGATAAAGAAGAGGTGGTATATATACACAATGGAATACTATGCAGTCATCAAAAGAAATGAAATCTTGCCATTTGCGATGACGTGGATGGAACTAGAGGGTATCATGCTTAGTGAAATAAGTCAATCGGAGAAAGACAACTATCATATGATCTCCCTGATATGAGGACGTGGAGATGCAACATGGGGGGTTAGGTGGATAGGAGAAGAATAAATGAAATAAGAGGGGATTGGGAGGGAGACAAACCATAAATGACTCTTAATCTCACAAAACAAACTGGGGGTTGCTGGGGGGAGGTGGGGTTGGGAGAGGGGGAGGGGGTTATGGACATTGGGGAGGGTATGTGCTATCGTGAGTGCTGTGAAGTATGTAAACCTGGTGATTCACAGACCTGTACCCCTGGGGATAAAAATACATTATATGTTTATTTAAAAAAAAAAAAAAAGAAGAAGAAAGGATGAATACCCAACTTTTGTAGCAACATGCACGGGACTGGAAGTGATTATGCTGAGTGAAATAAGTCAAGAAGAGAGAGTCAAGTATCATATGGTTTCACTTATTTGTGGATCATAACAAATGACATGGAGGACTTTGGGAGATGGAGAGGAGAAGGAAGTTGAGGGATATTGGAGCGGGAGGTGAACCATTAGAGACTATGGACTCTGAAAAACAACCTGAGGGTTTTGAAGGGGCGGGGGGGGGGGGGGTTGGGGGAACCAGGTGGTGAGTAATAGGGAGGGCATGTATTGCATGGAGCACTGGGTGTTGTGCAAAAACAATGAATACTGTTACGCTGAAAAAATAAATTAATTAAAAATATTCATCCATCTGTTTAAAATTCACATGAACATTAAAGCATATGTCTTATTTGATATTTGTAAACTAGTGTCCCTAGGATAGGAAACTTTGTACTATTTCACATTTTATGAAATTATATTACACAAAATAAAAGTTGTCAAAATAAAAAAAAAGTTAGAAGAAAAATAGTATTTTGTATATCTGACATATTTCTACTATTATAGCAAACATTGTTCAAATATGATTGGGCTCTTTTCAGTTACGAATGCCTCCATTACTCATTCAGGTTTCCCATCTCTGATATATAGTATTTTTTGAACATTCAGGGAATGGGGTAGATTTTCATTGTATCAGTTTAGCTCTACTGGAACTACTTTCCCCAGATTCTCTTTCTTTTATGTTACCAATTATGTTAACCACAAGAGACACTGTGGAGGAGGTGGGGATATGAGAAACAGAAAACAGAAAGAAACAGTTGGGCATGCTTTTTCACACAGAAGATAGTCCGTACAAGGCCCATGCTCTACCACTACTCACACTCATTGTTGCTTATCGGCTGGCTCACTTTTTTGGTGCAGGGCAGCACCCAGGGCTGCAGGTCTTCCAGATCTGCCCAGTCTTCTTTCCTCGGTCTCACTGACTCCCTGGTTAGCAGCATATTCAACAAAGGCTCAAATGGCATCAACCTTTCCCACAGTTCACCTCCATTGTCAGTATTTCAAGTCTGGAGATGGTGACACTCTGACAACTCTGTCCAGTATAGTTGATTTTGGATCACCCTTGCAGATTCCAATTTTTCCTTGCTCTCTCCCACTTCATACCCATTTTACCTTCCAGACCACCTTATCCTGTGGTTTTGAGTCATCTCCTAATGTTTATGTTTCTGTGCTCAAACCTGACTGAACCAGGCAAATTAAGCCATATTTTCTATTTCAGTGGCACTGTGGCCATACCTCTATCACATTTATCAAATTATCTTTCACTTATCTGTTTGTCTTTTCCAGTGCATCCAGGGTAATGGTGGGGACATTATTTATCTGCCTTTTTATTGCAATAGACCAGTTCTATGCATTGTGCATTAAAAATAATAGATGCATGCTGAATTGAATGAAATCCTTTTTAAATTTCTGTTTACTTAAACATTTCCAAGAAATTACTTTTAAAAATAAAGGACTTCAAGGAAGTCTAATGTTGTTATGGTTTTTATCCTCAAGGGCTCATGTATGTAATAGTAGTAAGGTGAGCAGGTGTTTAATTATAAGGAAGCCCTTAGGTCAATTGCTGATGTATTTAATAAAAACTATTTTCACCCCAAACCATCTGTGAATCCTAGCTTTCATCATTCAAGGACTGTAGGTTTGTTCTTGATTACATTTGGGAATTAATGGTATAATAAGCCATATCATCCTATAAACCTTAATCTATTATAATCCTAGCTTTTATGTTTATGACCAAGACTGTTTTCAAAGCCTATTCTCTCCTGAGCCACTGCTACTTGGTTATTTTGAGAAAGACACACTGCTCCAAGTATGTCAGGGATAATATCTATATTCTAAGCAGGGTTATTATAAAGGATTTAAGAAAGTAAATAAAGTTACTACACAGTCCTTAGCACATAATATATGTAAAATGAGTATTAGCTATTGTTATTATCAGATTTATTTTTAAGAAAATAGGGAGTAATAACTGAGCACTTTAAAGGTGATTATGTAACATCATAGTTTAATTCAATTCTGATATATATACTTGGGTATAAAAAAATTCATTGCTCAGTTGAAGCTATGAATTTTTCATATCTGTTACCAGAACCTACTAAATTAAGAAATCACTTCTGCCTACAAATTCACCAATTTTTGAAAATGCTATTCTTAGTTGACAGCGTAACAGCAATATATTAAAATTCTAAAAACACAACTCTTAACATTTGTAGGCATAGCTCATAAAATACTACTTATAGAGAGAGCTTGACTCATTGTCTCTCAATTCACTGTTTCATAAAAGAAAAAAATGTTCTCAGCAATGTAGATTTCTTTTAAATTTGTTGTTTCTCTATGTAGCATTCTGAAGAAGTTAAAAGTTAATGAAAACAATTCCCAAGGAGGAAAATATCTGGCTTTTAAATAGTCATATGTAGTGATATTATATTGGTAGTTATTTTGGTATTCATTATAATCTGAGTCTAAATAAATGTTGATGAATATATCCTGTTCCCAATAATATAGATTCACATTTGGTAAACTGCATAATATCTGCCAAGAGAATCCTGCACTGTTGTGAGGACACTGATACTATGGCTAAGAGTGACAGCAAATTGTTTCGGGGACTTAAACAAATCCCAGTCTCAGGGGCTGCCTTTCATTATTACTATCCATAAACAATGAACTGTCAAATGTATGAGGAATATTATGTGATTATAAAAATCATTGTGATTTAAGAACCAATATAATCCTTTTTAAAGTGCATTATCAGGTATGTGCCTTATAAATTCATAAATATTTGTTGACTATTATTAACAATTATTAATGATTAATTAAATTAATAATTTTTAAAGAGTTTATTTATTTATTTGACAGAGAGAGATCACAAGTAGGCAAAGAGGCAGGCAGGGAGAGAGAGAGCGGGAAGCAGGCTCCCCGCTGAGCAGGGAGCCTGATGTGGGGCTCAATCCCAGGACCCTGGGACATGACCTGAGCTGCAGGCAGATGCTTTAACCCACTGATGCTTTAACCCACTTTAACCCAGGCACCCCTTAAATTAATAATTTTTAAATAATCTGTATTCTGACACTTGATGACATATTTAGGGCAATATCATTAAAAATGGCCAACTTGGGTACCTGGGTGGCTCAGTTGGTTAATCAACTGCCTTTGGCTCAGGTCATGATCCGGGAGTCCCAGGATAGAGTCCCACATCCAGCTCCCTGCTTGGCAGGGAGTCTGCTCCCATTGACTTCTCTCCTCTCATGCTCTCTCTCTCGTTCTCTCTCTCTCAAATAAATAAATAAAATCTTAAAAAAAAAAAAGTGGCCAACTTATAAACAGTCTATCAAAACTTCCTGGAGGGGAGATTTCCTAGGAGAAAGATTTTAAAGCACCCCTCTCCCTAAACAACAACAGCAACAACCCCAAAAACCTTTAAGTAGGAAATTTCTCTGGTCAGAATACTTGTGTGAAACAAACAAATAATACTTTCTCTACATGTTTAACAGGTGACATTTCCCAATTTAGTTCATCCTTATCACTATTAAACATCACCCTGAGAATCCATGGTGCCATTCCCCTCTCATCTGTGAGATCAACATTTATGTGCATCATGATTATAATTCTAAGTAATTAGTTTATTTTAATTATAATCAATACACTAAGGAGAAGTCTGCGACAGCTGATATGATTTATTACCAATTCTAAAAGCATTTGTCTTGCTTTCGGCAGTTGTGCTATCTCTGGAATGCCCCTGCCTGCTTGGCAGCAACCTGTCAGGATCTTTATGATTGCCGGATGCAGGGACATTAGCTGACAGGTCTTCTTCCACTACTGATAGGTGCATGCCTGAGGTATAATCACACCCATGTGGTCTTGCTTCAGCATTCATACCTATAGCTTCATCAAATATAAGAATATGTAGCATAAATATATTATGGCCTCACATATACATGAATCAAACATGACATCATACATAGATGACAAGAAATCTGTGTGACTCTCTCCTCTGAAATCTCCTCTGAAATACCATGCTACATGAAGCTATCTAGGACATCCGTGGAGACAAAACACTCATCTTACTATGTTAAGGATACTTGAGTGGTTCTTAAAAACTGATATAGTGGAAAATGATTTCAGAGGCATGAGAGGATTTTCCCCCAGAGCAATATTTAAAAAATCAGTGAATCTGAAATATCATAGGCTCTGTGAAAAGGTGGGAATTTCCTATATTAAGTTATTAACAAAGAGCTGTATCAGACCTAAATTGAGCATTCAATTATAGAACTTTCCTCTGATGCCGTTCTAGTATATACTTATATTTTAAAATTCCATATTGGAAACTTGACCGTGCTTTTATTGATAAATCTTTTATTCTTCTCTCATGAATTATTCAATGACTGTGCCAGACTAGCTTATTTCCAGTGACTGAAAAGGAAAGTCTCAAATCATATGCCATAATTCCTCTCAATAAAAATGAAATTCTTTTTCGATACACACAATTTTATATTGATAAAACTGTGTATGTTTGGTGATTTACCATTCTTTATTGTTGAAATACACATCATAATTTGAAAAGAATTTGATGCACTGAATCAATCTTAAGTGAAGTAACTTTCTCACACTATTGGTCAACACCAAAAGAATATGGCTCTGTTAGAAATGTGCAACTTGGGGGGGCGCCTGGGTGGCTCAGTGGGTTAAAGCCTTTGCCTTTGGCTCAGGTCATGATCCCAGGGTCCTGGGATCAAGCCCCACATGGGGCTTTCTGCTCTGCAGGGAGCCTGTTTCCTCCTCTCTCTCTGCCTGCCTCTCTGCCTAGTTGTGATTTCTCTCTGTCAAATAAATTTAAAAAAAATATTAAAAAAAAAAAAAAAAGAAATGTGCAACTTGTGTTGCCTGGGTGGTTCAGTGGGTTAAAGCCTCTGCCTTTGGCTCAGGTCATGATCTCAGGGTCCTGGGATCCAGCCCAGCATCCACATCAGGCTCTCTGCTCAGCGGGGAGCCTGTTTCCTCCGCGCTCTCTGCCTGCCTCTCTGCCTACTTGTGATCTCTGTCTGTCAAATAAATAAATAAAATCTTAAAAAAAAAAAAAAAGAAATGCTCAACTTGTCACACTGATATGCTGGAGTCAGTACTGCTCTGAAAAGAGGAGAGAACTGAAACCACTAACGACTGTGTAACCGCATGATACAGAAGAGACAGAAAGTTACTCAGAGGTGATAAGAGCTGAAAAATGGCCAGGAATAAGGCACTGATCTCTGGCTTACTGACTTCATATGTATTGAAATGAGAGATAAAAGTTGTCAGATAGGATATATTTTTAAAAGAAAAAAAAAAAGTAAATTAGCTTTAGAGAGATTAAAGACCACCTTATTAAGCAGTGGACTTTCACCATAGGAAGTATTTGATACTAAGATAAATAAATGTGAATGGCCTGATACCTTTTACCATGGCACTAGAAGAGGAAAAACAGATGAAAAGATTTTACTTTTCTTTAAAAGTAGAAAAACTGTACATTAATTTCTTCATCTATGTATTTGGTTTTTATTTTTATTGAAATTAGACTTTTGGAAATGGAAGCTAACTTTAAAACACTCTTACTTTTACAGAGAGAAAACTGAAAAGTCTAAGTGACAATTCCCCAAATTCATTTGTTATAAGGAGTGCCTAGATTAGAAAGTTTTCGATTCAATTCACATTAAACATTCTCCGCTGTGTTTTTCCTCTTTAATGTGACTTCTTCCTTAAATACATACTATTTATTGTTTAAATATTCTGTATTTTTCTGGGACTTCATATGTAAATAAAGTATTTCTTGGGGCGCCTGGGTGGCTCAGTGGGTTAAAGCCTCTGCCTTCGGCTCAGGTCATGATCCTAAGGTCCTGGGATCAAGCCCCACATCGGGGCTCTCTGCTCCGCAGGGAGCCTGCTTCCTCCTCTCTCTCTGCCTGCCTCTCTGCCTTAGTTGTGATTTCTCTCTGTCAAATAAAATAAAAATATTTTAAAAAAATCCTTTACTATAAAGTATTTCTTTACATTAAAGCCACTACATATTATAATTTTAAAAATGAAAAAAATATTACATATAAAGGATCAGTAATTGGTTAATTTTCTAGTAAATTATGAGAATAATTTTCTTAGTGAATATCTATAGTTCTATGAAGTCACAGTGCAAACACATCTTAATAGTAAGAATATTTGAATTCCAACCACTTACCTATATAGTAAAATTTAATATAACTCAATCTATTTTCCTATTAACTTCCATTAAATAGGCACATCTACTCTATATGTTGACCAGAATACACACAGCATTAGGATTTATTTTCTGTAACTCATATTACAAGGCCAATTACATAGACTGCATTAAATGTCCCCTCCTCTATATCCTCTCTTACAGCAAGTATATCCTCCTGAGAGACACGTCTTGTCCTTCCTCCCCAATTCCTCTAATACAAGTCACTCTTCAGAAAAGTTGAGGGAGAGGAAGAAGGAAGAGGAGGAGGTGGCATGGGCGGGGGGGAAGAGGGTGAGGTTGAGGAGGACATGTTAACTGGGGTATTTGATGATTGCTTACTGCTACACTGTAGGTGGTCTTATGTAATTGGCTTTAAAAAACAATGTATGCTCTTGTGTTAACATTGTTACCACAATGTTTTTTCCATATTAGCATAATCTCTATTTTAAGAACTATCCAACTCCCATGTGATTTAGGATTATAATCTAATTAATCTAAATTAATTACGGTAATCTCATTTAGGCCTCCATTTTGATTTCCATTGGGCCTAGCACTTTGGCGTTGTGGGTCTGCTAGGAAATGTTTCCTCCTTCATAAAAGAATGATATTAAGAAGAAATAAGACATCTTTATGGAGTTACTTATTTTTTCCCCACTAGTCCTATTAGTAACTATTAGTAGATTGTGACACACATGCATGACAATGAGAGGACTATGAAGTTGGATTAGACATCTTGAGGTTGAAGATACTTAATGTGGACAATAAAATATATTTTAATTCATAACTCTCCCTTTTTGTTTCTCCCCTAATGTGGCATAGTTTTTTAATCCTCAAAATATAGTAGATTTCCATATACATTATGAACAATATATATGTAAAATTCCATGAACCACTTCGACAGCAACTCTGAGGCAGGTGTTGAGAAATGAGACAGAAATGAGACAGGCCCCTTGGTATCTGGGTGGTGTGATATGTAAAGAGAATTTTTTTTTAATTTTTAATTTTATAATTAAATTAAATTTATTATTTAATTTAAATTTAAATTTTTTATTTTTTAATTTAATCTAATTTTAATTTTATTTTATTTTATTTATTTATTTGACAGAGAGAGAGAGCATAAGCACAGGGAACAGCAGGCAGAGGGAAAAGCAGGCTTCCCACTGTGCAGGGAGCCCAATGTGGAACTCAATCGCAGGACCCTGGGATCAAGACCTGAGCCAAAGGCAGGTGCTTAACAAACTGAGCCACGCAGGTGTCCCAAGAAAAGAGCTTTAAATGTGTGAGCTGTTGGTATGTATTCTAAACACTTACCAACCACTGCTCTTCTGTCTGAGACTCCTTTGATTTTCTCTGTCAGGAGCCTTGGAAGGTTTCATGGTTTGGGATCATGAAAGTATACATAAGGTAAGAGTAAGTACTTCTTTTTCTCTCACTCCTTTCCTACCGTTAAACTTTCTTACCTTCTTTCCTTGCTTAACTTTCTTCCACTTTATTGAAATATATGCTAGTTACATAGGACTTTCCACCATTAAAAGTTTATCATATATTTTTCTTTCTGCTATACTGCCTACCATCCCCACTGAATTCTACGCTCCATTAGCCAATTTACTTCCTTAGTTATTATTGTCTCATCTTCATGTCATAATATTCTGTCTCCTGCTAGCAGTCATTTAAAAAGTGACATGGATGAATGATTAAATATATGAAAGAAATGTCTTGTAGTAAATGTACTTCAATTTTTTCATGTCTTAAAGTTATTGTCAAGCAATTATATTACCCATCCTACTAAGTATTACTCTTTGACTAAAATTTTATTCTTATGCTTTAAATTAAACTGGGGGAGCCAGGATCCTTTCTTAATTGAAGTTTTTCCCAGAAGTAGGTTGGCATAATCTTTTTTACAGAACAAAAAGAACCAAGGAGTTGTCAATAACAGGTATCTTAGAAAATCTGGTGGGGTGGGAAAGGTGAGAAACTAAATGTGTTATAAACTTTAAGAATCAATCTAGGAAGAAATATATTTAGGTGGAGGGTGACCAGGTAGTTAAGAAAGGGGAAATAGAGTATAACTAATTTTGCAGCTCATGTTTATGCTGAAAAATACATAATTAGAACAAATAGTAATCACTGAAGAGAGCTTCAGTGAGATTATCAGATTATCTTCATAAATCCATATACTACCAATCCATAGACCTGGTAGCTTTCATGGATCCTATGGAATGAAAGTGGTAAAAAGAAAAAAAAATAGGTAGACACACAGGGTTGAAGTGACACAGAGAGCAAATATGACTTGCAGTTTCCTTGTAGGTCTTTACATGAATCAAATATATGTAACAAGTTTCAAATAACTACTGTTGTGAGATAGTTATAAAAAAGATTTTACTATTATTTAGACATAGCGATGTTCATGCCTTCAAGTCTTATTTTTATTATACTATTTACATTTACTGACACTTCCTCTTGTTTATTGTATTGGCTTTTTAAAGAAAGAAAACAAAAAATATTAAAAAAAATTAAGTCAGATCTTAATAGCACCACAAAATTTTAGAAAAAAGGAAGGCAAAATATCAATGCCCAAAATGTTCCTAGGAAATTATTTTAAATAACAAAATATTCACTAATTAGCTCTTCATGTTGGAAATACTGGATTTGAATGCATAGTTTTTCTTTGTTTTTACTCATCTGTAGTAGCTAAGGCCAGGAATAGAGTAGTATTTTTATCAAATTCATTTACATTAGTAAACAAGATGATTTACAGATTATTATCTGTTACCTAATTACTCTTTTTCTTATACAATATTCCTTTGGGAGGATGTTACTTTAGAATGTTATTTTTAAAAAACTACTAATCAGTGTCTCAAATCTTCCTATGTCTCTCATTCCAACAAGTTACTTTTTCTAAAACAGTTCTTGTGATATAGTGGGAAAATCAGAGTGTATGTTCCAATGTTTGATTCTAGTTATTTAGTTTAATCATCCTAAACTATTTTTTCCACATCTATAAGATATTCATACAAATACTTACCTAATGCACGAATTTACCATGAAATCAAAGAAGAATAAAATGTGACAGCTCTTTTTAAACCGTTATAAGTAACTGAAGATAACACTAATGTTTTATAATTATACCTATGTAAAAAATTGGAAGCATAAAAATATATACCTTTGATCATATATGTAGTATCTTAACTCCTAATCCTAACATAAGGCATTGCGAAATCAGACAGTATTTACTTAACATGTGGCAGGAAATTTCTGAAATTTTTAATATCTCATTCATTCATTAACTCATTCACCTACTCATCATCTATCCATTCATAAAACAAATAATTTTTGATATCCATTTATTATCTCACAACCTATGACAGATCCTGAGTGTATAGTTGAAAAGAATATGATATTAATGTTTCAAAAACATACTGGTCTTGGGTGGATGTATCAGCTATCTATAACAACACCAATGCTACAATAACAGCTAACTTCAAAACCCATGGTGGCATACTACAATAAACATTTATTTTTGTTTATTACTTTATAGGTCAGCAAGGTGGTTTTGCTGATCTGAGCCAAGATGAGCTCATCTTAGCTGGTCTCTCCTACATGTTTGTGGTTACTTGGCAAGTGATTTAGGGAATAGCAGCTCTAAAATAACCCTCAGACAGGACAATTTGCCCTGCCTAATGTCAACTCACATCTTCTAGCAACTAGCCTGGGCTGCTAATGATAGTCTAAGCAGACAACCAAGACATGTCCTCATGGTGAACACAAAGAAGCAAGACTGGAAGAGGAAGTATGTAAGGCTTTTTGAGAACAATGTTCAGAACTTCCTACTTCATAATAGCCTCATTCTATTAAACAAGTCATACAGCCAGTATTCAAAGGATGGAAAATAAACTCCACTTCTTGATGGAAAATACTATTAAATCATATTTAAAGGGTGTGTAGGTATAGGGTGGGATGGAGAATGAGAGAAATTTTTGCAATCAATTTCGTGTAGTATGAACACACATAAATGAAATCATAATATAGTATAAGTGCTTCATCTTCTCTCCAGCTTCTGTCTCCAAGATTCTCTATCTTTTCCATTTGTCCAAATTGTTCTCAATCTCAATGGTATTTTAAATAATTAATTACTGTCCCCCTTCCATTCATAAGCATCTATAAGCAACTTTTCTTTTCTTTCAAGCTCTCACCTCACACCTTTGCCTTTACCGTCAAATTCTGGAAAACTGTTCTCAATCACTGATATTCTAAGTGCAGTTTTCTTTAGATTTGCTTTTCCTGCTTACAAACCTCATATTTTCTCCCCAAGCTGTGCTGTTGACTTCAGTTCCCACCACTCTATGACAATATTTCCAGTGATCTCCACCCTCCAGTCTAGGGCTTAAGCTCTAATTGACAGATACCTCTACTTCCTTGAAACTTCTTTTGGCTTTGTACTGTATCTTCTTACTCTATGAGCATTAATTCTCGATTTATCACTTGGCTTTTTCTTATTCTCCAAGTGAAAAGAAGTAATGAAATGGTGGAAGAAACAAGCACAGAAAATATAACTAAGTAACTAAAGCAGCTTGCAATTTACTGATTTTGAAATATACATATTGACTTTGTTTTTCCAAGTCTTTGATTACTTAGTATGCATCAAATATCATAAGGTTGATTTGATAAATTTTAAACTCAAATTTTAAAAAGTTATGTGTTAAAGACTATTAAACTAAAAATATTTAGCAAGAATATGTGTGGCAAGTGCTAAACTGTACATGAAATAATGAAATAAACACCTTAATTCTTGACACAGAGATGCTGACAGTTTAGCTAAAAATGCCAGCATATATGCAAAAAATATCTCAGGCTGTGTGCTGGTTTTCATTACATGTTCCATGGATGAATAAATGAACACAACAAATGAGAAACGTAGGAATAGCTGAAGATAGATTCTGACACTGGAGAGATAAAACTGCTCATTATTGAACAAGATTCTTTAAAGCCAAACAAACAAAAAGAACCCCACACAACATTGATTTTTGGAATGAATCCATTTAGACAGGAAAATCTCCAGATTAATAATAATAATAATAATAACAACAACAACACATAATATTTCATTCAGTTGATTCTGAAGGGATTATATTCCCTAGGACCAACTGCTCATCTTCTGCCTGCATAGTACAATAAATTCTTGCTTCTTGGTTTATCTGAGTCCCCAGTTTATAACTAGTTTCCTGGAGTTGCAATTGTCCCTGCTTTAGTCCACTTCACTTAAGAGCATGGTCTTGACTCCAGCAATATTCTTGAGCTCACCTTGTTCAGCACACCTTAAACATATAGGACTTTCTCTCCTCCTAGCTTAATCCTGGGCTTGCCTGACCCTCCTCTCCAGTCACACTAAAATATCTTTCTGAGACTGACTTGGTACTTGCGACACAAAGTGTGGCCCCAGATCAGCAGAACTAATGTATCTGGAAGCTGGAAAAATGAAGAATTCCCGGCTGCGTCAGAGACCTATTACATCAGAATCTACATATTAAAATCTACATAATCCTGCTTATTTTTAAACTTTTAAATAAACTGCAATTTATCTTTAATATATGAAGCAACTTGTGACTGACCTCTCTTAAGTCTTAAATAATCTTTGGATTTCAGAGAACAGAGCTGGTATATAAAGTTTCTATCCTAGGTGGACAACAGTTTTGGACACCTTATTGAGAAATTGATGTCAGACACACATTTTTAACATTCATTCATTGGTTCATTCATCAGTCAGCCCTTCAGTAAATATTTACTGAGAGCCTACTATGTGCAAGCTATGTCTTTGAGGGTTTTACTCTACGAAGGTGTGATCCACAGAAATTTTCTTCAGGGCTACTGTCAGAGAGAGCTAACTTTGGAGTGACACTATAAAAACTATTATAAAGTGTGTAGTCAACACGAAATACATAATATTAAAACATTATCAACAACAAGAGAAACAAAACTCTTATTTCACTGTCAGTCCTTCCTAGTTCTGCCTTAGTGGGGCCTCTTCATGGTTTATTTAAGAGTTAACTAAATGTAGGTGCCTTCAGTTTACAAATTAATACTCCCTAGTGCTCTTCCAATTTGACAGTGTGAAAATAAATGTAATGGATAAAGAAACAAAACCAAAATCAATGAGAATTGAATGCCTTCTCAAAAAGCACCTGAAAGCAGCTAGTCACTCCATTTTGTTTTATACACTCATTTGACAATAGACTTTCTAGAAATGCTAATAGTAATGGAGTAAGTAGAACCTTATTTTCACCTAAAGAAGATGTATTTATTTGTCCTAAAACAGCATATTCTATTTATTTGCTTCACATTGCGTTTGCATGTGTGTGTGTGTGTGTGTGTGTGTGTGTGTGTGTGTGAATGAGAGAGCATGTACAACACAGGGAGAATAAGCAATCTTAAAAAAGAAAAAAAAACTGGAGGGAAACATACATGTTTTTAAAAAGTTACCATACACTTAACCAGGCTATAGGAATTTTATATACATTATCTCATTTTATCCTCAGAAGGAGCCTGTGAGATAAATAATACCACCAACCCTATGTTTCAGAAGAGGAAACTGAGGCTCAGGAAGGTAAAGTAATTCAGCAAAAGTCTTATAGACAGTAAATGTTAATCCAGGATCTGAATTCCAGATTTCTCAGATTCTCAGTCTTCTTCCCCAGGAGAAGGATGGGCTGCATTACTCCTTCTCATACGAGATACAAACTACTCATTTTTTACATTGAAGGACACCGAGTTTCACACAGATGGCTCCATGATTAGCAGTAAATTGGCTCTTAATTGGAAAGTTAAAAAATGGTCTGTGAAATCCCATGTAGAAATATCACTTAATACCAGTCACATTGCTTTCTGGCAAGAGTTAATGAATTAATTATATTTACACAAGCAAAACAATGAAGCAGAAAGTAGTTCCTCAAACTTAAAAAAAAAAAAAGACAGCTTTTTAAATATATTACCCAAGCAGAATCCCCAATGAGAAGATGATCTTGAATACCTCTAAATCAGCAAGTTAGAGTTAAAAGATATGTTTTAATGTGCTGCTATCTCAATTAACCTTGCGCCCACTCTTTTCACTTGTGTAAGTTGAGGATGAAATCTTAAATTAAAAAGAAACAAAATGGTGCCATTATCTAAGGATTAAAATTTTTAAGCTAGTCAAACATATAGGCAAGTAGGAAAATGGATATGGCTTATATTTATAACGTTATGTGGAAGATCTCTGCTAGTAGTAGCCAAAAATAAAAATTAAAAAAAGTTTTGAGAATAAGCATGCTATAGAAAGGGTAGATAAATAATCGGTATAGCTTGTTAATTTAATAGCCATTTACAGGCTTCCCTGAAATAAGACAATAAATATGACTGGAATTTGGCATACCAGTGTCTAATATTTTTTGGTATGGTCACTTGTTTTGACTGAGAGGGACTACAAGGCACTGAAAGAGCACGGTGAATTGAATTATTGAGAAGGATTTAACCAAACACAAAGGGATAGTAGAATCGTACCTTTATGATTTCCCTTTCTGTAGGAGGCCCTTGTAATGTATTTACCACAGCTGAGTGAGCTCACTTGAGAGCCATTTATGATGTGTAATGCTCTGTGTCCTCTGCTGGAACGTTGGATGACAGGTTAATTGAACAGTGGCAGGGCAAGCGATCGGGGTCACGCAAGACGACTAGTGTATTTGATGGCTAAAGACAGTAGTTCATTACTAAAAGGCTTTTATATACAACTACAATTTCATACAGTTTTTCTTAGAAAAGTATTCATTCATCCCTTCGGCGGCATCTGGAGATTTATTACATAAGAATTTCAATAGAACATTTTAAAATAAACAATCCTGAAAAACGATATCCTCGATTATTCTATATCACTATCTCAAAGCCCTCTATGGTATTATCAGTTGTATTAAAGCTGAAAGATTAACCCAGGCATGTGTTCCTTGTCTATGAAAAAAAAACAATCACTTCATCTTCGTATGTTTGACCCATTATAGACATAGCCACATAGAGTTCTCAGGAAACTAAAATAGAAAACCAATAGAATGCACCAACCATCAATAGTTTCCTATTAAAACTTTTTTTCTGCCATTTCGAACCACTAATCTCCCCAAGCCTACTTCATGATTTATTTTTACATTTATATTCATCCTCTACCAGTATACATTTTTTTAACTTTGAAAATTTTAATGTCAATTTTATAGTTCAGATACATTTTTCTTTTCTGTTAAAATCCATTTTACTTTTTGGAAGGGTAGTGAGACTATCCAAAAATCCACTCTCTTGTAAAAGGAATGACAACAATGTCAAATGTCAAAATGGTCAATATCAACTTTTTTTGAACCTGGAATTCACCCAAGGGTTGCTATCATCTGAGGAGTATTTTCTCAAGGAGAACTACCAAATCTTGGGAAGAACAGCAAATTGTGTGGCATTTTTACTCGTCCTTTCCCATCCTCTTCTCCCTTATGTGAGGTAGACCTGAAAACCATCAACCATACAACAAAGCAAGCTATGAAAATGAATAGTTTAGCAGTGACTGGAGGATGCAGAATGGGTTTGAAGCCCCTCAAAAAGCTCTTATCTCCAGAGAATTGTTACTATTTGATTTGCATATTAGTGCTCCAAAGAAGGCCTACTCCCAGGGCTTGTCTTTATTTGGTCTAATTCAGAGACCACTCAATGAGAAAAGCCCTATCCCTAGGGTTTTGTTAAAAAATCAGCAACAAGGGTTTAATATTGCAGCTGCTAAAAGAGAAAATAGCAGCAGTTGGACAATCAAGAAACTCGGCAAAAACTTAAAAGGAACATCCATGCAATGGGATATCCACAGAGGCTTTGAAAATCTATGACACATTCCTGGGGACACATTCACAAGTGCAGGAGTGTGTGCATACAGAGGGAAGGACTGAGAAAACTGTGTCTTTTATCCCCGGCTAATCCTGCTAAATCTGCACTATCAAGAGGTAAGGGGTAAGGCAAAGGTACATATTGCTAGTGTTGCAATTGTGTGTCAACATACACACAGGCCCTTAGCAAAGGGTAGGAGTCTTACAGATTCAGTGCATTTAAGGACACCCTGGTTTTAATCATGGGCTAACCCCAAATCTAACTGAACACAGACTTCAATGTTCACACACAACAAGGAATTCAGACCTTATAGAATTAGTTTAGGAAAGCAATTAAATCAACAATCAGGAACAGCAGCAATGACAACATTGTGCAGGGGGAGGAGTAATTTAATTTCCAGAGTAGCTACTTTATATTATTTGAGATGTCTAGTTTTCAACAACAACAACAAAAATGATACATGCAAGCAAACAGGAAAACATGACCAGCACCAGGAAAAAAAAAAAAAAAATGTGTTAATGGAAACTGTAACTGTCCTTCAGAACAAGGTACTGCTTAAAATGTAACCTATGAGAAATTATACTAGTTACCAAGCATGCTTAGATACAGCCTTAAGAAAAACATGTACTGGCAACAGGCCTCTGGGGGAGAGGAGGAATATAGGTCCTTGAAGCCAAACAGCTGGGGATGCCCTTCCCACTCAGGCTGGAACACCACCTGCTTCATTTTTCTGTTATCTCCCCTTCCCCAGAGAGCATCAGAGGTTAGTCAGATAGTCCTTTCCTTTGGGCTTGCTCACTATAGGTCATGTACTATGTGACCAGACGTATTTTGCCTTTCTTCTTACGTATTTACAAGACTCATGGTCAATGTGTAATCTACTCCAGCTTTGTTAATTGTTACTCACTTTCTAATAATACGAGACTAAGAAGTTGTTCAGGGCGACAGTCATTTCTACTGTCATGACTGTTGCCCTGCTTCCATTCTCTTGCAACTGACTTGTCTGAGCCTCATTCTTCTCCCGTGCGCCATCAGGAGGCGGCAGAAACTATTCCTGTGGAAGCCCAGATGCACTGTGTACTATACAAAGATTTAAGTCAGCTATTATATTTTCAAAGAAATAAAGGAAACTAACACATTTTAAAGGAAATGATGAGACTGATGTCTGTCCAAATGGAAACTATCAATAAAGATATATACATTATTAAAAATACCCAAATAGATATTTTACAATTGAAAATTTTAGTAATTGAAATGAAAAGAAACACTGGAGAGACTTAGCAGTATATCTGAATGTGCAGAAGAAAGAATCAGCAAATCAGAGATTAAGTCAATCAAGTTTATCTATTCTCAGGAACAGAAAAAAAAAAAAAGAAGAAGAGACACAAAGGATCTTCAGAGACCTATAGGACACCATCAAGCTACCTACATATGAATGCTAGGATTTTTAGAGGGAGAAGAATATGACAAAGCGGCAGAAGAAAATTTCAAAAAATGATGGCTAAAAGCTTCCCAAACTTGGTGAAAAACATTACACTACACATCCAAGAAACACAACAAACTTCGAGCAGCATAATCTCTATAGCAAAATGCATCATATTTTCAAATTTCATAATGTGAAAACGGAATTATGAAGACTGAATCTTGAAAACAGCAAGGAAAAATGATTCATCACATACAAGGGATTCTTAATAAGATTAACAACCGACTTACCAGAAACCATGGTGGCTAGAAGGCAATGGGGTAACAGATCCAAAGTGCTGAAAGAAAAAGAATGTCAAATAAGAATTCTATATATCACAAAACTATTCATAAATATGAAGGAGAGATTAAGACCTTTTCAGGGAAGCCTGGGTGGCTCAGTGGGTTAAGCGGCTGCCTTCGGCTCAGGTCATGATCCCAGCCTCCTGGGATCAAGTCCCACATCGGGCTCCTTGCTCAGTGGGGAGCCTGCTTCTCCCTCTGCCTCTGCCTGCCTCTCTGTCTGCCTGTGCTTGCTTGCTCTCTCTGACAAATAAATAAAATCTTTAAAAAAAAAAAAGACATTTTCAGACAAACAAAGGCTGAGATAAATTGTCACTACCAGACATACCCTACAAGAAATACTAAAGAAATCCTCAGGTTAAAATGAAATGAAACTACACAGCAATTCAAATCTATGCGTACATGCACACACACACACACATACACACACGAACACATACATACAATCGAGTATCAGTAAAGGTAACTACAGTGTTAAATATAAAACACACTGAATATGTTTTTATTTGTGACTCTTTTCATTGCCTGATTTAGAAGGCAAATTCAAAGAGAAATAATTATTAAACAATGCTGATGGATCTGTAATGTATAAAGGTATTACCTGTATGACAGTACTAGTGCAAGAAGGGTTGAGGGACCAGAGCTGTATTGGAAAAGAGTTTTTATACACTATTGAAATTAAATTATTAACCCAAACTAGATCATTCTAGGTTAAAATGTTGTCTCTCTCTCTTTTTTTTTTTTTTTTTTATTGTTGTCTAACTCTTATCAGGCTGCCAAATAAAGTATCATAGGATATTGGTATTGCTTAAACAATTGGGTTGCTTAAACAACAGAAATTTATTTTCCACAGTTCTGGAGGCTGAGAAGGCAATATTAAGGTGCTGACAAGACAGGTTTTAGTCTGAAGTCCCTCGTCTTGGCTAACAGTGGCTACCATCTCTCTGTGTGCTTACATGATCTCTCCTTCATGAACATATAAAAGGAATAAGCTCTGGTCTCTCTTGTTTTTCTTATAAGGACGCTATTCCCATCATGGGAGCCCTACCCTAATGACCTAATCTAAACCTAATTACCGCCCAAATACCATCATGTTGGGAGATAGGACTTCAACATATGAGACTGAGGGAAGATATAAATATTCATTCCACAACAAATACTAATTTAACCCCAGGGCAACCAACAGCAAAAGAAAAGAAGTTAGAAGAAGAAATCAATTAGACTGTAAAAGAAACATGGAAGAATATTAAATAGAAAATATTTACTGTAAAATATTTAGCACAAAAGAAGGCAGTAACAGAAGAAAATAACAAGAATGACATGACATAGAAAATAGAAAATGGCAGATATCAATCCTACATTATCAGTACTTATAGTAAACTTAGTAAACAATCAAAGTGAAGTTTGATGGAATTCATTTCAAAAGTGAACAAATTCTATGATGTCTATAAAATATATACTGTAAACTCAAATACACAAAATAGGTTTAAAGTAAAAGGATGTAAAAATATATATATCAATACCATGCAAAACAGAGTTGGAGTGGCTACAACTATATTTAAAAAAAAGACTTCCAGACAAACACCATTTTTAGATACAAATAAGGCCATTTCATAATGATAAAAATTATAATCCTAAGGGGCGGGGGTGGGAGGTTGGGGGAACCAGGTGGTGGGTAATAGGGAGGGAACATATTGCATGGAGCACTGCGTGTTGTGCAAAAACAATGAATACTGTTACGCTGAAAAAAATAAATTAAAAAAAAAAGAAAAAAAATTATAATCCTTCAGAAATATCTAACAATTATTAACATATGCACACCTACCAACAAAGTCCCATATTTAACATAACCCCTACCATTTTCAAGCTGGCTTTGTTTTTTCCCAAATATTGATAATCTGACCTTAAAGTTCATATGGACCAAGAATAGCCAAAATACTCTTGGAAAAGCAGAACAAATTTGGAAGACACTTTTCACTTTCAAAACTTACTAGAAAGTAACAGTAATCAAGATATCATACTAGCATAAGAACAGGCATATAGATGAATACTTGTTGCATCTTGATTCTAGAATCAGATAATTTTAGGGCTTTTATGGTCTTTAGACATATAGTTTTCATAGGCAATATGTTATAGTTGGAAAAATGCAAGACTTTTTTTTTTTTTTTTTTTTTTTTTGACAGAGAGAAATCACACTAGGCAGAGAGGCAGGCAGAGAGAGAGAGAGAGGAGGAAGCGGGCTCCCTGCGGAGCAGAGAGCCCGATGTGGGGCTCGATCCCAGGACCCTGGGATCATGACCTGAGCCGAAGGCAGAGGCCTTAACCCACTGAGCCACCCAGGTGCCCTGAAAAATGCAAGACTTTTAACTGAGGAGCCAAGGTTATGAATCCTGCTGACTACTAGTAGGAAGTGCTTAATAGCGACATTGACAATATCAAGAAGAGACTGCAAGAAGAGGCTTAAAAGCAAACATATCCAACATAGGAATAGAGAGACATTAACTGTAGGAGCAAAAGCCTGACACACCTTTTCATAGGTTTCTGGAGGATATTACCATACTGCATTGCTATGCAGCTGGTTATTTTAATAACAATTTCTGGAAAAAAACCAACTAGATTATCTTTATAATCTGTTTGTGAGGAAAAGATGAGATAGTGTTTATTTCACAAATATTTGCATTAAAATGATTAATCAGTTTAGAGCACTGGACTCCATGGTATGATTCACTTCTCTAGAAAATGCACTTGGGTGTTTTCTCCCTGAAACCAGGAAAAATTTAAGATTGCTTTATAGGTGTCATGTAAAATTTTAAAGTATCCAAATTGTTATGTCAAAGGAAGCACTGCAAATGGGGAATACGTAGGGCAATTAATGAGGTATAATTAAGATAATATTTTGAAACTATTGAATAAATAAATATACTTTTCATTCTTCATTTTGAATCAGTTTTGGAAATCATACTGATGGTAAAGCCCCAAGAAAGCGGAGAGGATGGATGCCACTTGAGCAAGAAAAATCTACTGGCTGAGAAATGGAAGGGAAGACAGGCAAGTGTTCTGTAACAGGGAATCCATATTCTCTTTTCAAGATATGACACTTTATTGAGAAAGGAATGCTAGCTTGGATCATGGAAATCAAAAGTGTAGTGTTTGGCTTCTCACACCCCACAGGGATCTCTGTGGAGACAATTCCACAATGCTGCTCAGGGAAATGCTATCACAGCAGGTAAAGACGAATGTCCAGCAGAGTGAAGACGGTGCTGCGGTGAGAATTGGAGTTTCTACTTTTAAGTTTCCTCTTGTCTGGATTTGAGTAATAGGAATCTAGAAATTTCCATCTGCCCCATGGGGAACCTAATGCAAACTAAACTGCAGCTTTTGATGCTGAATGGGAACTCACCCTCTAGTGTTCTCTCTACATGGGCCTGTAGGGTTGGGGGAGGATTCTGTGGCCTATGGCTTTAAGATAGACAACTAGACACCAGTTTGAGGCTACAGGCAGCCGTCAGTGGGCTCTTCAGCACTAGAAGAAGCTACAGTAGTCGAAAGTGACAGAAGAGGATCTCCAGGCGCTGAAAGACCTAGAGAAAATGGTTCACAAACTAAGAAGCAAGACTAGTTCAGTTATCAAAAATACAACAGCATTCTTTTCTTTGCATTTCCAAATTTAACCTTCAGATTTATAATTTCACTATACATAGATCCATAGCATCTAGAAATACACACACACACACACACACATATGTATGTATATACACACACAGATATACATACATATATATAACATCAAAGTTATTCTTAAGCATTTTAAATTCATGATTGATAGCTGATTATCAAGTCCTTGGAACTTCAGTTGCCTAAATCCAGAGAGTCCTGCTCATCAGCTCTTTGCCTTCGTCCTTAGCCCTGCAGGGCTATATATAACATCACAATTATTTCACTGTCCTGCAGACATCTGGTTGTTGACTTCACCACAGAGTGGTTCATTAATTGGGCCAGGCCTTTAAGGACTGATGCTGAAAAACTGCTGTTTAAGACATTGTCCATTATGTAACTCTGCTCCTGATTTAAAGCACCACATGACAAAATTCTAGAAATTAGCTAAAACAAAACAAAATAAAATTACTCTTGAATAATGGATATGTGTTTTATTTTAAAAATAATGAAATTTTAAAGTTTTTTATCATTAATATCTATCAGTATCTAAGAAAATTGGTGGTAAATTTAATGTTTACTTTAGGTTTCTAGAAAATGATTTATTTCCTCACTATGATTATTACTCTCCATTTCTTACTCTTTTTATACATACAATATCTATAGCTAAGTCTTGACACTTAAACCTGTATCCCACTTACTTTTGCTTGCACATCTGCATATTCTCCCATCTCTGTATCTCATTTACATCTGCTCCTGTTATTACTGCTTTTACTAATTCTCTATCTATGTCTAGGCCTATTACCTTTGTACTTGTTTTGATGCTAAAATAGTTTGGCTACATTTTGACTTCAATCTAAGAACTAATGTGGTAGCAACAACTGGCATATATTAAAACAACATAATGTTTTATCCACAGATTTGCCTGCAGTTTTGCAACAGACAATGGATTTTACAATTTTCAAATTAATTCTTAGTCCAAATTTCCTTTTGCAAAATTGCTTATGTTCTATCTGGCTTACATACAAAGCTTGGAAAAGCCATTGGAAATGCCTTACGGAATTAAAGATCTTTAGGACCTAGCAAATCGAGCATATGTTGAAGGCTGGGAACAAATTTGTAGTAGGGAATAGCCAGTTTTCCGAGATGGGGATATTTTTCTTCTCTTTGATGTATGTACATGATTTTTAAACCAATGGCTACATGTGTACATTTGAGCAGTGATCATTTTGTTTAATGATTTTATGTATTTATTTGACAGACAGAGGTCACAGTAGGCAGAGAGGCAGGCAGAGAAGGTGGGGGGAAAGCAGCTCCCCGCTGAGCAGAAAGCCCAATGTGGGGCTCGTTCCCAGGACCCTTAGATCATGACCAGAGCCAAAGGCAGAGGCTTAACCTGCTGAGCCACCAGGAGCCTCTGTAGTAATCATTTCTTTAATTTTTTTTTTCTTCTTTCTATGTTTTCCTTACATTTCTTAACTCCCAGTAGCACAATTGAAAGTTGCATTATCGGAGGAGGTTTAATGAACAACATGTTTACTGAATTTAATTAATTTGGGTGCATAATAAGCATTTTTGTCTTTGAGGAACACATTACTGAGCTAAAGAATGAGGAACATGCACACCATTTTTAATCAGATCCTTAGTGAGTAATTTGAAAATAATAAACTTTTCATAAACAGAGGGGATTATAATTACAACTAAAACCAGAAGAGAATCCTTGTTTCTCATTTTACAGAATTTTGGAATACATATGTGTCAAGATTCAATTCATTTACTATCATAGAATTTGACTTAGAAGTTCAGTTAGTTTTTCAGATTTTAAAACATTGGTTATAACTCACATTAATTGATAATAATGACCACAAAACTTGTAATTTTTATTTTGTTTATAAATTTAGAGGTAAAATTAGGTACAGTAACATGCACAGATCTTACATTTACAGTTCAATGATTTTTAACAAACGTCTCCCCACACTATGGAATAGTCCCAACCCTTTAGAGAGAGTTACCGTATTTCCCTTTCCAATAATTTACTACAATCTCCCCCCTCTGCCAGGGCTATGGGGACCCACTTTTCTTATTGGTTTCATAATGGGTTTGTTTTTCCTATTTTTGAACTTCATGTAAATGAAATTATGCAGTATATGCTCACTTGTGGTCAGCTTCTTTTATTCCAGCATAATGTCTATGAAATCCATGCAGTCAAGCAAACAGGCTTCAAGGTGATGAATTCGGACAATGAGCCAAATTGAAAGTAAAAACCAAACATTGTTCATGTACTTTGACAGTGCAAACAAGAGGAAAACATAGGTCTCAACCTCCTAATATTTCATTTTCCATTTTCCACTGCCATGGAACCCTGAACAAAAGTCTTCTGTCTCTTTATGGATCATGGTCCAAGGGGAGGGTAAAAGGGAAGCGCTAGGAGAAGAAAGGCAGAGTCCTAGTGGGGAAGAATGCCTCAGCCAATGGCCCTATAATGAAGTCTCTGAATGGAGGTAACTGGACCAGAAATGCGGATCTACTGGGCATGCTGGCCCAGAGATACTCATGTCCTTAACTGCAACTCCTTCCAGAAAACTGCAGTGAACTGGCTATCCATCAAGTCTGGTGTGGGGAGGGCAGCCCCCACCCCCAGGAGGCCTGCTAAGCCAAGCAAAGCCTTATAATTTCCAGTAGTCTGGCCTGAACAATCACAGGTAGGATTTTGGCCTAAGGCCAGACTTCTCACACTCATGTTGTTGCCCAGATCAGGATCTTATTCCTTTATATTACTGAGTAGTGGTCCAGTGTAGAATATATCTCAATTCTCTTTATCCATTTGCTTGTTGGAAGGCATGGGTAGTTTCTCCATTTTGGACAATTATGAATAAAGGTATAGTGAACTTTCTTGTACAAGACTTTAGATAAATGCCTAAAGGTAGAATTCCTGGGCCATGGGGTATGTATATGTTTAACTTTATAAGAAAGCCTTAAAAAATATTGCCAAATGCTTTTCCAAGTGGCTATACCACTTTGCACACCCAAAACCAACCTATGAGAGTTCTAGCTGCCAAGTTAGTGTTTAGCGACATTTATTGTTTTCAGCCTTTTAAATTTTAGCCATTTTTGTCAAGTGTATAGAGATATCTCAACATGGTTTTAATTTGCTTTCCCCAGATAATGAATGATGTTGAAAACTTTCCGTTTTTTTTTTTTTCATGTGCTAATGGCCATTTCTATATTTGCTTTGTGAAGTATCTGTCCAAGTCTTTCTTTCCTCTGTTTTTTATTCAGGAGCTCTTCTTTTCAATACTGAGTCCAATTTGTTCCTCCCCATTCCCTGTGAGTTTATAGTTTCTAGATGAAATTATGTTGCTGCATTTTAGCCATCCAGATACTGAATTGTTTTTACCACCATGAAAACACACAAGCAATCGTGAGGTTCCATGTCAGCATGGGAATTTGAACTTCCAGAGCTATAAGGATTTTGCAGCCTTGTAAGGATTCAGCTGTAAGCTCCTCTCCCTCTCTCATTTATGTTCCAGTTGAAATCCTCATCACCTTTGACCTGTCCCCTTGTTGTGGCCTCCCAGCTGGTCCTGCTACCTTGTCTCTTGTTCCCCACAGTCTATCTTTCTCGTCTATATTGGAGCGATTTATTGTAACATAAATCTCACCATGCAACTCCCTTTCTCACAATCCTGCTGCTGCACTCCTCGGCAACAGTCCTAAAGTTCTCCAACCACTCCACATCTCACTCCTAACATTCCACTGGTACAAACCAGTTAAAACTATTATTTCTTGACCCTGCTCATTTCTAGTCTATGGAAGGCTACTTATCCATTCATTCAACATACATTTATATAATTCCAATTGTGTAAGACCTAGCTTTCAGAACTTGGAAAACATTAGTGAATAAAAGAGAGGGAAAAAACAAAACAAAAAAACAAACAAAAAAAAAAAACCAAAAAGATCCCTAACCAGGCTACTTTGCCTGTGATGCTATTTGTCATCGTCACTTGGCTAACTCTTATTTAACCTTGTAGTCTTATTTCGAGTTGCAGGACTAATTTTCTCCAAAAGTCTCCTTTGATCATTTTTTTTTTCCTAGTCATGCTTCAAACCAGCATGTAATAAATGTCTTCCTAGTTTATTTAAATTATAAGATATAAATTCCTTGAGGGTTAAAACCATGCTTCATATATCCTTGTAACAAGACCACCTAACACAACTGTCACCTAATAATATGTGTATGTCATGGGAAATGCCCACAGAAAAGAGATGACCCCAGAAAATAACTGAACCTGAATTGTTGGGGAAGCACCTCTCATGCCTGTGAATGATTAGGAGCTGACTGTAAAAGGGACATTCACCTGGCTGCCTTCTCCTACATTTTTAATGAAAGAATAGTGGCCCAGAAGTGACTCTAGGTCACAGCTCTCTGAAAACTTAATTCCCACCCCCCACTATTCCTTTATCCCCTACAAAGGTCCAATTATCACTGATCTACCTTTAATATTGGATTTCAGAAATCAGGAAACTGAACTCTTTAACTTTAGAATATATCACTTCAAAAAAAAATTACTGAGTGTCCCTTTTGCTTAAGGGTTCAAAAATTTAGAGAAAACTAAGATTATAGTGACTCAAATTAAAATTCAATGAAGATTGTCAGATATAATGCACATATAATAGGGTATGTTGGGACACCTGGGTGGCTCAGTTGGTTAAGCAGCTGCCTTCGGCTCAGGTCATGATCCCAGCATCCTGGGATCCAGTCCCACATTGGGCTCCTTGCTCGGTGGGGAGCCTGCTTCTCCCTCTGCCTCTGCCTGCCACTCTGTCTGCTTGTGCTCACTCTCGCTTCTCTCTCTGACAAATAAATAAAATCTTTAAAAAAAAAAAAGAATATGGTATGTTTAAGGAAAATACTAAATAGGATCTGAAGCACTTCCCTCACTCTGAAACCCCACTGTTTGACATTCCTGTCTCTATGTCCTGCCTCTGATTTTTATCTTTTCTTTCTCTTTTACAGTAGCCTCTGTCAAAAACAAACAAACAAACAAAAAACAAACAAAAACCCCCTCCTATTATACTTTCCCTGATTCTGTCCCCTGCTAGAAGTTATTTGTGGTAACCTCCTGACATTATCAAAATTTATTTTTATATTTCCCTTTAGGCATTATTTTCTTTCTACCGTGATTTGAACTATTCTGTACTTTTGAAGAGTCCCCCACTTTGGAGAGGGGTAAGGTATGTCTAACTCCACCCACTTTTATAGCATAGGACCTCAATAAATGTTATAAATTGGTTGACCACGTACTAGAATATTTGCACTTTTTTATGAAGTGAAGAATAAAATGATTCTTTTCATAACAGAAGTGTTACACAGAGAATCTCTTCAGGACGACTAATAGGTTAATTATTTTGATAGAAAACTGACTTATGATATTGTGGTATATAGATAGTTAAGCAAAGAAAGTTTCCAGTCACTCATTTGTGTTTTAATTCAATAACTATTTATCAAGAGCCCACTATGTCCTACATTGTTTAGATCTTTGGGTACAGTGTTGCTACGGACTACATGTGTCCTCCAAAAATTTGTGTCTTGAAGCCTTAACCGTCAATGTGACTATTTAGAGTAAGTAAGTACTTAAGGTCAGAAGGGTGGTAGCCTAATCCAATGGAATGAATGTCCTTATAAGAGGAGACACCGGAGAGTTCTCTCTCCCTCTTTATTCTGTGAGGACACAGAAAGGAGACAGCTATCTACCAGGAACTCTCACTGGGAACTGAATCAGCTGACACCTTAATCTTGAATTTCACAAATTCCGGAACTATGAGAAAATAAATTTCTGTTGTTTAAGCCACTCAGTCTATAGCCTTATGTCAAGCAGTCTGAGCAGACTAAGACAAGCAGTCAGCCAGACAAGGTCTGATCCACATTCTAGTTTGAGAGACCAGACTGAATTTTATTAAAATAAATGATACAGGAGTGTTAAGTTCCCAACATGTAATTCCATAATCAAAAGAAGGAAAAGGAACAGAGAGTAAGGGAGTCCATTAGAAATCACACACACACACACACACACACACACACATATATACACTTATAAGAAAAATAAGTCAAGGTAATTAACTACTTTCTATGCAGAGAAGGAAGGAGAAGTAAGAAGATACATATCACAACAGCTTCTTGAAGGAGGCATGCATAAAGAAGAGATTACGGGGTGCCTGGGTGGCTTAGTCAACTAAGCATCTGCTTTTGGCTCAGGTTATGATCTCAAGGTCCTAGGACTGAGCCCAGCATCAGGTTCTGTGCTTAGCAGGAAGTCCTCTTACTCTGCTTCCTCTCCCCTCCCCACTCCACATTCTCTCTCCCAAATAAATAAATAAAAATATTAAAAAAAAAAAATGAAGAGACTGGTATTTGGAGAGGTCTGAGAACCATTGTCTGCTGTGAGAAGATGATACTAAGGGACAGAACTAAAGCACTTTTTGGTTGAGTGGTAAGTCAAGGACAAATACAAAGGAGCCATAAAAGGCCTATACTTTAGGCCACATGAATGACTTGCTTTGGAGTCCTGAGCTCCCCAGAAATGGTTTCTCCAAAGGGTGAAGGGAAAAAAGAAATCTGGGAAGGCTGCCCTAGGATGGATGAGATGGTGTAGGTAAGGGAAGCAATCTGTTCAATTCCTGTCTCTGGAAGAACAGAGATCTAAATTCTCTGCCTTCCAGAACAACAGAAGAGACTATAGAGAAAGTAATTTTCAGATAGCAGCATATATGTGGGAATTGACAGGATTCTAGCAGAAGTACTGCTCAAAGAGTAGAGGCAACTTTATACAATCTTAAAAGATAAGAACATTGGACCTACTATTATCCCAAACCTTTATCCTATACACAGGATATGTCCTGGAGAAGTAAATTTTTCAATTATTTCAAGAAAATTAATGAATTGTCGAAGTCTCTGTAGTAGATGCTGTTTTTGAGTATTTGGTGAGATACAGAGTTCAGAGGACAGATGGGTAGATGAGAGAACACATGAACAATTTGTAATTCTAGTAATTATTAACTTAAGTGTCTTTGGAAACATTATTGGTATTTGTTATCATAATAATAGAAGTAGCTAACATTTGTTACATGTTTACCTTGGAGTTCTCATACGATTTTTGCCTGTTCAGTATCTGCCACACTAATAACCTAGACTGCTTAATGAATAAATTATGAATGACTATTTTCACCAGTAGGAAATTCACTCATGGAAGGACTTGCACTTTGTTACTGGCTCTCTAGTTTTCAACAGTTTTAGTATTTACTTAAATAAAGGCATAAACAGTACAATCATCAGATTGTTATTTGATGTAGGTCTGAGTGGAAGAGGTAAAGCTGTAATTCACAGGTGACTTTTAAGATAACCTACCTAGCTCATGATGATGAGTTTAAATCAATATGTATAAAATTTAGTACATTTTTATTATAATTTGTTTTATCATTCTTCTTGCTTGGGGGGAAAATGCCTAGTTATTTCACAAGTTTTGTCACTTACCACATACAACAAGATGCTAATTTGGCACCTTGTAATTGAGGAGACTGAAGGGCGAAAGCATGCTATTTATGAAACCCTAAACTGAGATGTCAGACTAAGACAAAGATTTCAAAAGGAAAAAAATCTGGTTACTCAATTCTTAATCCTTCACCTACATCCAGACTCTTAAAGAATCATGCTGTTGGGGCACCTGGGTGGCTCAGTGGGTTAAGCCTCTGCCTTCAGCTCAGGTCATGATCTCAGGGCCCTGGGATCGAGCCCTACATCGGGCTCTCTGCTCAGCGGGGAGCCTGCTTTCCCCCTCTCTCTGCCTGCCTCTCTGCCTCATTGTGACCTCTCTCTCTCTAATAAATAAATAATCTTAAAAAAAAAAAAAAAGAATCGGGGCGCCTGGGTGGCTCAGTGGGTTAAGCTGCTGCCTTCGGCTCAGGTCATGATCTCAGGGTCCTGGGATCGAGTCCCGCATCGGGCTCTCTGCTAAGCAGGGAGCCTGCTTCCCTCTCTCTCTGCCTGCCTCTCTGCCTAATTGTGATTTCTCTCTGTCAAATAAATAAATAAAATTAAAAAAAAAAAAAGAATCATGCTGTTGGTGATTAATAAAGATTCGAAAGCTCTATTTTGGAGGTAACTGTTGATCGACTGTGAGTTTAGCCATTCCCAAGTGTAAAGGGTAATTAATTGATGTCTGACACCTATCCCAAGCTTGGTGAGACTGGCTTCAACAGAAGTGTGTGGAGAGCTTTGACATGAGTTTCCTGAAGTTGGTGTGATATGGTGGACACTGTTGGAGTCCTGCAGGTAACTCTCAAAGGGGAGGAGTGGAATGGTCAGCTCTTAAAAAAAGGAAAGCAAATAAGAAGGAACTCACTTGGGTTCAGCCTTTATTTTCCAGAGTTTTTCCGGACAAAGAATATGAATGTTTCCCAGAGACCAGCTATTGGCCATGTTGGTAAGAGAGATGGCCTCCATTTTCTTGGATCATGTCCAGGAAGACTTCCCACGGACTGGAAACCTCCACAAAGAGAAGTTGTGAAGATCAGTGAGTTCTTTGGGGGCTACCAAATAAGTAGTAGGCAGCAAGACACGGCAGCATTAAGGTAAAAGTACATGACAGATCACCAGGGACTGAAACTCTGAAGGGCCCATATGTGATAAATTGTTGCTGATAACCTGTCACAAGTCCTTGAAACCACACCCCAGGCGGTGCCTTCTCATGCTGACTCTGCCTTTTATCACATGATTTATTTCCATCAATGGATAGAAGCAAACACGCCATAGCAACAATTTGAAAACTGGCGCATCAGAGATTGCCCTCTCTTTTACTGTTCTTTGTACTCTGCCATGCAAAGAGGGCCTGATACCCTCTTTTTAAGAAGAGACACGTGACCTAGTTAAACTTGCTGTTCCTGCTAACAGTAAAATCACCCCCAAACATAAGATAAGGCTTTCTGAGACCATCCAGCTCCAAGTTACTATCTTTTGACATATGAGTCAACAATCAAGATAAAACCAGTCCGGTCCAATCAGCAGAAGTGCACAGCTGACCAATGGACTGCTGAGAAATAATAAGAGAGTGCTATTTTAAGTCACTAAGTGTGGTGAGAGTTTGATCACAGAAAAGGTTAACTGACCCTTCATAAAAGTTTCCTGTGAGAGAAAGGAAGCTTTAGATATTAACCAGGTCTAAAAAACTTAGTGCGAAGCCTATAGCAGTAGCAGTCAAGTAGGAAATTTGCTGCCCTTCTTTATCTCTCTTCACTCTGCACTTTTAATTCCAGAGTGTTCAGAAATACCAAAAGCAAGCTGAGCAAAAAGTGGAGAGAGAAGGGACAGCCCCTGGTACTCTGATGTAGGTGGGATTTTTCATTATTTCAATAACTACAAGGCTTATTTTCCCCCTACTTTTGAAACCTGTTGTGATTATGTGAAATGTAAAAATACGTGTATCTCTAAAAAATACAATCACTATGTGTTCACCTATGGTAAGGTTAGAAGTTGTCATTTTTACTGTTAAAAGCAAATCCTTAAACCAGATGTGTTTTGAATGAATTCTTAATACACAATGGAAGTTGCTCACAGCTAAAATGAAATACGTTCTGAATTCACTGCTGTTTGTTCTCATAGATTTCTAAATACAAAGATGAAAAGGTCAAAAAAGACTTTGTAGGGGCGCCTGGGTGGCTCAGTGGATTAAGCCGCTGCCTTCGGCTCAGGTCATGATCCCAGTGTCCTGGGATCGAGCCCCGCATCGGGCTCTCTGCACCTCAGGGAGCCTGCTTCCTCCTCTCTCTCTGCCTGCCTCTCTGCCTGCTTGTGCTCTCTGTCTCTCAAATAAATAAATAAAATCTAAAAAAAAAAAAAAAAGACTTTGTATTTGGTATAACCTTGGGAATGAATCCTAAGAGTTATATGTCAAATTGTTGAGTTACTTGCTCATATTATCTCCCAACTATTCCACATTCTTTTAATTGATTCAATGTTGTAAAGATAAACGCCTTAGATAACACAGAACATAGAACATAGCACAAAAAAAAAAAAAAAAGAACATAGCACAAAATAACGCAATTTCATAAAGGATCTTCCGTGACTGTTTATCACACACGGCTATGTATGACAGATAGAGACAATAAAGGGATAAGTGAAAAAAAAATTAGGTCAGACCTTAATGTTGAAATGACTCTGTCAATGATCCTGAAATACTTTTTGATACATTTTGACCAAATGTAAGAAGTGGGAATGATTAAATTTCTTAGACGTCCCTGCTTATGCACTGGAAATGATGGAAAAGAACAGGCAAAAGAAGCTCAACTTACAAACAATTAGGACGAAGAGTGGGTATTTTAAGATGGCAAACAACTGATTCAAAGTAAAAGCTGGTACCTAAGGAATAAAAAATCAATGAATTTTCTACAGATGTGTCATCAGATGGTAAAAGCAAACTATCAAACTTGACCCTGCTATAAGCATAAGGTACAACCAAACCTTAGGCATGAGAAGGATCCCAATCTTTCCAAATGCAGACAGGTACACAGATAACTTAACATCACTTAGCCAGAACTAAAGTTTAATGGGAAAGTTTAAATAGGCAAATGTAAATCCATTTACACTGACTTGAAAATGTAGAATGTGAAGTTGTTCACTTATCAACTAAAATTTTTCTGAAAGATACACAGTTCCAGAAAAAATATGGCATGCTTTGTTGATATTTCATTATTAGTGTTTTCATTACATTGTCTTCTGAGGATTCTCTATTCTATTCACATCTGATATTCACAGATATCATGTGAAGCATTTTAATAATGATTTGATTAACTCTCCTAAATTGACAAATTATGAGAGTGGGATCAGAGAAGTTAAGAGATTCACATAAAATTGATAAAGAGTTCATGACATGGTTAATATACAACCAAGAATTTTGTTCCTATCCTAGAATTTTTCAAATGTTTCCTAATGGAAAGAAGGTGGAAGGGCATGCCTCCAAGGAGTATAGGTGTATGATCTGAATAACACTTACATGAATATAAATCTTTAATTTCTATTTATATTAAAAATATTAAAATTTGGGGCACCTGGGTGGCTCAGTGGGTTAAAGCCTCTGTCTTCGGCTCAGGTCATGATCCCAGGGTCCTGGGATGAAGCCCCGCGTAGGGCTCTCTGCTCCGCAGGGGGCATGCTTCCTCCTCTCTCTCTGCTTGCCTCTCTGCCTACTTGTGATCTGTCTGTCAAATAGATAAATAAAATCTTAAAAAAAAAAAAAAAAGCTGGGGCGCCTGGGTGGCTCAGTGGTTTAAGCCGCTGCCTTCGGCTCAGGTCATGATCTCAGGGTCCTGGGATCGAGTCCCACATCAGGCTCTCTGCTCGGCGGGGAGCCTGCTTCCCTCTCACTCTCTCTGCCTGCCTCTCTGCCTACTTATGATCTCTCTCTGTCAAATAAATAAAAATAAATAAAGTCTTTAAAAAAAAAAGCTGCCTGCTTCTAAAAAAAAAATTAAATTTTACATCCTAATCAGTGATCTTTGTTTTTAGATAAAATTTACGTTATAAATCCCCTTAAAAATACTCACACAAACATAAAATACTTCTTACCTGTTTCATTAAGTGGCCTTTCAATCAAGCTATCAAGATCAGAACACCAAGTTAAATTGAAAAGAGTTGATATTGAATTTTTTTATTTTTACCAGCTTTGCTGAAGTACCATTGACATGTAATATTGTGCAAGTTTAAGGCATACAATATGATGATTTGACACATGTACACACTGTGAACTGCTTACCACAATATGGTTAGACAACACATTCCTTAAATTACAGTTACCTTTATGTGTGTGTGGTGAGAACTTTTAAAATCCACTCTCTTAGCAACATTAAAGTATATAATATAGTTAACTATCACTCACATGTATTCACATTCACATTAGATCCCCAGAATTTATCTATCTTTTAATAGAAAGTTTGTACACTTTGACCACCTCCCTCCATTTTCCATACCCCTCCACCACTGGAAATCACCCTTCTGTACTCTGCTTCTATGATTTTTTTTTTAAATCCACATATAAGTGAGATCATACATTATTTGTCTGTCTTTGTCTAATCTACTTCTCTTAGCATGATGCCCTCAAGTGTCTTCCATGTTGTCACAAATGGTGGAATTGCCTCTTTTTATGACTCAATAATATCCAATTGTATTGTGTGTGTGTGTGTATATATATATATATAAATATATAATACATGTATGTGTATATATATGTGTGCATCATATTTTCTTTATTCATTCAATCATCCATGGACACTTAGGTTGCTTCTATATCTTTGCCATTGTAAATAATGCTTCAGTAAACAGAAAAGTGAAAATATCTCTTTGCAATGACATGGATGGAGCTACAGTATTATGCTAAGAAAAAAGTCAGAGAAAGACAAATACCATATGATTTCACTCATATGTGGAATTTAAAAAACAAAACAAATGACCAAAGGGGAAAAGGGGTGGGAGGCAAACCAAAAAACATACTCTTAACTATAAAGAGAAATTGATGGGTAACAGGGAAGTGGGGGGTGGGGAAAATAGGTAAAGGGGATTAAGGGTGTGCACTTGCTATGATGAGCACTGGGTGATGTATGGAAATGTTGAGTACAACCAAAACTAGTATTATACTTTTATTAACTAACTGGATTTTTTTTCGACTACTATGTCCAAAGACTATGCTAGACATACTCAGGTTCTCATATGATTTCTTTTTTTTTAAGATTTTATTTGTCAGAGAGAGAGAGAGAAAGAAGCAGGCAGAGGGAGAAGCAGGCTCTCCACCAAGCAGGGAGCCTGATGTGCAACTTGATCCCAAGACCTTGGGATCATGACCTGAGCCAAAGGCATATGCTTAACTGACTGAGCCACTCAGGTGTCCCATTAAGTAACTGGAATTTAAATAAAAACTTTTTAGAAAATGTACAGAAGTACAGATATCTTTTTGATGCCCTTTTTTCATTTCCTTCAGATGATTATCCTGAAGTGGATTGCTGGATATAATAGTTCTCTTTTTAGAGAAACCTCCATACTGTTATCCATGGTGACTGTACTTATTTACAGTCCCAAAAACAGTGCACAAGAGTTTCCTTTTTTTCCACACCTTCACCTTATTATCTCTTGTTTTTGATAATAGCCATTCTAATGGATGTGAAGTGATATCTCTTGTGATTTTGATTTGCATTTCCCTAATGATTACTTATGTTGAACCCATTTTCATGTATGTGTTGGCTATTTGTCTTCTTCGGAAAAAAGCCTAAGATTTGTCCACTTTTAAGTTGAATTATTTGTTTTTCATTTGCTTGTTTGTTTGTTTTGCTATTGAGTTGTATGAGGTGTTTTTAAAATACTCTGTATATTAATGCTTTCTGGGATGTGTGGTTTGCAAATATTTTTTCTACCACTAAGTTGTCTTTTCATTTTATTGATCATCCTCTTGCTGTGCAGAAGTTTTTTACTTTGATATAATCCTTCTTGTTTATTTTCGCTTTTGTTCTTGATACTTTTAGGGCCAAACCTTCTTCTAGGAGTTTTAAGATTTCAGGTCTTACATTTAAGACCTTTATCAATTTCAAGCTAAATTTTATGAATGGCGTAAGAAAGGGGTTTAATTTCATTCTTTTGCATGTGAATATCTCCTGTTCTTTCAATGCCATTTATTGAGGAGATGATCTTTTTCTCATTGAGTGCTCCTGGCTCCCCTGTCAAATATCAATTGACTGTATATGTAGAGGTTTATTTCTGGGCTTTCGATTCTGTTCTACTGGTCTATGTGTCTATATTTTATGCCAGTAGTATACTGTTTTAATTACAATAGTTTTGCAATATAGTTTGAAATCAGGGAGTGTGATGACTGCAGCTTTGTTATTTCTAAAGATTGCTTCACCTATTTGGGGCCTTTTTTGTTTCCATACAAATTTTAGGACTGTTTTTTCTATTTCAGTAAAAGGTGCCAGTGAAATTTTGATAAAGATGGCATTAAACACATTGATGGCTTTGGATAATACTGACGTATTAACGGTATTCTTTTTTTTTTTTAAGATTTTATTTATTTATTTGACAGACAGAGAGATCACAAGTAGGCGGAGAGGCAGGCAGAGAGCTAGGAGGAAACAGGTTCCCTGATGAGCAGAGAGCCCGATGTGGATGTTGGTCTGGATCCCAGGACCCTGAGATCATGACCTGAGCCAAAGGCAGAGAGTCTTTAACCCACGTAGCCACCCAGTCACTCCAACAATATTAATTCTTGATCTAACATGAGATATCATCCCATTTATTTGGGTCACCAGTTTCTTTCATTAGTATCCTATAGACTTTAATGTATATATTTTAATCTCCTTTGTTATATTTATTCCTAAGTTTTTTATTGTTTTTAATGCTACTGGAAATTAGAATGTTTCCTTTCTTTTTCTCATATAGTTTGTTGGTAGTGTGTGGAAACACAACTGACTTTTGTATGCTGATTTTGTTTTCTGGAACTTTACTAAATTCATTTATTAGTCTTAGGTGTCTTGGCGGGCGTTTAGAGTTTTCTACATATAAAATTAGGTCATCTTCACACAAAGACAATTGTGTTTCTTCCTTTCCAATTTGAATGACTTTTTTCTTTCTTTTTCTTGCCTGATCACTCTGGCTAGGACTTCCAATATTATGTTGAATAGGATTAGTGAGAGCAGGCACTCTATTTTGTTATTGATCTTAGAGGGAAATCTTTCAAGCATTCACCATTGAGTATGATAATAGCTGTGTGGAATCACACCACTGATTATGATGTTAGATTGTCATGCTGAGATATGCTCCTATACAAAGTCTGTTGAGTTTGTATCATAAAAGGATGCTGAATTTCGCTGTTGAATTTTTTCTCTGCAACTATTGAGATGATCATTTAATTTGTATATTTCATCCTATAATGTGAAGCAACACATTTACTGATTTGTGTATTTTATAATATTTTGGCATTCTACAGCTGAATCCCACTTGATCATACTATATTATACTTTTAATGTGCCACTGAACTCAGCTTGCTAGTATTTTATTGAGAAATTTGCATCTACATTCATCACCAATACTGGCCTTTAGCTTTGATATGCTGTGTTTCCATTTTTCTTTATCTCAAGATTTATTAATATAACTTTTGATCTCCTCTTTTGGTCTACTGTTTTTTTTAAGGAGTGTGTTAATTTCTACATTTTTATCCCTTGTTCAGTTTTTTTTTTTTTAAGATTTTATTCATTCACCTGACAGATCACAAGCAGGCAGACAGGCAGGCAGAGAGAGAGAGGAAGGGAAGCAGGCTCCCTGCTGAGCAGAGAGCCCGATGCGGGGCTCAATCCCAGGATCCCGGGACCACAACCTGAGCCGAAGGCAGAGGCCCTAACCCACTGAGCCACCCAGGCGACCCCCTTGTTCAGTTTTAATTGTTACTGATTTCTACTTTTCATATCCTCATGATTGGAAAAGACACTTAATATCATTTCCATCTCACTGCATTTGAGTCTTGTTTTGTGACCTTATAAATGATCTAGAAAATATTCCATATGTACTTAAGAAAAATGTGTATCCTACTGCTCTTGGACAAAATGTTTTATACCGGTATAGTAGGTCCATCTGGTCTATAGTATCTTTTTAATCACTGATTCTGTAGTGATTTTCTATCTGTATGATCTACCCCTTGTTGAGAGTGGGGTACTAAAGTCCCCAACTATTACTGTATTGCTATTTATTTCTCCTTTTAGTTTTACTAGTATTTGCTTTACATATTTAGATCTGCCAAAGTTGGGTGCATAAATATTTATAATTGTGATATCTTCTTGATGAAAATACTCCTTTTCGGATCACTATGTTTGTATCTTTAGGGTAAATACCCAGTAGTGCAATTGCTGGGTCATAGGGTAGTTCTATTTTCAACATTTTGAGGAACCTCCGTGATCCGAAGGGGTACGTGTACCCGAATGTTTATAGCAGCAATGTCTACAATAGCCAGACTATGGAAAGAACCTAGATGTCCATCAACAGATGAATGGATAAAGAAGATGTGGTATATATACACAATGGAATACTATGCAGCCATCAAAAGAAATGAAATCTTGCCATTTGCGATGACGTGGATGGAACTAGAGCGTATCATGCTTAGTGAAATAAGTCAATCGGAGAAAGACAACTATCATATGATCTCCCTGATATGAGGACATGGAGAAGCAACATGGGGGGGTAGGGGGATAGGAGAAGAATAAATGAAACAAGATGGGATTGGGAGGGAGACAAACCATAAATGACTCTTAATCTCACAAAACAAACTGGGGGTTGCTGGGGGGAGGTGGGGTTGGGAGAGGGGGAGCGGGCTATGGACATTGGGGAGGGGAGGCGAACCATAAGAGACTGTGGACTCTGAAAAACAACCTGAGGGTTTTGAAGGGTCAGGGGTGGGAGGTTGGGGGAACAGGTGGTGGGTAATGGGGAGGGCACGTTTTGCATGGAGCACTGGGTGTTGTGCAAAAAGAATGAATACTGTTATGCTGAAAAAATAAATAAAATGGAAAAAAAAAAGAGTACTTCAAAAAAAAAAAAAAGAAAATACTCCTTTTATCATTATATAATGATATTGTATGTCTTATGACCATTTTTAGCTTAAAATTTATTTTTTTCTGATTAAAGTATAGCTACCTCTGCTTACTTTTGTTTACTTTTACTTTTGCCTGCTTTTATATTTGTGGAATATCCTTTTCGATTCCTTTATTCTAGGCCTATGTGTGTCCTTAAAGCTAAAGTAAGTCTCTTGTAGGCAGCATAGCAATGTATCTTTTTTTTATTCTGCAGCTTTTTATATCTTTTCACCAGATAAGTTAATCTATTTATTTTTCAAGCAGTTACAATAGACAAGGACTTACTATTGCCATTTTATCTATTGTTTTCTGGCTATTTCAAATGATTTGTATTTGAGTTTATTGATTCTTTCATATGCTGTTGAAATCCTCTACTGAATTCTTCAGGTTAGTCATTATATTCTTTTTTTTTTTTTAAGATTCTATTTATTTATTTGACGGAGATCACAGAGAAGCAGGCAGAGAGAGAGGAGGAAGCAGGCTCCCTGCTGAGCAGAGAGCCTGATGTGGGGCTTGATCCCAGGACCCTGGGATCATGACCTGAGCCGAAAGCAGAGGCTTTAACCCACTGAGCCACCCAGGCACCCCAAGTCATTGTATTCTTCAGCTCTAGGATCTCAGTTTGGATATTTTTGAGGGTTTCTTTTTTGTTTTTTTTTTGTTGTTATTTTTGTTTTCTTAAACTTCTCATCTTATTTTAACCTTATTTTTCTGATTTTGTTTAGTTGTCTCTCTGTGTGTTCTTGCAGATCATCGAATTTCTTAAAAATTATTATTCTGAGTCCTTTGTCACACAGGTCATAAATCTCCACTTCTTTAGATCAGTTATTGGAACTTTATTACTTTTCTTTGGTAGTTTCATATTTGCATGATCCCTCACGATCCTTGTGTCTTTGTGTTGGTATGTGCACGTTTGAGCAAGGGGTCTTTTCTTCCAGACTTTATGACCCTGAATTTCAAGTTTATAGTTGAGATAACACATCTCCTCTTTCTCATTTCCAAATCCAAACATAATACATATAAAATATAGTACAATAGTTTTTTTCCTTTTAAATTTATTTATTTTTTTCAGCATAACAGTATTCATTGTTTTTGCACAACACCCAGTGCTCCATGCAAGTACAACAGTTTTTTATTGCTTTTTATGTTATATCAGTATAACTATTAAGTAAAAATGCCCAAATCGCTCCCATCAAATAAGTCATTGTTAAGCTATACAGTTGGTGAAAATTCAATATATTTGATGACAAAAATACATGACGTGTATCACTTGGATACTCAAAATGGATTTTTTGGATCCATTTTGGATCCAAAATGGATGCTTGGATGCTCAAAATGGTCACTGACTGAATTGCCAATATCATTTATTGCTTCAGTAAAATACATGACAGTAGACTTTACAATGAAGAAAACTGTGATCTTTACGCCTTATTGTAATTTAAATTTGTGGATAAACTTGGTTTCCAAGAAACTCACTGACCTGACAATATATTCTCTTTATTATTTATTTCCAAGACATCTTCCTTCATATTGATTGCCACCACCTATTTTCAGAGCCTTATTTTCCTTGTACAATTGACTCTCGCAATTCTCACTTTACCTGTTTTTCACATACATCACCAACTTTTTATGGAGGACTATCACATATGCATTCTCAATATGGCATTCCTACAACTGCAAAATAAATTCTAAGCTCCCTTGACTGACATTCAGATACTTCTCCAGTGTGATTTGCTGTACCAATCTTTCCCCATAGTATCTCCTACCAATATATACTCTAATGCTGCAATCACCAATTTCCTATGGGGAAAAAAAAAAAGTCTGCTTTCTGCCATTTTACAATCTTCTACAGCAATGCTCTTTCCCCCTCCACACATTATAAAGATTAGCTGTCTGCCACTACTCAACTAAATTCTCACTTATTCTCCAAAACTTTCCCAAGTTATTTCAGTTTATGTAGCTCCTTCCCTCTGAAGAGCATTTATATATTCAGTACCTACCAAACAGCAGGCTCAGCCTTAGTTATTGTGGTTCTTCTTCATGGAGATCATGGAGAGTTTTGGTTGCATGTGGGAAGAGGTACAAGGAAAGACATAACAAGAATATAAGAGTACGCTGCAGTAGAAGACCGAGTTGGTGTTAGAGTATAAAAAGGGGCTGCTGACCTAACAATATGAGATAAAGACATCTTGGAGGTAGGGACGAGTTCTGGGTCTTGAAAGACCTGAGTTAGTCAAGTGGGGGTAAGAAAAATATTCAAGGCTGAGGAAATATCATTGCAAAAGCTTGGAAACATGTCCATGTACTATGTGTACTGTTTATTAGGCTCTAAGTATATATGCCTTTCATTCATTCAATAACCATTTGTTAAACACATATAAATATGTTAGAAAACATAGCTTCCTGGAAGATAAAATGTTAGGAAAAAGATCTTCCTGATGAATTAAAAATTTTAATGTCAAATAAGATTTTTAATATAATGTAGCTTTGAAATGGATAAACTTGGTGGCTTTAACAATGTTAAGTACCAAGATTCACTCCATCCACTCTGCCTTACCGTTTCTGTTTAACTTCCCTCATAAACTCAAGAAGGATTCAGAAGAGGTACTGTTTCTTCTCGTGTATCAAATTTTAAGAGCAAGGAAGACTTTCCTTGAAGTCCCCAAATAGATTTCAAGTCTCACTGGATAGAATGCATCACATGTAAAGCCCAGGCCAGTCACTTACAAGGGGAATTGGGTAATAATGATTGATTTGATCAATGAAAAATTGCCTTAGGAGCTAAAGTAAAGAGCACAATCCCTTGAGTCATGTGTGGGTACAGTGTACACCTTAATCAAACTGGACTCTGCTAGTAAGAAAATGTGGGAAGTGGGGGGTCAGATAGTCTTCAGTATCTGAAACGAGTTGTGGGGTTTTTATTTAATTTTTTTTTTCAGTGTTCCAAAATTCATTGTTTATGCCTTTTGTCCGCCAGATGTTAGAAAGGTAAGATTTGGCAAAATCCATCATCTCTGACCTCAGGGAGCTTAGCATATATCGAGTTAATTATTAAATAATCACAGAAGTAATTATAAATAATAATAACCTTTTTTTAAAGAAAATGTACAGAGAGATATTAAGAGCATTTAATAGTAGACTTTATTTAATACGGTGCGTCAAGTAAGACTTCCATGAGGAAATGTAGTTGAGCTCTCAACTGAATTTTAAGTCAGAGTAAATCAAATAAAGGTAGACAATTTAAGAGGAAGTATATTCCTGACAAAGAAAACAGCATGTGCATAGGCTGAGGCTAGTTGTAGCATAGTACCTTTGAGTAACGAAAAGCATTCCAGTGTGAGTTTTTTAGAATTAGCGGACAGAGAGCATTGCAGAAGTAGCATAGGAGGAAAAGCTGGGCAGGACAGACAGAGTTTGTTCTGTTAGCACATTTCAGACTGGTCTTCAGAGAATGAAAAGGCAGAAAACTGCAAGCTCAAGATAAGTGAGGTTTCCAGAATGCTGTAAAAAATAAGGATAATATTCAGGAAAACTTTGGAATTGACATAGTTTGTAGTTAGGATGCATAAGTGTGTTAACTGTGAGTTAGTTTCAAAAACTTGGAGGGGTGCCTGGGTAGCTCAGTCCCTTAAGTGGCCAACTCTTGATTTTGGCTCAGGTCATGATCTCGAGGTCCTGGGATGGAGCCCTGTTTCAGGTTCCACACTCAGCAAGAGTCTGCCTGAGGATCTCTTTCTCCCTCTTCTTCTGCCCCCCTCCCCCCCAACTCATGTATGCACATGCTCTCTCTCTAAAATAAATAAATAAATCTTTAAAAAAGTTATAAATTAAATCACAGAAAAATATTAGTGTAAAATCTTCTGGAACTATGACATAATCCCCAAATATAAAAGAGAGGATGAAGAAGATACAGAACTTTCCCAATCCATCATAAACATATTTTCTTCAGGAAAACTGAACAGATGTATTAATCTAATGTTTCAGTTGGAGGATGCAATGGGATATGTGTGGTTTCTTGAAATTTATACGCAAATGCCTTATCACATGTATCCTTGATTTCTTCTCTTTTTTATTCTCTTTAATTCCTAGCAGTCACGGAGTATTATTGTGCAATCTTCTAAATATTTCTTAAATGCCTCCATATCCCTGCATCTCAACTCACACTACTACCATCCATGCGCCATCTCACATCGGGACTTTCCTAACTGATCTCTGCCTACACTGGTTCGGATATGTCTAGCTGGGGAAAAAAAAAAAAAAAAAAGGAAGGGATGAGTTGGGGGTTCTCTCCTTATGCCCCAAAATACAATAGCTAAAGCACAATGAAAGTATCATATTCTTCATATCGTAGTCTAAGTGGAGTGGTTTTAGTTTGCACACAGCTCTTTTTCATGCAGACTTCAGAGACTGAACCTCCTTCCACCTCATGACTCCTTAATGGTATCTACATCCAGCTAGCAAGAGGAAAGGAAAGAATTCGGAGGCTCTTCAATAGCCTTAATCCAGGGATTACTCACAGAGCTTCCACTTATACACTCTGTTGGCAAGAATTGGGTTATTTGCCTCAACTGACTGAAATAAAGGCTGGAAAATATGATGTAGCTTTGTGCCAAGAAGGAAGAGGACTCATTTTTTGGTTATCAGCTGGTAAACTCTGTCACAGCTGCCTCTAATCTTGTCACCCAAACTGTCCTCCAAACTACTGTAAGATAATCTTTAGGGTGTCTGGGTGGCTCAGTTGGTTAAGTGACTGCCTTTGGCTCAGGTCATGATCCTGGAGTCCTGGGATCGAGTCCTGCATTGGGCTCCCAGCTCCATGGGGATTCTGCTTCTCACTCTGACCTTCTCCCCTCTCATGTTCTCTCTCTCAAATAAATACAAAGAATAATCCTTAAAACAGTTTAATCTGTTTAAATGTTTGTTTACAGCCTTGAAAGGTGTCCACTGAATTCTGAACAAAGCTCATGGATGCTGATGTGCAATATTTATCTTATCACAGTCTCAGTTACCAGCCTCATTGCTTGGCAAACTCTCCCTTACAAATTATGCCACAGATTTAACTAAACCCTGATCTGTAGACATGCTGTATTACCTTGCCTCTAGGCTCTGCAACTTGGATCCTCTTTCTGCCAATAACATTCTCTCTGCCAATTTGCTTTCCTAAATCCCACATATACTTCAAGTCTTAGCTTAAATTTCACAGGCCCACGGTGGCCACCTCAATCCCAATCCAGGGGAGGTACTCCCGCGGGTATTCCCATAGTACTGTGTCATCTCTTTTAATAAAATCCCATTGCATTTAAATTGAGGTCTTAGTAAAGGTCTCCCCAATGAATTTTATACCTTGTGAGGTCAAGTGTGCAACTCTTACACATATACATAGCAATTGTTTAAGACTTATAAACAGTACTGTCATGCTTGTTTTTAAAATACATATTGGTTCCAACAGAACTGATATTTTAGGAAAAACTGAGCCTAATGCAAATTTTTCATTTCCTTATGTATAGTTTTATCCCCTAGAAACATCAGGGGAATGAAGAAAACTGTAACCAGCTGAACTGTGTTATGTAGAAACACGCAAAATGCACACACACACACACACACACACACACACACACACCCCTCAAATATCTCCAAGATAATGGGAGTCACCTGTGTGTGGTATGTGCCACATGCAACCATATTTGGGGTTTCAACTTTCTATCTAATTTGTAAGAATCCTCCTTCTGCCATCTCACAAAAATGCCCCAAAATCAACCCTTCCGACACCCACTTCCATAGGCAAATATTGGGTCTTTTTTAGAAGAAATTACAGTATTTATTGTAGTTTTTATGATTCTTAACCATTTAACATGTGAAAAATGGTTCTACCATTTCAATAGGTTTCTATCATCTTTCCTTGTGTGTTTTTTAAGATTTTTTTTTACTTTAAGAGAGAATGCACACATGTTCATGAGTATGAGAGAGAGAGAGAGAGCAGGAGCAGGGGAAGGGGGAGGAGCAGAGGGAGAAACAGACTCTCAATTGAGCAGGGATCCCGATGCAGGGCTCAATCCCAGCACTCTGGGATCATGACTGGAGCTGAAGGGAGATGTTTAACTGACTGAGCCACCCAGGCGCCCCCATTACTTGTTTTGATAGCTGTGCTGCTAACCTCTTTTTTCCCCCTCTTAAACCCTATTGTTTTTATTTTGTGATTTTGTATAACATGATGTTTTTTAGGAACATATGCTATGTTAAACAGAACTGACAGTAACTCATGGTTAATTTAAACTAACTGAGCAGGACTGGCGGGGGGAGGGGCTGGTTGTGTGTGTGAAGGGTTGACATGGCTGCAGTCTCCTATTTTGGACAGTACGTGAGCTCACAGGCCTGCCAGATGATACTGACCCTCGGGCCTTCGTGCAGAGTGGTTCTGACAGTATCACCCAAGGAACTAACACTTCCTCTCTGTGTCCCAGTGCCAGAAAGGGAGGACAAGTGAGGCGAAAGCACCCATGTGGGCAGAAGCTTTTTCAGGGTCACCTCCTTCACTGAAAGAAGAGAGGGTGCGTCTGCGGCTGTGAACATTTCATGCATGTTCTCCTTCACTCAGTCTGCTGGACTTCCATCCTGAGATCACCCAACCTACTCTGTGGCTTGGCTTTCCATACGAGCTTTTTAGTTGCCATTGTTTTTCTCTGAGATTTTGCCAGTCACTTCACTTCCACTGGCCTTAGTTTTTTATCTATCAAAATAAGTGATTGAAACAGCTCACCAATAAGATTTCCTCCTTTCCTTATGAAAGCCTTTCATCTGTGGTCTCACTCTCATTTTACCTGAGCCATATCCAAGCATCAAGGCAATAAGGAAACGGAGGTGTGAATTAAAGAAAGTCTGCTGGCAGCATATCAGATTCCTAACCATACAAGTTATTATACCTTGTGCTCTGTGTCAGCTTTCCACTGATCATTACTCATCTATCGATCAATCTCTGCAGTGATGCTTCTTGGAACATAAAATACCACAAAACATCTGTTAATCTAAAAAATGTAGAGTAGGATTCCAAAATCCAGAATTCAAACTGGGAATAGATGACCGCTCTCCAAATGTTGCTCGGTGTGATCAAGCAGCAGGAACATTTCCTGGTGTCCGTGCTGAATGTGGGGGTTGGGAATCGAGTGTTGCTTTCCACTGTGGATGGTGATCAAGTGTGAGCAAAAAGGGGAGTATTACTGTGTTTTCAGTTAAAAAAAAAAAGATAAAATGCCATGAAAATTGGATGGTAAATCACTCAGAATATATCACAAAGGCTACATTTGAAAAAGAAAAAAAAAAAAAACCTGTTTGAAAGGGGAAGAAAATTTCCAATTTAAAAATAATGTAAAACTGCTTGAATATAAAAATAACACATACACACACACACTCACACACATTTTACTTTAAACTTAAAGGGGGTGAGGTCGCATTGATATATTCCAATCCTTGATCATTAAATGTAATACTCCTGGCAGAAACAAATGTGTGTAGAGATTATTTAAAAAACAGAATTTTTCTCAGATTATTTTTATCTTCTGTTGCTTCAGTTTTCTCACCTCATACATGAAGACTTGCAGTTCAAATGGTGATACCAACTTTGTGCGTCAGAATAAAAGATTTCAAGTATTTTAAAATGAAATACAAAGAAGAGAATGAAATCTTCTTTGGTATTATTAGAAACCTACAGTAAAGACCCAGCAAAGGAGAACGAAGAGCAGAGGAGATAAAGATGGGATTAAACAAAAAAATCCACAGATGAAGACACATAATGTCAAGCTTATTCCTGAAATGAGAGTTGACACATCAATATCGCTGGAAAAGGTAAAGGTAATTTCAGTGTCTCTAAACATACACAGGCACTGCGAGAACAAAATCAGAAAGATCTCTATCAACAATAGGGGCAGCACTTTGGATGCATTGTGGGATTTTTTTTTTTTTTAAAGTAAGTTTATCTAAAGGATGCCTGCCAGCTATTCACAGTCTCTGTTACATGAGTATCACTAAGAAAAGTAAAATAGGCGCTTGGAAGTGCTGGTCTCAGAAAACAAGTTTATACACAGATTATCATTTAACTGTTTTTTTCCTCTGCTCCCCCCACCCCCCCCCAAAAAAATTAAGCAGAGCAGGAGACTGAAGGAAAATAAAGGAATAAAGATGAAATGTTACTGTCACTCAAAGGCTCGTTACAGTCAAAATTTAGTGAGTTTCAACATCTAACCTTTGAATTTTCTCTCTACTTTTCCCCTCTGTTTCATTATTAATTTCTAAATAGATTATGATAAGCCAACTCTGATTTTGTTCTTCCTCTTACTATTTGGTTAGAGGAAGTGATGCTTTTTAAACAGGTCTATGTTATCCTGGTCACTTTTAAACTTTTGGCATGTTGAATAAACATTTCACACAACTCAAATTATTGAGGCTCGGAGTACAGAATTCACTACGTTTACCTAACCTTTGTATCAGTATTGGTACAAAGAAAAGCAGCAGCAGTGGTATGGAATAAGTGATTGAGTATACGGGTTGGATCTTAAACAACAGTGGGAGTTGGTAGAAAAATTTCTGCACGTTAATGTCTCTGTGTCTAGTGTTAAACCTAAGTCATTGTGGCTTAGGCAGACAGTGATAAAAAAGAAAAGCTGGATATGGAAAAAAATAAAGGCAAAATGGAACCCAAAAGAATGAAATAGAATTCACACCTGTCTTGTACTACCTCCAACTTTGATGCAATGTGTGACCTGTTAAGAAAGCTGCTGCCCCTCACCACAGAACTACACATGCACTTGGCATGGGACTCAGAGAAGCTGAAGGAAGAGATCTGGCAGGAACTGAAGATCCAGGTGCTTTCTTACCCAACAAGATCAGCCATCCAATCAGTGACAACATGCCAGAGCTATTGTGATGTCCAACATAGGTCTTCAGAGTATGAAAAGATATAGTTGCTACTTCTCTTTGCCTTCCAAATAGTTCTTTTTTTCTTTTTCTTTTCTTTTTTTTTTTTTTACAAATAGTTTTTGAATGCTTCTTATGACAATGCTAACATAGAACCACACAGTGAATGGAATTTGGAGTAACAAAGTCCCAGATTAGCTAAATTAATACAGTGTGACTTCACTCAAGTCCACTCTTTGGTGAATTTCCATCCACACATTCTTTTAACCAAATAACTTCCACATAAAGACAAGAACAAACCATGACTTTGCCTAAAATGCTGAAAGCACTCCTTTGACAACTTAAAATATGCCAACAATGTCTGCCAAAAAGTCAATTTTTTTTCCAAAAGAAAAGTTCTTCTAGATGAGTCATACCCTTAGGTACCTTTCAACTTAACACACTGAGATTACAAGAAAAGCTATTATTAATATAATTTATGTTAGATGGTAGGGGGATGGAAGAGGAGAAGAAAAAACAGATTCATATATGCATGGACATAACATCACATTGAGAAAGAAATACTCAAAATTATTGCAGTGCATGTTTCTGCAACTAATCATGGTCAATGTTCTTCCACCAGCCATTCCATATTCCCTTGACTAGTCAAGATTTCTTGCATGGGGGGTTGTACCAAACCTTCATTCCTGAAGAATCTGTGTCATTAAAAATTCTGTAAGATTAGATTGTAGTAGTTTTCTATTAACTTTACTCGGAAGATGTAGAAATTCTAAGAAGCACCTTGGGCAATCTCCTGCATTCTAGACATGTCCCTTCTCACCTATATTGTACAGTAGCCAACCAATGCTCCTTTGTAGTCAGGGTAAATTACCCCAACCCTAAACTTCTTCACCTGATTATTCTCTCTCTCTCTCTCTCTCTCTCTCATCCAAGACACAAAGCAATTACTTGAAGTTTCAACTCTAAGTTTAATGAAACTATTGGTTTATCTCCTAATGGAATTATTTCCCCTTGGAAACTAGAACCCCTAAGACCATTAGAGTTCAGAGTTACATGGAGAGGAAACAAACACTTTTCCAGGAGCTTAGAGTAAGAAAGACACATTTTCATTCCTGGACTGGAATTTAATTCCTGGACTGGAAAGAAAAAAAAAAATCATAATAAATTAGTCACTGATTTAAAGCATATATTCTATCTGGGACAACATTACCACAGGGTACCATCATAACTTATATATCAATATGCCAGTTCACTGTTCTATCAGATAAGCTGTTTTAAGAAGGTAGGTAAAATGAAGTGAATTCCATGGTTATGATCATATTACTGCCCTTCAGTTACAGTAAAATTCTGTTTAGAGTACCATGAATTAAAGTCCATGGACTTGGCAAAAGTATCATGGACAAGGAAGGCAAATCCAGAACACGAGTAAGTATCTATTCCAGTCACAAAAACAAAGCAAAACAAAATGCCTGTTGCTCTTTCCATGATAGAAGTAGTCTAATATAATTAATATGACACATGATGCTTGGCTATTTCTTTTAGGGGGTGGAGTCGTAATGGGATCTCAGTGTTGGCCTCTTCTTTTGGCAAGTTGGCCACTTAACAATAATCAGGTTGGCTTTAGCAAGTGGAAGACCATGGTTCTGAGACCATATTTACATTCTATCTCTGATGCTATGACTACTTTATTTATGAGCTCAATGGGAAATGACCAGGTTGGCTGACTGGTTACACAGAATAGGTCTTCTTGAGCACCTAATTATATAAATCCTCCTCTGCAAAGAGATTTCTATTTGAGGAGCATTCACAAGCAGCATAAACATCCTCATGTTCTTTGATAATTCAAAGAGATCTATCAACACACATATTTCCCGGTCAACCATCTCACCAACTTTCAATTAATTCCTTATAGTCTATGACCATTCAGCCAAACCTCTAGCCACTGCTCATGAATATCTGTTGATCTCTAACTCTAGCTGTCTCTTCTTCCAGGAAAAATTAATCAAGCACACTTCTTTAAGTTCTTTCTACTGGAAGGATTTGCTACCATCATTGTCTTCAAGTTCATCCTGCAGCTGGACTTCAGGACAACAGACATCTTTTTTTTGTGTGTAGTAAATATTATCCAATATCATCTATAAACCAGGATTGAATTCTTTTCTTTCTCAATCAACTGATAATATTGAATTGCCCAAAAGGCCAGAGTATAGGCTAAGGGGTATAAGGCAATGTAGCAGAGCTATGGTCCTCTGTGAGATGGACTTAAGCAAAAACTCTCTTAATTGTGACCTCCATAAATCCACACAATGACTAATAGACCACAGTGAAATTTTAGATCTTCCATTATTAGTGTCAGTTCAAAATTATGTTGGTAATCAAGTTAAATGATATTTATGATAATTATGATAATTACTCAAAGCAAAGACACTGAGAAATAGCTTGGAAGACATAGGAGAAGGCTAGGAAGAATGTAATAAAGTCTTGGCTCTATAGCATGGTCTTTTCCTCTAAGGACCTGATTCTTCATTTTATTTAAATGGTTCTGTGTCCATGAGATGGCAGAACCAAAAAATTGTAGTGATTCAAATCAGATTTCTGTTAACCAGAGCTAAAGCTTTTCAACTCATACAAATCAGTGAGATCTTTAGTGGTCTGTCCATCTGTGGAAAGATGGTCCATTAGTCAATGTCAAATACCTCTGCAGATAAGACTATTAGATTATTGCTTTGTCCCTGTTCCCCATTAGGTTAACAGCACCTATTTGTCTTTGATAATTTACAGCCTCGACTTAGCTACAGCCACTTTGGGATCTCATCATCCCTATTGCATTAAGGAATCTTGGTTTGAAAACAGCATTTCTTATTTTCATTTCGAGGCTAAAGAAAATAAAAACAACAGCATTTGGGCTGCCTGAGTAGCTCAGCTGGTTAAGTGCCTGACTCTTGGTTTCAGCTCAGGTCATGATCTCAAGGGTCATGGGGTAGAACCCCGCTTTGAGCTCCTTGCTCAGCGGGTAGTCTGCTTGAAGATCTTCTCCCTCTGCCCCTTTCCCCCACTTGCACATGCATGCTCTTTCTCTCGCTCTTAAATCAATCAATCAATCAATCAATCTTTTAAAAAACAAAACAAAACAAAAACAAAACCCCAGATCTTCAATAATAAAGAGCTATAACATAGCTCCTCAAAGCTTTTTTCATGAAGGGGTATTTTCTGGACCCTTCTGAGGGATATACTAAAGGAATAGGAGGCAACTTTTACTTCATAAATCATATCTAACCTTCCAATCTGTCTAAATCTTTGCATAACTTCCTCTGCAGTATACCCAGAAAACTCTGGCATTTCAATTTTCTCTAGTTTAGGCCACATTTGGGTCCATACATCAGTTAACATCAAATTGTTAGAGTCACTCCTCTCTATTTGAGCTAATAATTCAGCTAGGAATCTTACATCAATAGATTCAGCCCAATCAAATATACTCTTTCCAACTGAACCCAAGACACTTAGGACCCATTTCCACACATTTTCTCCCAGATTTCTAGCTATATAGATTGGAAAAATAATGAAATTATCTTGGTGTATGTCATAGTACTAATTGTTCATACTTTCCAATTTATCTTCTGGGACCATGTTGGACTTAAGTCTAGTCATATATCTACAAGCTATCTTCTGAAGAGGATCAACAGTACCTTACCAAGAGACATTATGAGATATTCAGGCAAGGACAGACTAAGTTCCTAAAATAGAGAGAAGGTCTACTCTTACTATGAAGTAAGTCTCAGTAGAATTTAAAGGATTGAGGTCACCAGTTCCATGAAAATCTGCCTACATGTCTTACTCTAATTTTCAGAAACTCTTTCCCAATCAATACCCTATATCCAATATAAGAGATCCTATAAGCACAGGAATTCAAGTTGCACTGTAGTGCAATTGTAGTGGAATTACCTACAGGAACAGACTTTGCTTTAGTTTTCAGAAATCTCAACCATGTAGCTATAAGAAATAAGAGTTTCTTACAGGGCAGTCCTGGAGTTTTTCTAATTCCTTGAATTTGAGTGAATGATTTATGACCCTAAGCTCATCATTTTATCTCTAGAAGTTCTCCACTGTATTTATAAACTAACAACAAACTCAATTTTACTGCTGACTTTCACCAAAGTATTTCATAATAGCAACTACTTGTCATGCATTCTTTCTCCTTTATCTTCCTAGGTATCTGCATACAGGTATCTACATATGATACTTTTAAGTAACCATATCACCACTGCATGCCAAGACTACTAGTACCTGCTTTACAAATGGAAACAAGAGCAGATATAAGCAATAGAATATAGAAACCAAAGTAGTTTGGAAAAAAATCATATTTTAGGGATTTTGTTCCTACTGTTAAGTGGACCACAGGAGGTAGGGAGGTAGGGAGCCTTCTAAAAAGCAAAATTGAATTCCTAATTTAGCATTATTCATCCCAAAGGACAACTGACTTAGTGAAAACAGAACATTCAGATAGACTACTGATTAGCTTAGTTTGCTTTATCAGCTAGAGAGATCAACCTCCCAACATTTATTTTTACACCAAAATAAAATGCTAATCTTTCATGTGTTAATTTTTATGTCAGCTTGGTCTAAATGCATCATGAAAATTAGACCTTGCATCCTTTACCATTTAAAGAAAAACAAAAGTATGTGGTCTCAAGTATATCTAACTAGCAAGAGGCTGCTAGGAAAGTCATAGGGTACTTCCTGTTAAGTAAAACTGTGTATCCCTATTGCCTTGAGTCATATAGTCATTAAACACTTGCTTTTTCAAATACAGGATTTAGAGAGACCATGGATTTTCAAACTTGGGAATGGCCATAAGTTAAAAACAACCAAACAAAAACAACAACAAAACAGTAACAAGACTGACACCAGCCTGGCAAGTCTTTAAAACAGAATGATCCTTTGGCAGCACTGTGAGCTTCACTGTTCTGAAATAAATGGGGGTCTACTGCGAAGATGCAAGAGAAACATTTCATTACCCCCATGAGTCTTGGATGAGTGACTAGGTTTGTGTGCACAAACTGATGGGTGGAGTACACTGGATATTTCTGTTTACTGTTAAATTTATAGTGGCATAGTGAAATGCCAGCTACAGAATCTCTGATGCAGCCAGCAGAAAAAGTAAGCATAGTTTGGGACACAGAGAAATGCTACTGCCTGTTGTTATTCTCCACTGGCTCAGAACAGAAAAAATCAGTTAGAAGTCACAGAGGGAAATTGAAGTACTAAATTTCATTTGGTTTCAAAGTTGGGAAAAAGTAAAATGTTAGTCACACAGAGAGGAAGAGCATATAGAATCCAAAGTGGTCACACACAAAAATCTCCTGGAAGATTACTGAGGCCAATAGAGATAAGGGCCACTAGGCACCATTAAGAGGCTATTTTGTCTAACAGTGGAGGTACATAATTTCAAGTGTTCTAAACTTGAAAATAAACTTAAATTTTAGTCTTATGAAATCAAATTCAACTACTGGATCAAAAAAAAAAAAAAACCCTTTAATATGACATCTCCCAAAGAATATGTACACCAGAAATAACTGAATAAGCAGGAGGTTCCATGCAAGAAACAATATCACATTTTTCAACAGGCAGTTTAAATGTTAAGGTCCCTGAGTCTAGAGTCAGCTAATTCTGAGTTGTAATCCCGGCTATATCTCCTATTAGCTACATGACCCAGGCAATTACCTTAACTTCCCTTATCTTCCATTTCCCATAGAAAATACTGGTGGTTAACGGTTATATTGTCCTTGAAGAGTTATTGTCAAGGTTAAATAAGCAAATGCATATAAATCACTTAACCTTGTTCAGAGTACATATACTCTAAATCTTGCCTTGGTTTAGATCCAAACCTTAGTACTTACATAAATAGGTAGGACTGAATTTCCTGCATTCCTTTTGCTACTAAGTCACAAGATTTCTTGGTTAAAATATTTTAGTGAAGTAGAGATTGATGTTTTCCTGCATCCTACTAACAATCAGATAAACCTCAAGAGGCACATGTGTAGAAGCAAACTTTTCAAGAAGTCACTGCCAGTTACCAGCACTGAGGCTCCCTCTACCACTACCTTAGAAATCTCACATCTCCTCTCACTCAGAAGACATTCAATGTCCTCTCGGGGAATATCCAACACTTCAACAAAATCTCTTCAATTTTGACCTTCCCCTTTGAAAAGCGAGTATTTCACACTGTCTATGCTGGGGTATAAGATGATTTTTTAATTAGCTTTTTGGAATAAATGTTTGCTGTGCCCACAGTGAGTAAGTTTCAGGGAAGGTATTGGCATAATAATACTAGAGACTCCCCCAGTACCTGAGTATTTACTGTATTGAGTTGTGAAGATTCAAACATTTCAGATATCTATATGTAATACTATCTGAAAAGAATTCTTCAATCCAGGGCTTTAAATATAACACAAGAGTTTAATGATGACTATTGACTCCATACTCAGTAGTAGAATCATATGCTGGGTATACTATGTATACGTACATATTACAGAGCTGCACTGCCCAATATGGCAGCCACGAGTACTAAGGAGCTGTTGAATACTTCGAAAAGTGGCTAATCCACTTAAAATGTGCTCTAAAGTGCTCGGGTGGCTCAGATGGCTAAGCGTCCAGCTATAGGTTTCAGCTCAGGTCATAATCTTGTGGTTGTAGGATCAGTCTCCACATCAAGCTCTGCGATCAGTGGAAAGTCTGCTTTGGATTCTTTCTCCTTCCTCTTCCACCCCTCTCCACCCAAACACACACACTCTCTCTCTAAAATAGATAAAAAATTAAAAAAAAATGTGCATGGTGTAAAATACACTTCACATTTTGAAGACTTCTTCCAAAAAATGAATGTAAGGAATCTCAATAATTTTTACTATTTACTGCATATTGAAATAATATTTTCATGAAGTTGGGTTAAAACATGTTGTTAAAGTTAACGTCTTTGTACTTTTTCTGTGATGTGGCTACTTTTAAATTTAGTAGTATGTATATAGCCATCACTACATTTCTGTTGGTCAGTGCTGTTCTGAAAAACAAAAAGTGGATTCTAACAACAAATGTAATTTCTCCTTCACTTAGGGATTTGAAACAATACTTAAGTGACCCAGCTAAGAGGAGTGTTTTGATGTGTGATTCTTTCTAACCTGAAAAATCTTTTCTTCCACCTTTTCTAATCTACATTATCTTTAAAAGGTCAGTTTGTTTTCTGAGAAATAGGTAAAAAAGGAGTGTTTTAAATCTTTACTGGCAGAAAAACAAAACAAAACAACTTTATTGGCAGGACAAGCTATTTTCTCCTTGAAGTAGGAGCTAAAAACCTACTTCCCCCATTTAGGAATACTACGATATTTCTGTAAAACAATAGTTCTCCTTGGTAGATGAAACCTAGGAAGCCTTCTATTTACTATTTCTGTCATCATTGTTACATCCTTGCCATTACAGCTTAATATTGTCTTATGAATGGTAATCCACCTTCCCCAGTCACCTCCCCTCCCACAGGAGTTATTTTAGCTGGCTTTCCCCATTTCCATTTTACCAAGTAGTCTAATCAGGTCCCCTTGGAAACCCTCCTCTGTATTTCTAGATGTTTGCTTTACTTTTGTTTTCAAACAACTAAAAACGTAAAGAAATTTTGTAAGAATAGAACATTTCAATTAAATATTTTCCTGGAACCTAAATAAATAAATAGATACATACATAAATACATATTTTTCTAGAACCATTTGCAGATAAGTTGCCAACAAAATGTCCCATCACTCCTGAATATTTAACTATTTCTTTATGTCAGGTAATTGCCTTATTAAACTGCAGCACAAGTATCAAAATCAGTTAATTATCATTACACATGAAATAGGCTTTATTTTCTAAAGATGACTAAAACCTAATCTCTCTCCCATCGTACATGTTTGTTTTATAAGGTGAGTGTCACATTCCTCCCATCAAATTTGTGGTTATAGCCAAAAAAAAGAAGGAAGTAGGAAAGTCTTTATTTCCTGTCCTTGCATCTAAGTAGGCTCTGTACCTGCTAAGGCAAAATCAGAAATGATGATAGAACTTCTGTCTGATTCTCCTGGGATACTCACTATTGGAAGCCAGGCACCATACTGTGCGGAAACACCTGCGTCAACATGGAGGTCTGGGTTCTGAGCCAAAAGCCGGAATCAACTATCAGACATGAGAATACATAAGCCTTCAGATGATTCCTGCTCCAGCCAGCAAGTGTTTACAGCTGGAAATCTCTGATATCATGGAGCAGAAAGAAATCATCTCCACTGAGCCCTTTCTAAATTCCTAACCCACAGAATCTGCAAGCATGATAAAATTATTTAATGCCCAAAGTATGGGAGTGATTTCATCTGTAATAGACAACTAGAATAACACATCACCATCACCCAGTCCTCAAACCCCATTCAAGTTTTGCCAATCATCACCCTAAATCAATCTCTTCTAACAAAGAATTCAGTTTAGAAATAATGTTATATTCATTTATCAACCTCCTTTAACGGAACAATTTTTCAGGCTCTCTTTTCATGATCTTAATGCTTTTAAAGCACCTGGGTGGCTAAGTTGGTTAAGTGTTCCACTGGGTTTCATCTCAGGACTCTGAGATCAAGCTCCGAATTAGGGAAGCTCTGAGCTCAGATCAGAATCTGCTTGTCTCTCTCCCTCTGCTCCCAATCCTGACCCCCCCCCCACTCCCACTCTTTCTTTTTCTCTCCCCTCTAATAAATAAATAAATAATATCTTTAAAAAAAAGATTACAGGCCCACTATTTTACAGAATGCCCTTACATTTACCACTTGTCTGAAATTTCCTTTTAATAAGATTCAGATTTTGTATCTTTGGCAGGATTACCACAGGAGTGATGCTATGTTTTTCTCATTCATTCTTATCAGTTAGTACATAAATTTGACTTGTCCCAATACTGGTAATATTTACTTAGATGCTCAATTAAGGTGGTATAAGTAATGCTTCTCCACTCTTTTTTTTTTTTCTTTTGTAATTGTATTTTGTTGGAAGATAGTTTAAGATTATATGAATATCCAGTTTTTTGTCAGATATTTATTTATCATTTAGTTTTTACATAAGTATGGATCCTGGATTCTTACCTTATGCTATGGTATGATCTGTTATTTATTTTGATGTCCAAATTGTCCTAGATTTGATCAGTGTGATCCCCTTAACTGGGTGCTATGCCCTTTTGATGTCTATCATTGTTTATAGAGTATTATTTATTTCTGAAAAATAAAAATATTTTCTACTTTCTGACACAGTAAGATGTTTAGGTTCACCTTGTACTTCCCTGCCTTAGCTTTAGAATCAATCATTTCTCCAAGGAGTCTAAAGTCACTTTAGTGGAGAACAGTGTTTAAAACACCATGTCTGGTCAGTAAGTATGTCTGTGTTTTATGCTAACCCTCATGCATAGTATCTTTCCTGGCTTTGGCAATTCTAGCACCTTCCTACCAGACCTTAATGCATGTATCCAAGGCTAAAACAATAGGTATACATGATGGCATGTTCACTTTTTATCCAGTAGTAAATAAACAAATGGTCCTTAGGTAAGTGAGCATTTCCAATATTTTCTCCCAACTCTGTTAATCTAAAGGAATAACAGTGTTTGTTCACTTAGTTTATAGACTCTACAATTCTGACCAGACCAAACACACACACACACACACACACACACACACACACACACACACACTAATTCTATACCCTAGATAACTTCACTGGCAAACTAAAGAAGAATGTTTGGTTAAACACATTTTGAGAATTGAAATCCCAAGAGAATTGTGCAAATCTGTTTTATGTGATAATTGATTATGTGAAACCTGAGCAGTATAGAATGGTATGGAATTTTATTTAGAAACTCCCCAGTGTCAAACGAGAGAGTTAGGTTTATTCAATGGAATGTTAATGCTCATAAACATGCAGGTTCACAACTAAGCCATGGTTTTGTTTTTTTTTTTCTTTTTAATTAATTAATTTTTTTTCAGCGTAACAGTATTCATAGTTTTTGCACAACACCCAGTGCTCCATGCAATACGTGCCCTCCCTATTACCCACCACCTGGTTCCCCCAACCTCCTACCCCCCTGCCCCTTCAAAACCCTCAGGCTGTTTTTCAGAGTCCATAGTCTCTTCTAAGCCATGATTTCTATTACAGTTCATTCAGGATAGGGTTATGAATACAGATAAAATGGTAAAAATTAAACAGTCAAAGATATATTGAATAAAATTTGGTGTCAAAATAGTTTCAAAAATATAGTTTCAGGTACTGGAGAAAAAGATTAAGACATATTCTCTATTCTCAAAGACTTCATTGTCTACTGGGAAAGGTAACCATATAAATAATTATAGTAACAGTGTGATAAGGGTGACAACGGTGATGAGCACATGGTGAGGAGATGCAAAGAAGAGGCTTCCCTACCAATCAGGAAGAGAGGCTTGGTAAGAAAGGGCTCCTGTCATCTTGCTCCTTGTACCAGGCCAACCAAGGTAAGAAACCACTTACAGAATACACTCTTATAAGCAGCTTGATATATGTAATCTGTTTGTTTGTTGTTGTTTGTTTTGTTTTGTTTTAACCTAAGGGAACTGATGTCAACAGAGCTAAATTGGAGAATCAGCAATGTTTTCAAGAGTAGACAAGTTCACAGCAAGGAGAAAAATGTCAATGTTTGAGCTAGTCTCCAAAGAGCTACTGTTTTCCAATATTTTTTTAAAAAGAGAAGTTTTGGGGCATCTGGGTGGCTCAGTGGGTTAAGACTCTGCCTTCGGCTCAGGTCATAATCTCAGGATCCTGGGATCAAGCTCAGGGTCCTGGGATCGAGCCCCGCATTGGGCTCTCTGCTCGGCAGGGAGCCTTTCTCCCCCACCCCCCCGCCTGCCTCTCTGTCTTCTTGTTATCTCTCTCTCTATCTGTCAAATAAATAAATAAAATCTTTTTTTAAAAACAGAGAGAAAAGTTTTAATTCCCTTCAAATTAGAACTCTGAATTTTAAATAAACAAACAAATAGCCAAAAATGTAATGGTTTTCTTATTCTGAAACAGAGGCTATACTGTAATACTTACTCTTATCTTCTGCTAACATGACACATCTTCAGAATGTATCATGTAAAGTTAATTTACTTACATATCTACTCTGGCAGAATTTGTAACATATTGTGTTAAAAAAAAGTAAGTTAAATTTATCCTGCTGACTTTCTATGTTTATGAGATAAGGTGGAGAATTATAATTAACTAGTTCCTCAATTTTCCACTTAAAAAAACTGTATTTCTTTAAACCACTTACAGATTACTTAAAGTCTCAATTTTAAGTTTGTCCATCTTTAAAAAGTGTTGACTATATTGAGACTGATTATGTTTTCATGCATTCTAGGATAGCAGGAAGCTATAACATCTTCCACATTGTGTTAAGTCACAAATTTATTCAAGGTTGCAGATAACTTGTTTTAAATAGTTGTTTCATTTCATTATTCTGAGTCTGGGGCATATACCATGGGATAAATATGCTGTAAATATTTACCTTTCTTCACAATAATAGGAATCATAAGTCTAAATCCCTATGTATTGCTCTAAATATTTACCCTCCTCTATGTTAGTAAATGCACTCAAGGACAAGAGCAATCATTTTCAGTGTTCACGAATAAGGGCTGCTTAATCTAGAAAAGTAGGTCCTTCCTGTATCTAATAGGAAAATGCAGAAAAAGAAACTAAAGGTCCCATCAAGTATTTTCCCATGTACATATATGTATGTTTGTAATTAATTATATACACAATTATATGTTAATATAATTAATTTAATATATATGTATTATATATATGTACTTGTGTATATACATATATATATAATTTGTACTTTAAAATCACAAGGACTTGAGGACATCAAAATACAGTTTTATTCCTGCCTCCTGTAAAAGATATAGTAAATAGGAATCAGAATAAAGTATATACAGTCCTTAAAAATGAGAATAGAGAGACTTAAGTCACCCTCAGAAAGTGTCTCTTCCTCCAAGTAAGTCCTGGCTGCTAAGCAAAAAATTCCTTTTCTCCTTTTAATCAGATAAGTGATTAACACTGAAATCACAAAGTCTCTCTCTGATTATATTTACCCTTACAGTTCTTTTGTTATTCCCAGTATATTTGACCTACTCCTTTAATAAGAAGGTTTTCCATTAAGCCACTGTTTTATTTTTCCCCCCAATCCGTTAAGCTCTATTAATTTTCACTTCCTTTCCTGTGTAAACTTTATGGACTACCAACTTAAAATATTTGTTTGTGTTAATTTTCCCAAATTTTTATTAATCAGTGTGAGACTAAATATAAACGTATCTGGCAGAAAAAGAAAATATAGCGTTGAAAACTCTGTACCTTGAAATATATTTATAACAAAATATAGCGTTGAAAACTCTGTACCTTGAAATATATTTATAACAATTAAAAGCAGACACAACTCTGGTGCAAGAATATATCCAAATAATAGGGAAGAATGTGTGAAACTGAATATCAAAGACACATAATTTCCAGCAAATGACAGAAAACAGGAGAAGGAAACTTTGAATCAGGCCATGATAAAGACTGTGTGTGTGTGTGTGTGTGTGTGTGTGTGTGTGAGAGAGAGAGAGAGAGAGGGAGAGAGATATATGGCTTAAATTTTCATCAAATGTTTATAAAGAAGAATCTGATATTTTAATCACATGATTATATCATCATATATAGTTAAAGCTGAATAGTGTTTGTACCTGTTCTTATGCGTGTATGCTTGTGTGGGTATGTATGTGTGAATGTGTCTGTGTATGCATATATATTTTTCTGAATATGTACTACACAGTATATAAATATGCAGTACAATACCTTGAATTATTTTCCATTATCGTCAAGTAGTAGTTTTTTTTTTAAGATTTTTATTTATTTATTTGACAGACAGAGATCACAAGCAGGCAGAGAGGCAGGCAGAGAGAGAAGGAGGGGAGGCAGACTATCTGCTGAGCAGAGAGCCCAATATGGAGCTTGATCCCAGGACCCTGGGATCATGACCTGAGCAGAAGGCAGAGGCTTTAACCCACTGAGCCACCCCGGTGCCCCGTCAAGTAGTATTTTTAATCTGGTGGACTCTTTGACTCTTTGCACACAAGGTTTTGAGCCCAGGGTTCACAGAACAACTAAGGAGCATTTCTTAAAGTCTATCACTTGCCTCAAGAGCACACCTGTTTGAATGACCCACCCATTATTTTCATGTGATGCTTTGATATTATTTTATTATACAGCTTGAACTTACTATGTTGCAGAGTCATTTGGCAGAACATTTGCTCTTCGATTCCTTGGGCAGTTGCATAATCCAAATGGTGAACATTACATTTTTTCTTTACCTGGCCTGAAGACCAGTTATAAATTGACAAAAATGTTTAATCTTAATCATAAGGATTAAAACTATCTGTTTTATGTACTTTTATTTGCATTGGTATTTTATTTTTATGCCTAGCACTGGGCATAACACAAGAAATATATTAGGTTCCTAAAACATGATTGCTGAATTGAACTTCACTGAGAACTAAGTTGTTGGTTCACTTTCCCCATTTATCATTTTAAAATCAATACTATATTGATGTGAAATTGAATAATATAAAATAATATACAGTGTAGATATTACCATAGTAAATAATTAATTTTTCATTGATTTTTTCCCTACCATTATTATAATAAAGCCACAAATTTCTATTGAAATCTATCTATCTACTTTCTGGCAAGTCCTATTTTGCATGCTGGGATATAGTGTCAACAAAATCTTGGTTCTGTGCCCAAGGAGCTCACAAGTCTTGTGAGGGGGTAGAGTTTGAGGGTGATTTTAACTTAATGTTTTGTATTCTAAAATGGAGGTAAGTACAAAAGCATACAAAATATACTCCAATTCATTTCTGAAAAGAGGAATAAAGACTGGTTTCAAAAAAAAGATATACCTAAAGAAACATGTGCTATTTCTGTGCTCAGAGTAACAAAATAGCCAGCAATAAAGAAACACTTAATTAGTTGTTGAATCTAAACTAAGTTTTCAGAATACATAATTCCACTATTATTTTCCTCCATGTTCTTCTTGACTGAAAAAAAAAAAAAAAAAACAAATACAAAAATCATCTTCCCCTACACTTAAATAAACCAGGAATGGTTTAAATTCAAAACAGCATGTTCTGCCCATAAACGATGAATGTCTTATTTTAAATGTGTAAAATGATTTGCGAAGTAGGTTGGAATTTGAATGTTTTTTAAAGGACATCTTAAAATAGTATTAGAATGAAGTTAATCTGAAAATGCTATCATATAGAAATTGCTTAACAAAATGTAAGCATGATGTCATTCATTATTTTGTTAATCTCATAGTTATAGGCATCAATATAAGCAAAACTGAGTAATAATCCTGCCCTCTAGTGGTGCTTAATAAATGTTAAAATATACTGAAAACACCATTTTGTGGCTATAGCAAATTCCACATTTACACATATCTGAGGAGAAACGCTAAAGTCTTACCTTTGTATTAACAAATAGACATATTTAAACTAACAGTTTTGAATGTTGTTTGGGACATTTCATTTCCTTAAGAATTTAGTAAAACAAATTTTGTTACATAAAAAATATCACCCTGTCTCTGCTGGTAAATGGTATTACCAATTAGATTATTTGATGGAGTCTCTTTCCATTTGAATTTTGATGAAAAATTCACCATCTGGGGAAAATTCATAAGCCCTCATCATGTTGTTTATCTCTGCTTAAAGGTTGGAAAATCCACATCTCTCTTTGCTGCGATAGGACTCTGAAGGATCTGTATAAAGAATGCAATTATCACAATTAATATTTTTTATTTTATCTTTGCATTCTCTATATTCTTGATTATATGTTAAATGACTTCTAAAATACCTTTATTCCCACAGGATTCTACTACAAGAAAAGCTGTATTTTTTCCAGATAAACATAGCATAATTGTACACACAGAAATTATATCATAAAAGAGAAGACATATGTGTACTGAAATATAAAGACAGAAATCCTAAAATTTGGACAATCTGCATTTTTTAAATCTGCACTGATTTTGACTTATGACTGTCATAAAAAATCAAAACTAACCCCTAGTTATAGAACCACAACATTAAAAACTATTAGGTGTTTTAGAAATAAGTATTTAAACTCCATTTACAATGAATAAATGTTCAAAAGAGATCTATTGACTTAGTCAGGTTGTACAGTTGGTTGGTCGGTTGGTTGGTTCACTGAAAGTCAGAACTCCATGGCAAAATGTTTTTTTACTTATTGTTCAACACTATTACTAACTTACCACCATACCTACAAATATGACTTTCTATGATTCAGAATCTTGTCATGCCTGCCCCCTAATTGACAATTTCTAAATATGCTACTTTACAAAGTGAAAACTAAGGATTTTCGAGATGGAAAGATTATCCAGGATTATCTGAGTGGGCCCAACATAATCACAGGGTTCCTTATTAGAGAAAGGCAGAAGAGTCAGAGTCCGAGAAGGAGATGTGATGACAAAGCAAAGAAAGAGATGTGAAGATACTGTACCTTGAAGATGCGGCCACAAGTCAAGGAATGCAGTGGTCTCTATAAATCGGAAAATGAAGGAAACATTCTCCCCTGGGGTCCCCAGAAGATTCACAATCCTGAAACCCACTGTATACCTTTGACCTCAACAACTATAATAAATTTGTGTTGTTGTAAGCAACTAATTTAGCAGTATTTGTTATAGCAACAATAAAAAATAATACAAAACAATAATAACAATACAATACAATAAGAAATAATACGACCCAACTAGATTCTAAATACTATGAAGTCTGGGACTAGTTCTTCTCTTTTACTCATTCCATTAGTTCGAAGTATGGTGGCTGAAATCACAATTCCAAAATCTTCTGAGGACTTCTTAACAATGCATATGAAAGCATTCTAATCTAGGAAGGTTTATCATAGACACCATGGGAGGGGCTCAGAAATCTGTGTTTTCAGAAGCCCTATAAGTAATAAGTGCAAGGTTTGTGAACTACTGACTTATATAAAAGCATATCTTTCACCTAGTACAGGGGGGAAAACAGACTGGAGAAATAAACATATACTTTGACAAATGGAATTGAATTTTAAAACTGATAATCAACATCTTTACACTCACTCCACAATATGATTGATAGACTTATATAATTTAAGTGTCTCAAAGACCTCTTCAGTGAAGAAATAGGGAACATAACCTCTCCCCACAACCATGTACTTCTCCATTCAAACAGGATATGGGGTAAGAATGAGGTTAAGTCGAGAGGAGTTGGCAGAGAAGTCTAAATACTTACTAATCTGCCAAAAACATACTTGAAATGAGCAAAATAGGTAATTTCTTTCATTAATAATAGATGTGCTTAGTTTGTCAAGTCAATAAATTAATGTTCTAAAGAATAATATAAATTCTGGTTCTGGCTCTTTTTTTTTTAATTACATAGATATGTATGAAAATATTCTCTGTAAAACATTCAACCAAAATAAATACAACAAACTAATAATGACTCTTGTTACTCATCACTTTCCCAGAATCCCCACTCTGACTGTAACCATCCTTAGCAGTTTTACAGTTTTGAGTTCATACTTACGGTTATGAATTTACACGAAAGCTCACTCATACATCTTCCAATGACTCTCCCACCCAAATGAACACACTCATATTTGTCAGTCTATTATCTCTACATATGTAACATAGACATTACATATGAAGAAAAATATTTTATAAGGAAATAGAATATGTATATGTGCATATTACTTGCACACACACAAATAAGATATACACATCTTTGTTTTGGAGTTCTTTCTACTTTGGATCACTTATGTGTATCTTCTTTGATAGACTAGATACTATTAAAAAGAGTGGGCAATCTAAAATTGGTTTTATCAAGCCCCTAATGATGCACATTTACATTTTCCAAGTTTTCATAGCTTTGTTAACACATACACACATATTTACATATACATATACACATATACATTGTACCAATGGAGTGTAACGTGTTAGTGAATTGCTGTGATTAGAATTATGTCATCAAGTCCTAACACATAATGCCTGTTTAATAAATGTCTTAAATAAATTAAAGGCTGTCTGCTCCAACAGTAGCAGAGAAAGATAGTGTCACCACACTCCTACCAGTATTAATATTAGTGTCCGTTAATCTGGCAGATGAGTCATTAACCTAATATTTGGTTTAAATGGATTACTGGTGAGGTTGAGTAAGTTTCCTTACGTTTTTGTGTAAATATATTCTTTGTGTCAAATTGTTCATATGTTTTGCCTTTATATCTACTGAGAGTTTATTTTAGTTTTCAGTTAGACTGATTCTTATATGTAATAAACAAACGAGCCACTTAATGTTTTGAGCAATACACAGTCCCTTCAGGAAGTATTAACTGTCTCCTGTTGGAACTGTTTTCAGTAATTGCTATGTTACTTTCTACCTGGCACAATGACTCGGAAGATACTTCACATGACCAAGTTTAAGAAAAGAAATACCTAAGATTAGGTAGATATTCAAGCCTCTTTTCTTCACACATTCCAAAATGAGGACAAATAATTTATTCTTTTTTATTTTGGGAATCAGAGGTCCAATGAAATAAATATAAGCTGGAAATGTTTCTACTAGTATATTTTAATCTGTAAGGGAATTGAAAGCATTACTTTTCAGTCAGATAAAGACACCTTCAGAAAGATTAAATGAAAGTAAGGGAAAAATGAATTTTAATTGCTTGGATTCTGCTACACAAAGAGAGAAAAAGTTTCATTTGGGGAAGTCAGCCAATATTTTAAAGGATATAGAAAAGTAATGCAATCCATACTGCCATAGATAACGATTTAAAACGGCTAAGCCTCTAAATATGAAACCAAACTAGATGCTATTTGGAAGATGGGCTGATTCAGGAAGGTCTTTTGGCACAATTAGGAGCCATTATTTCTTATTTCTTCAGATTTGATTCCATTAGTAAAGTGCAATTCACATTGTGTTAACACATTCAAAAAAGCAGGAACCACTGAGGAGAGTGAGAAGTAAATACAAACCATCTGGGCATAGTTATACTTTCTAAATAATTACGTCTACAGTAAGAGTCAGTAAGAAATCATACAGATCTTCCTTGACTTACAAAGGGATTAGGTCCCAATAAATGCATCATAAGGGGGAAATACCAGAAGTTAAAAGCACATTTATATAGCTAACGTACTGAACATTATAGCTTAGCCTAACCTACTTTAAATGTGTTCAGAACACTCACATTAGCCTACAGTTGGGCAAAACCATCCAACACAAAGTCTATTTTAGAATAAAGTGCTGAAGAGCTCCCATAATTTAATGAATACTATATTGACAGTGAGAAACAGAATGGTTGTGTGGGTATGGAATGGTTGTAAGTGTATCAGTTGTTTATCCTCGTGATTGCCTGGCTGACTGGAAGCCACAGCTGCTGCTGCCCAGCATCGTGAGAGATAATTGTACTGCATATAGCTAGCCTGGGAAAAGATCAATATTCAAAATTCGAAGTACGGTTTCTACTGCATGCTTACCACTTTCGCATCACTGCAAAGTCAGAAAATTGCAAGTCAAACCATCACAAGTTGGGAACCATCTGTATTTATCTCAATTGTATCTTCAGAATCTCTCCTATTTCCAAACAGGAGAGGGAGGACAAAATCCACACAAATTAGTGTCTTCCATTTTTCAGTATCTTTGCATATATATGTTTAAACCCTGTTAATTACTGTGATGTGTTGGTGTACTAAGTAAGTGATACTTAGAGCATTAAAATTCCACTTAAATGGCAAGGCAGCACCAGTTTCTATAAGAAAAAGCAGGAAAAGGAAGAAGAGAGACCGTATTCAGTTTAGGAGTGAGGGAGGAAGGTGTAAATAAGAAATTCACTGGACATTTAGGAATAACACAGGTATAAAAGATGCTCTGGCTAGTCAGTGTAGTGTGTTTCCATCACTGACTAAGCTCTATTTTTGCTGACGTGTTGAGTGGCCAGTGCCAATTTTTGTCCCTTGTTGTGTTCAATTCATATATTCAGTAATTCTTATGTGAGCCAATAATTGTGGGTTTTATATGGTTGGGTGGTAGGTGAAGAAAAGACCAGATAGCCACTCACATTCAGATGCTTTGATTTTGACCTAAGAACTTTACCTAATCCTTCAAATCTTCTTTTTACTCTTGTGTGAAATGAAGAAAATTCTATCTTCCATACAGGATTTTCAGAGGATTTAGTGAAATATGTAAAACATTTACCACAGTCATAAGATATAATAATAAAAAAATTGATTTCAGATGATGATGAAGATAACGATGATGATGATACTAGACTATGCTATATTATAAGTAACATTCTTATAGTCTATAATTTGTCTATTCATTCTAATAGCATCCATGGAAACTAGAAATTTAAGATTTTGATAAAATACAATTTATCAGTCTGCTCTTCTATGGATCATGCTTCTGATGTTATATTCTAAATATTCTTTGCCTAAGCCAAAGTCACAGATCTTTTCTCCATTTTTTTTTCTACAAGTTGTAAAATTTTAGGTAATTAAATTTAGATTAATGAACCTTTCTAAATTATTGTTTATGGTGCACGGTTTATATTGAAGTTCATTTTTTTAACATATAAATATCCAATTATTCCACTCTCATTTGTGGAAAATACTTTTTATCACTGGATTGCCTTTATACGTTGTTGAAAATTAGCCATCCATACGTGGCTAAGGCTATTTATGTATGTTTTATTCAATTTGTCTATTTTATGCCAGTAATACTGTCTTGATTAAGGTAATTTGAAATAAATTTTGAAATCAGGTAGTGTTACTTCATCGTAAAAGTAGATTTGGGTATTCTAGGTTCTTTTCATTGACCTATGTATTTTAGAATCCATTTGTCAATTTCCAAAAAAAATTCTAAAATTAGACTAATTTCTAAAGAGAAATTTTAGGTTCATAGTAAAACTGAGAGGAAGGTACAGAAATTTCCTGTTTACCTTCATTCGTACACATGCATTATCAGCATGTCCCATCAGAGTAATATATTTGTTATAATTGATCAACTTTTTTTTTAAATATTTTATTTATTTGACAGAGAGAAATCACAAGCAGGCAGAGAGAGAGGAGGAAGCAGGCTCCCTGCGGAGCAGAGAGCCTGATGTGGGGCTTGATCCCAGAACCCTGAGATCATGACCTGAGCCGAAGGCAGAGGCTTTAACCCACTGAGCCACCCAGGCGCCCCATAATTGATGAACTTTAATTGACATATTATCACCCAAAGTCCATAGTTTACATTTAGGGTTCGCTCTTGGTGTTACATAGTCTGTGGGTTTTGACAAATGTATAATGGCTTGTATGTACCACTGAAATCATATAGAATAGTTTCACTGCCTTAAAAATCCTTTGTGCTTTACCCATTTAGCCCTCCTTTCTCTCTTTCTCCTGGCAACCACTGATCTTTTTCCTGTCTCCATAGTTTTGCCTTTTCTAGAATGTCATACAGTTGGATTCACCCATATGTAGTCTTTTTAGATTGCCTTCTTTCATTAAATAGTATGCTTTTAAGTTTCCTCATCTTTCATGGCTTGATACCTTTTTTTTTTAATCATACATATTTCAGGATGTACCACAGTATACATATCCATTCACCTACAGAAGGGTATCTTGATTGCCTCTAAATTCTGATAATTACGAATAAAGCTGGAATAAACATCTTTTTGTAAGGTTTTGTGTGAATTTAAGTTTTTAACTCATTAGAGCAAATACTGAAGTGTAATTTCTGGGTCACATGGTAAGAGCATATTAAGGCTTTTTTTTTTTCCCCCCCTTAAGATTTTATTTATTTATTTGACAGAGAGAGACACAGGGAGAGAGGGAACAAATGCAGGGGGAGTGGAAGAGGGAGAAGCAGGCTTCCTGCTGAGCGGGGAGCCCAATGCAGGGTGCTTAACGGTCTGAGCCACCCAGGTGCCCCCATATTAAATTTTTTTTTCATTTTGTTTCTTTTCAGTGTTCCAGAATTCATTGTTTATGCACCACACCCAGTGTTCCATGCAATATGTACCCTCCATAATACCCACCACAAGGCCCATCCAATCTTCCCTCATCCCCTCCAAAACCCTCAGTTTGTTTCTCAGAATCCACGGTCTCTCATGGTTTGTCTCCCCCATATTAAGTTTTCTTAAGAAACTGCCAATCTCCTTTCTGAAGTGTTTGTAGCAGTTTGCATTCCCACCAGCAATGCATGGGCATTCCTGTTGTTCCACATACCCAGTGTTAAGCATTTTGACCATTCAGTAATAGGTATGTAGTGTAGCTCCTTGCTGTAATTTGTTATCATGATGACTTTATGATGTGGAACATCTTTTTACATGCTTATTTTCCAACTGTATATCTCCTTTGACAAGATGTCTATTAAGGTCTTTGGCCTAATTATTAATCAGTTTTTTGTTTGTTTGTTTTTACTCAGAGTCTTTTTTAAAGTTTTTATTTAGGAGAAGGAAAGGAAAAGTGAGTTGGGGGAAATTGGAGGGGGAGATGAATAATGAGAGACTATGGACTCTGAGAAACAAACTGAGGGTTTTGGAGGGGAGGGGAGTGGGGGGATGGGTGAGCTGGGTGGTAGGTACTACGGAGGGCATGTACTGCACGGAGCACTGGGTATGGTGCATAAACGATGAATCTTTGAACACTGAAAAAATAAAATAAAAAAAAAACTTATTTAAATTCCAGTTAGTTAACATATAGTGTTGTATTAGTTTCAGTTCGATTCAACAATTCCTTATATCACCCAGTGCTCATTGCAAATGCAATCCTTAATCCTCATCACCTATTTAACCCATCCCCCTACCCACTTCCTTTCTGGGAGTTCTCCATAGTTAAGAGTCTCTTTCTTGATTCTCTCTCTCTCTTTCTCTTTTTTTCTTTTTCCTTTGCTCATTTGTTTCATTTCTTAAACTCCACATGTAAATGAAATCATATGGTATTTGCCTTTCTCTGACTGGCTGATTTTACTTAGCATTATACTCTCTAGCTCCAACCATGGCATTGCAAATGGCAAGATTTCACTCTTTTTTATGGTTGAATAATATTCCATTATTTATATATGTGCATATATAGATACATATAGACACACACACACACACACACACCACCTCTTCTTTATCCATTCATCTGTGGATGGACACATAGGCTACTTCTGTATCTTGACTATTGTAAATAACGCTACTATAAACTTAGGGTGCATGTAACCTTCTGAATTAGTGTTTTTGTATTCCTTGGGTAAATACCCAGTAGTGTGACTGCTGGATCATAAAACAGTTCTATTTTTAATTTTCTGAGGAACTTCCGTACTGTTTTCTACAGTGGCTGCACCTGTTTGCATTCCCACCAACAGTGCAAGAGGGTCCCTTTTTCTCTACATCTTCCCAACACCTGTTGTTTCTTGTGTGGTTGATTTTTTTTTTTCTTACTTATTTGACAGACAGAGATCACAAGTAGGCAGAGAGGCAGGCAGAGAGAGAGGAGGAAGCAGGCTCCCCGCCGAGCAGAGAGCCTGATGTGGGACTCGATCCCAGGTCCCTGAGATCATGACCTGAGCCGAAGATAGAGGCTTAACCCACTGAGCCACCCAGGCACCCCTCTTGTGTGGTTGATTTTAGAGCCATTGTGACAGGTGTGAGGCGATACTGAATTTTTTAAAAAATTTCCCTGTGCATTTTGGTTAACAGTCCTTTATCAGATGTGTCTTACAAATATTTTCTCCCAGTTTGTGACTCGCCTTCTAATTCACTTGACAATGTCTTTCACATAGAACAATTTTTTTAATGTTACTAAAGTCCAGATTATCAATTTTTTCTTTCATGCCTTTGGTGTTTTGGCTAAAAAGTTACCACCAAGCCCAAGCTCATCTAGGTTTTCCTATGTTACCTTATAGGAGTTTTATAATTTTGCATTTTACTTTTAAGTCTATGATCTATTTTGAATAAAATTTTTCAAGTGGGTAAGGTCTGTCTACATTCATATTTTTGCATAAGAATGTCAAGTTGTTCCAGCACCATTTGTTGAAAAGGCTTTGATTCACTGTATCACCTTTGTGTCTTTGTCAAAGATAACTGGACAATATTTTCCCATTATCTATTACTTTGTATTTTATTCTATTGATCTATGTATTTATTGTTTTACCAATACCAAATTGGCTTAATTACTATAGCTTTATAATAAGTCTTAGAGTTTCTGCTAGGATTTTTATTAGAATTGATGTGTATCTGTTGATTGATTTGGAGAGAAGTGACATCTTGACAATATTGAGTCTTTGGACATTTGAACGCATTATAGACCTATCCATTTAGATCTTTTAAAAATATTCATCCAGTGATATTTTGTATTTTTCAGTACATAGGTCTTACATAGCTTTTGTTGGATTTATAAATAAGAAATATGTTGAGATAAATCTGATGAGAAACATGCAAGACCTGTACATTAACAACATCAAAACATTGCTCAGAGAATTTAAGAAGATCTAAATAAATAGTGACATTTTTCCATATTCCTGGTTCAAAGGACTCAATAAGATTTCTTCTTTATTTTTCTTTACTATTCTAAATTATTTTTTATTTTAACTTCTGATCACTTAATGCTTGTAAATGGACAGATAGTTTTGTATACTTATCTTTTATCTTTATTAATTTAGAAGCTTTTTGTAGTTTCCATCAGATTTTGTACTTAGACAATAAGGAAAAAAATGAATTCTAAAACCAAGCAGCTCTGTCATGGATTTGGTGTTATTAATGTAAGATCAGATCCTTTTGGAATTAGAAAAAAAATATGATGAGCAGTAAAAGTATTCAGATTACTAGTTTTTTCAGGAAGAAGATGGCTTTACTATTTGAAGAATGATATACTAATAGGTCTAGAGAGTCCAGTTAAATAATTCTTAACAAAAAATACTTAAATGAGGGGCGCCTGGGTGGCTCAGTGGGTTAAGCCGCTGCCTTCGGCTCAGGTCATGATCTCAGGGTACTGGGATCGAGCCCCGCATCGGGCTCTCTGCTCAGCAGGAAGCCTGCTTCCTCCTCTCTCTCTCTGCCTGCCTCTCTGCCTACTTGTGATCTCTCTCTGTGTGTCAAATAAATAAATAAAATCTTAAAAAAAATACTTAAATGAGTACTATTTAAGAAAATAAATGAGCATGTAAAGCTCTCAAGGGGACTCTTATAATGGCAGTTCTCCAACCATTGTAACATTGATCTTGAGATGATATCCCTAGGGAGGAATGACATGTTTGTGCATATGCATTCTGTGTGTGTGTCTATGTTTAACTTTGCAAGTTTTCTTTTTACAATCTTTTAGTAATAATAATATTATATTAAGTGAATTAAGTGCCTAGAGAAGATGCTGCTCAAAAAATAGCTGTTTTATAATATTAGCATTATAGAGAGTAACATAGTCTATGAAGAGCTATCATATATATATCACTTATTATCACAAAATCAAAGTAATTGCTTATTCCCTTGTGTAGAAGAGGAAACTGTGCTTAAGTTACCTGTCTAATATTACATATCATTGGGAGCATATCCAGTATTCAAACTCAGATTGTTTAAGGAATTTTTTAAAATCATGCTGTGAATAGTAATTGCCTTAAAACAAGTAAGAAACAAATCAAAAGTGAATATGAATAGTATTTTTATTTAAGAGCATCTTTCTAATAACACACATACTTTCCTAAACTAATATTTTATTTGGTGTCTAACACCCCAAATAGACCTCAAAGAAAAGTGTTTGTCTTACTGGCAAAGATTTTGTAATAGCAAAGTTTGTTCCAGTATTTTATTTGAAGTAAATAGTTATGGCTAGCTAAGATGGCCCACAATTTCACAACACAAACAGAATGTTTTCACTGGCGATCTGCCATCGATGCCCCACTTGACTGCATTTTGCACTACGGCACTCCAAGTGTTTTCAGTTAAATATTACTGGCAAAATGTGTCAATTTTTCCTTTCTTTAAGCTACTATAAAATATAGGAACTGGCATTCATCTGAATATCAGCTTTCCTCTGTCTCCAAGTAAATCCTTATCAAATAAGGCATTTCATTAGTACACTCACACTCAATAGCTAGTTTGATGTGTAATTAGTCTTGTCGCCATAGATTAAGTACCTGTTGTGGTTGAAATAAGTACTAGTCTATATACCCACTGTAGGTGTTTTTAACCTCTTTTCAATGTTGATCTGCTGAGCTTCTGCTTCAGTAGCATATTCACCTAATTTGATATTTATGTTGGAAATTAAATCTACAAAGTTAAAGAGAAAGAGACTTCTCAAGAGACAATTGTATGACTTGAGCATTTGGGTATACTGAGGAATAAGCACCATGAAAGCAAAGTCTTTGTCTTGTTTAAAGCTATTATGTAGTACCTAAAAGTGCTTTTTATATAGTAGGTACTGAATTAATATCTATTTAATGAGTGAACTAAGTGGCAGCATTTACTGAGATAATGACAACTAGGGATTGGGGGCTTTCTGTAAAATATCATAAGCTGAGGTTTGGATACATTAATTTGGAAATGCTTTTGAATCTTCAGAGTGGAGATATGAATTAATCAGAGTTGAGATATAGAAGAGGGAAGCAGTCTAGATAGAAGATAAATATTTAGAATTTTCTGCATATAGATGGAACATAAAACCATGAATAAAAATGAGAAGTCCATGCCCTCCCTGAATTAAAGAACACCAATGACATCGCCTGACAGACTCTATCACCTAGAAAGAGGCTGAAGGAGAAAAGTCTAAAGGACGATATTATCAAGGAGCTGTTGCCTACACACTTCCTCAACATGCTAGGGCCATCCACCTCAGAATAAAAAAGACCATGTAAGCCATTAAGAGAACTTCAGAGTGACAGGATAACAGAAAACAACAAAAAGAAGGGAAGTATGAGCTTTCTTTTCTAACTTGTGAGTAACTGTGTTTTCTGAGCAACATAATATGATGTCTGAACACATATGAGCAGGATTTAGGGTTTTAATCAAATACAATTTACAACAAAATTATCTAGCATATTTAATAATATGACTAATCCTTATTGTGCTTCATGGTAATTAGGCACAATGTTAAGCAGCTTGCATAAATGAATGTGATTAGCATAATGTTTATATAGCTAAACTCAATTTTTTTTTATTGTCAAGTGAAGAATAGGGAGGTAAAAAATGTGGTAAGAAGGATGTTCCTTCAAAACTCTTTGATAAATAACCTGGTAATAGCCTTCTTTGCAAAGTAAAGAAACTCCTCAATCAGAATCTTTGGTAATTGCTTTACCAAAAAGCCAGTAAAAATTAGACTCTGAGTTTCATTTACTGCCTTGATTTAAAAATCTGTCATCTCACTGACAATTAAAGGTGCATCAAAGATGAGAAGGAATAGTTTAATAGAACTTAAACAAATTAACATCTAGTAAGAGAAAGGTCAGACCAAGGCAGACTAGGAAAAAGCCAAAGACAAATTGGAATGACATCATGATAAAGTAAATGTTAGGTTAAACAAGCAAGATTATGAGAGAAAGTCTGAAATCACTATTTTTTAGTCTTTCAAAGTGCAATTAAATCCATTTCTGATTTTTCAGACAAATCAGAGAAAGTTCTATAGCTTTTATCCATACTTTTAGTAACAAAAATTCCTACAATCATTTTAGTCATAAAAGTAATATCAAGTCAGTAATTAATAATGTCAGTACAAATCAATAATTAAAACTTATAAATTTTATTAATGATACAGCTTAGCTTTTACTCTTATCTCAACTTGGTCTCTACCAGTGTATGTACCTCTGCGGAAAAAGGAGGTATAGTGCATGTCTTTTTTTCCCAAACTTGCTCTTCCACATTCTTATTCTTATATGCTAACTGGTTTTTATTCTTTCACATTCAAAGAAAAAAAGATAAAAAGGAGATTTGAAGGCCAGAAAAGTTCTTACTTGACTAAATATAGTCATGGTCAAATAGTTATTCTGTTCCCTTGACTTGTACCATATTTAGAGTTAAATCTATCTTTGTTTTACATTCTTCTCCTTCTCCTCTTCCTCCTCCTCTTTCTTCTCCTTCTTCTTTCTCCCCTTCTCTTTATTTCCTTCTTTCTTCTTCTTTTCCTCTTCCTCCTCCTCCTCTTCTTTTTCTTCTACTTCTATCCTCAGAAATGCTAGCAACTCTTTTTAATTCAACTGTCATTTTATTTAGAGCACTCTTTTTAGTGGATCATTTCATAATGACAAAAAGAGGTCATTTAATTCAGAGGATACAGTAATATTAAATGGCTAATAATAACAACTTCAAAATACCTGAAACAAAAGCTGATGTGACTGTAAATCACTAAATATGGTAGGGGATTTTAATATTCCTTTGTCAACAGTGGATGGGATATTTGACAGAAAATCAGTAGGTATAGAAGATAAACAAAAACAAACAATTACAACAAAACTATTTAACCAACATCACCTGAATAACATTTATAGAGCTACTGAAATTTTCAACTTCTTTTTAGGTGCACATGGAACATCTTTCCAGAAAGATTCTCAACTATGGAAAAAGTCTCCAATAAACAATCCAAAGAGGAAATTAAGAAAACAATTTCATTTACAATAACATCACAAAGAATAAAATACTTAGGATTAATCTTAATCAAGAAGATGAAACACTTGTACAACTGAAGACTACAAAAAATTAACAAAAGAATTAAAGACACAAATAAAAGGGAACTCACCTCATGTTCATGGATCAGAAGGCCTAATATTGTTAGGCTGTTATTACTACACAAAGCTATCTACAGATTGAATGTAATCCTTATCAAAATCCCAAGTGATTTTTATAAAAACAAAAAATAACCCAATTTAAAATTCATACAGAGTGTCAAGGGATCCTGAAGAGTCGAAATAATCTTGAAAAAAGAATACAAGATGGAGGAGAAGTAGCGGACTGAGACTGCATCAGGTAGCAGGAGATCAGCTCAATGGCTTATCTAAACATTGCAAACACCTACAAATCCATCAGAAGATTGAAGAGAAGAAGAACAGCAATTCTAGAAATAGAAAATCAACCACTTTGTGAAAGGTAGGACTGGCGGAGAAGTGAATCTAAAATGACGGGAAGATAGACCACGGGGAGAGGGGCCGGCTCCCAACAGGCGGTGGAGCAACGGAGCACAAAATCAGGACTTTTAAAGGTCTGTTCCACTGAGGGACTTTGCTCCAGAGGCTGAACCAGGTGAAGCCCACGCGGGGTCAGCATGACCCCAGGTCCCGCAGGGTCACAGAGGGATCAGGGATGTCGGAGTGTCGCAGAGCTCGCAGGTGTTGGAACAGAGAGGCCGGCTGCAGAGACAGAGCCGAGGACTGAACTCTCAGCTCGGCGCTGCCTTGAGCTGGTCGCGGGCTGGGTGAGCTCAGAGCGCGGCTGGAGGCTAGGGATACGGGAGTGATTGGGTGCTGTCCTCTGGGGGCGCACTGAGGAGTGGGGCCCTGGGCTCTCGGCTCCTCCGGGCCAGAGACTAGGAGTCTGCGATTTTCATTCCCGTCCTCCGGAACTCTACGGAAAGCGTTCAGGGAACAGAAGCTCCCAAAAGCGAACCCAAGCGGATTACTTAGTCTGGCCCCCAGTAAGGGAGGTGCAATCCCGCCTCAGGCAAAGACACTTGAAAGTCACTACAACAGGCCCTTCCCCCAGAAGATCAACAAAATATCCAGCCAGGACGAAGTTCATCTATCAATGAAAGCAGGTTCCATACCTAAGACAGCAGCGGAATTCCAGAGGAGGAGAAAGCAAAGCACAGAACTCATGGCTTTCTCCCCGTGATTATTTAGTCTTGCAGTTTATTCAATTTTTTTTCAATTTTTTTCTTCCTTTTTTCTTCTTCTGCTAAATTTTTTAAAACTTTTACCCTTTTCATTTTAACATTTTTTGACTAGTTTATCTAAATATATATATCTTTTCTTTCTTTTTTATATTTTTTTCTTTACTTGTTTTATTTTTAAAGTTTTTTTCTTTTTTTGTTTTTTTTTTCTGAACCTCTTTTTATTCCCTTTCTCTCCCCCATAATTTGGAGTCTCTTCTGATTTGGTTACAGCGCATTTTTCTGGGGTCTTTGCCACCCTTTTAGTATTTTATTTGATCCATCATATCCTCTTATCTGGACAAAATGACAAGGCGGAAATAATCACCACAAACAAAAGAACAAGAGGCAGTACCGAAGGCTAGGGACCTACTCAACACAGACATTGGTAATATGTCAGATCAAGAGTTCAGAATGACGATTCTGAACGTTCTAGCCGGGCTTGAAAAAGGCATGGAAGATATTAGAGAAACGCTCTCTGGAGAGATAAAAGCCCTTTCTGGAGACATTAAAGAACTAAAATCTAATCAAAATGAAATAAAAAAAGCTATTAATGAGGTGCAATAAAAAATGGAGGCTCTCACTGCTAGGATAAATGAGGCAGAAGAAAGAATTAGTGATATAGAAGACCAAATGACAGAGAATAAAGAAGCCGAGCAAAAGAGGGACAAACAGCTACTGGAACACGAGGGAGAATTCGAGAGATAAGTGATACCATAAGATGAAACAATATTAGAATAATTGGGATTCCAGAACAAGAAGAAAGAGAGATGGGAGCAGAAGGTCTATTGGACAGAATTACTTAAGAGAATTTCCCTAATATGGCAAAGGGAACAAGCATCAAAATCCAGGAGGTGCAGAGAACCCCCCTCAAAGTCAACAAGAATAGGTCCACACCCTGTCACCTAATAGTAAAATTTACAAGTCTTACTGACAAAGAGAAAATCCTGAAAGCAGCCCAAGAAAAGAAGTCTGTAACATACAATGGTAAAAATATTAGATTGGCGGCAGACTTATCCACAGAGACCTAGCAGGCCAGAAAGAGCTGGCATGATATATTCAGAGCACTAAACAGAAAAACATGCAGCCAAGAATACTCTATCCAGCTAGGCTATCATTGAAAATCGAAGGAGAGATAAAAAGCTTCCAGGACAAACAAAAACTGAAAGAATTTGCAAACACCAAACCAGCTCTACAGGAAATATTGAAAGGGGTCCTTTAAGCAAAGAGAGAGCCTAAAAGTAGTAGATCAGAAAGGTACAGAGACAATATACAGTAACAGTCACCTTACAGGCTAATAATGGCACTAAATTCATATCTCTCAATAGTTACCCTGAATGTTAATGGGCTAAAATGCCCCAATCAAAAGACACAGGGTACCAGAATGGATAAAAAAACAAAACCCATCAATATGTTGCCTACAAGAAACTCATTTTAGATGCGAAGACACCTCCAGATTTAAAGTGAGGGCATGGAAAACAATTCACCCAGCTAATGGGCATCAGAAGAATGCTGGGGTGGCAATCCTTATATCAGATCAATTAAATTTGAAGCCAAAGAATATAATAAGAGATGAGGAAGGACACTATATCATATTCAAAGGGTATGTCCAACAATAAGATCTAACAATTTTAAATATCTATGCCCCTAACGTGGGAGCAGCCAACGATATAAACCAATTAATAACAAAATCAAAGAAACACAACAATAATAATACAATAATAGTAGGGGACTTGAACACTCCCCTCACTGAAATGGACCGATCATCCAAGCAAAAGATCAACAAGGAAATAAAGGCCTTCAATGGCACACTGGACCAGATGGCCATCACAGATATATTCAGAACATTTCATCCCAAAGCAACAGAATGCACATTCTTGTCTAGTGCACATGGAACCTTCTCCAGAATAGATCACATCCTGGGTCCTAAATCACGTCTCAACTGGTATCAAAAGTTTGGGATCATTCCCTGCATATTTTCAGACCACAATGCTCTGAGGCTAGAACTCAATCACAAGAGGAAATCTGGAAAGAACCCAAATACATGGAGACTAAACAGCATCCTTCTAAAGAATGAATGGGTCAACCAGGAAATTAAAGAAGAATTGAAAAAACTCATGGAAACAAATGATAATGAAAACACACCGGTTCAAATTCTGTGGGACACAGCAAAGGCAGTCCTGAGAGGAAAATATATAGTGGTACAAGCCTTTCTCAAGAAAGAAGAAAGGTCTCAAGTACACAACCTAACCCTACACGTAAAGGAGCTGGAGAAAGAACAAGAAAGAAACCCTAAACCCAGCAGGAGAAGAGAAATCATAAAGATCAGAGCAGAAATCAATGAAATAGAAACAAAAAAAAAAAAAAACAATAAAAAAAAAATCAATGAAACTAGGAGCTGGTTCTTTGAAAGAATCAAAAAGATTGATAAACAACTGGCCAGACTCATCAAAAAGAAAAGAGAAAGGACCCAAATAAATAAAATCATGAATGAAAGAGGAGAGATCACAACTAACACCAAAGAAATACGGACAATTATAAGAACATACTATGAGCAACTCTATGCCAACAAATTGGACAATCTGGAAGAAATGGATGCATTCCATCCATATATAAACAACCACAACTGAACCAGGAAGAAATAGAAAACCTGAACAGGCCCATAACCAGTAAGGAGATTGAAACAGTCATCAAAAATCTCCAAACAAACAAAAGCCCAGGGCCAGACAGCTTCCCAGGGGAATTCTACCAAACTTTTAAAGAAGAACTAATTCCTATTCTCCTGAAACTGTTCCAAAAAATAGAAATGGAAGGAAAACTTCCAAACTCATTTTATGAGGCCAGCATCACCTTGATCTCAAAACCAGACAAGGATCCCACCAAAAAAGAGAACTACAAACCAATATCCTTGATGAACACAGATGTAAAAATTCTCACCAAAATACTAGCCAATAGGATTCAATAGTACCTTAAAAGGATTATTCACCACGATCAAGTGGGATTTATTCCAGGGCTGCAGGGTTGGTTCAACATCCGCAAATCAATCAATGTGATACAACACATTAATAAAAGAAAGAACAAGAACAATATGATACTCTCAATAGATGCTGAAAAAGCATTTGACAAAGTACAGCATCCCTTCCTGATCAAAACTTCAAAGTGTAGGGATAGAGGGCACATACCTCAATATTATCAAAGCCATCTATGAAAAACCCACTGAAATATCATTCTCAATGTAGAAAAACTGAAAGCTTTTCCGCTAAGGTCAGGAACACGGCAGGGATGTCCATACTATTCAGCATAGTACTAGAAGTCCTAGCCTCAGCAATCAGAAAACAAAAAGAAATTAAAGGCATCCAAATCAGCAAAGAAGAAGTCAAACTATCACTCTTCACAGATGATATGATACTATATGTGGAAAACCCAAAAGACTCCACTCCAAAACTGCTAGAACTTGCACAGGAATTCAGTAAAGTGTCAGGATATAAAATCAATGCACAGAAATCAGTTGCATTTCTGTACTCCAACAACAAGACAGAAGAAAGAGAAATGAAGGAGTCAATCCCATTTACAATTGCACCCAAAACTATAAGATACCTAGGAATAAAGCTAACCAAAGAGGCTAAGGATCTATATGCAGAAAACTACAAAGTACTCATGAAAGAAATTGAGGAAGACACAAAGAAATGGAAAAATGTTCCATGCTCCTGGATTGGAAAAATAAATATTGTGAAAATGTCTATGCTACCTAAAGCAATCTACACATTTAATGCAATCCCTATCAAAATACCATCCATTTTTTTCAAAGAAATGGAACAAATGATCCTAAAATTTATATGGAACCAGAAAAGACCTCGAATAGCCAAAGCAATATTGAAAAAGAAAGCCAAAGTGGGTGACATCACAATTCCGGACTTCAAGCTCTATTACAAAGTTGTCATCATCAAGACAGCATGGTACTGGCACCAAAACAGACACATTGATCAATGGAACAGAATAGAGATCCCAGAAATAGACCCTCAACTCTATGGTCAACTAATCTTCAACAAAGCAGGAAAGCATGTCCAATGGAAAAAAGACAGCCTCTTCAATAAATGGTGCTGGGAAAATTGGACAGCCACATGCAGAAAAATGAAATTGGACCACTTCCTTACACCACACATGAAAATAGACTCAAAATGGATGAAGGACCTCAATGTGAGAAAGGAATCCATCAAAATCCTTGAGAAGAATGCAGGCAGCAACCTCTTCAACCTCAGCTGCAGCAACATCTTCCTAGGAACGTCGCCAAAGGCAAGGGAAGCAAGGGCAAAAATGAACTATTGGGATTTCATCAAGATCAAAAGCTTTTGCACAGCAAAGGAAACAGTTAACAAAACCAAAAGACAACTGACAGAATGGGAGAAGATATTTGCAAATGACATATCAGATAAAGGGCTAGTGTCCAAAATCTATAAGGAACTTAGCAAACTCAACACCCAAAGAACAAACAATCCAATCAAGAAATGGGCAGAGGACATGAACAGACATTTCTGCAAAGAAGACATCCAGATGGCCAACAGACACATGAAAAAGTGCTCCACATCACTAGGCATCAGGGAAATACAAATCAAAACCACAATGAGATATCACCTCACACCAGTCAGAATGGCTAAAATTAACAAGTCAGGAAATGACAGATGCTGGCGAGGATGCAGAGAAAGGGGAACCCTCCTCCACTGTTGGTGGGAATGCAAGCTGGTGCCACCACTCTGGAAAACAGCATGGAGGTTCCTCAAAATGTTGAAAATAGAACTACTCTATGACCCAGCAATTGCACTACTGGGTATTTACCCTAAAGATACAAACATAGTGATCCGAAGGGGCACGTGTACCCGAATGTTTATAGCAGCAATGTCTACAATAGCCAAACTATGGAAAGAACCTAGATGTCCATCAACAGATGAATGGATAAAGAAGAGGTGGTATATATACACAATGGAATACTATGCAGCCATCAAAAGAAATGAAATCTTGCCATTTGCGACGACGTGGATGGAACTAGAGAGTATCATGCTTAGTGAAATAAGTCAATCGGAGAAAGACAACTATCATATGATCTCCCTGATATGAGGACGTGGAGATGCAACATGGGGGGTTAAGGGGATAGGAGAAGAATAAATGAAACAAGATGGGGATCGGAGGGAGACAAACCATAAATGACTCTTAATCTCACCAAACAAACTGGGGGTTGCTGGGGGGAGGTGGGGTTCTGAGAGGGGGAAGGGGTTATGGACATTGGGGAGGGTATGTGCTATGGTGAGTGCTTTGAAGTGTGTAAACCTGGTGATTCACAGACCTGTACCCCTGGGGATACAAATACATTATATGTTTATTAAAAAAAAAAAAAAAGAAAGGATGAATACCCAACTTTTGTAGCAATATGCACGGGACTGGAAGTGATTATGCTGAGTGAAATAAGTCAAGCAGAGAGAGTCAAGTATCATATGGTTTCACTTATTTGTGGATCATAACAAATGACATGGAGGACATTGGGAGATGGAGAGGAGAAGGAAGTTGAGGGAAATTGGAAGGGGAGGCAAACCATAAGAGACTATGGACTCTGAAAAACAACCTGAGGGTTTTGAAGGGGCGGGGGTGGGAGTTTGGGGGAACCAGGTGGTGGGTAATAGGGAGGGCACGTATTGCATGGAGCACTGGGTGTTGTGCAAAAACAATGAATACTGTTATGCTGAAAAAAATTAATTAATTAATATTGAAAAAAAATTAAAAAAAAAGAAAAAAGAATACAGTTTGAGGACGCATACTTCCTGATTTCAAAATGAATTACAAAGCTACAGTAATCAAAATTGTGTGGTACTGGCATGAAGACAGACCTATAGACAAATGGAACAGAATAGCAAATCCAGGAATAAATTCTTGTATTTTTGTTCAAATGTTTTTTGTTTGCTAATGGCATTCAATGGAGAGAGAACAGTCTTTTCAACAAATGGTGCTCGAAAAATTGAGTACCTTCATGCAAAAATTAAGTTGGACCCTTCTCTTACACCACACAAAAAATAATTCTAAATAGAGTAAAGACCTAAAAGAAAGAGCTAAATTTGCAAAACTTAGAAGAAAACAAGGAGGAATATTTCATAACTTGAATGTTGCAGTGACTATGTGAACATGATACCAATGTACATGTAAGAATACATAAACCGGACGACATCAAAATTGGAACCTTTTGTACATAGAGAGCACAATCAATAGATTGAAAAAGCCACCTATGGACTGGGAAAAAATATATGCAACTCATCTATTTGATAAGGCATTAATAACCAGAAGATATAAAGAATTACTAAACATTAAAAAAATGCAAATCAAGGGCACCCGGGTGACTGAGTCGGTTAAGTGCCCAACTCCTGGTTTTGGCTCAGGTCATGATCTCATGGGTTCTGAGATCAAGCCCTATGCCAGGCTCCATGATCATTGGGGAGTCTGCTTGAGATTCTTGCCCTCTGCCCCTCCCCAGCCTTGCTCATGCTCTCTCTCTTTCTCACAAATGAATAAACCTTTTTTTTAAAATAAAGAAAAAATGCATATCAAAACAACAGTGAGAGTACCTCATACTGTTCAGGATGACTACTCTCATAAAAACGGAAAATAATAAATATTGGTGAGAATGTAGAGAAACTGGCCATGAATGAATAGACAAACAAAATGTGGTATTTACATATAATGGAATGCTACTCAGCCTTAAAAAGGGTAGAAAATTATACAATATTCAAAAACATGAATGAAACCTGAGGATATTATACTAAAAGAAATAAGCAAGTCAGTCATTAAAAGATAAATACTGTATAGTTCCACTTATATAAGGCACCTAGAGTAATCAAATTCATAAAGACAGAAAATAGAATAGCAGTTACCAAGGGTTGGAAGGAGGATGTGATATCATTGCTTATCATTGTTTTGTGAAATGAAAAGTTCTAGAGATTGCACAACAGTGTGAATGTACTTAATGCTACTGAACAGTACAATTAATGTTAAGTTATATGAAAAAATACTTTAAAAAGAGAGACAGACCCTAACATATAAAATTTTAAATTGATAAATTAAAAAAATGAAAATCACAAAAGGTATTTTCTCCAATAAAACTATAGTTAAATTTGAAATAAACAATTGAAAGATTTCTGAAATATCTTCTACATATTTGCAATTGAAATAACACATACCAAATAACCATGGGTCAATGACACACTTAAAATTTTTAAAAATGCAAAGTAAATTTAATTGAATGGAAAAGAAAACAAAACACTAAGTTTTATACAGTTGAATCAGAGTTTATAGTAAACTATATAGTATCAAATACAGGGGAAGAAAGAACATAAATCCCTATCAATTTCTACCTTAAGAAATTATAAAAAGAAAAAATATAAATAAAACCAAATTGAGGGAAAAATAAAAAATAAAGATGAGTGAAAATTAATAAAAAAACAAAAATAAAGAAAATTATTGAAAGCAAATGCTACTTGAGAAGATCAATAAAAATAATGTCTCTAGCCAGAGTCATCATGAATAGAGGAAAAACAAATTATCAATGTCAAAAGATGTCATCACAAAAGTTTCTACATATTTTAAAAGATAATAAGTATACTGCAAACTACTTTATGCAAATATGTTGAACACCTTAGAAAATATAGACAGATATCTTTAAACATAAAAATTGCAGAGCTCACTGAAGAAAAAAGCAGATTACTTGACTAGCCGTATATCTATTAAAAAATCAAATCTGTAAGTAAAAATCATTCAACAGAGAAAATTACAAGCACAATCAGCTTCACTGGTGAATTAAATCATTATTTGGGGAAAATAAAAGAAATTTTACTCAAAACCCTACAGAAAACCAAACTGAAAGGGAGAGGAAAACTTTGCAACTAAATTTGTGAGGCCAGAATTACAATGATACCAAAACCAGACAATGGCATTGCAAGTAAAAAAAAAAAAAAAAAAAATCCCATATGAATCATCAATGCAAATAACCTAAACTATATTTTAGTAAAAAATAAATTTAAAAAATATATACAAAGGACCATACATCACAAACAACTTGGTTTGATCCATGGGTATAAGGTTGGCTTACTATTAAAAATTAAATCAATGGCATTCACTACATTAACAAACAAGTAAAAAGAAAATCATCTCAGTGAATATAGAAACAGACTTTAACAAAATCTGGCATGTATCCCTTCCTGATTAAAAAAAAAAAACTCTCAATAAACTAGAATTACAAAGGAATTTCTTCAACTAGATAAAAGGTTCCTACAGCTAAAATCACATTTGACTGCAAGTACAGAAAATTTGCCCCTAAGACAAGAAAAAAAAAAAAAAAATTAAGAGGTCCACTGTCACAATCTTCAATCAGTATTATACTGAAGTTTCTAGCTAGAGGAATAGGGCAAATAGAGAAATAAGAGCCATCCATATTGAAAAAAGAAGAAGTAGATTGTCTTTTACTCATAGATGGAAGATCTATGCAAAACATTGCTTGGTTATTTACAAAAAACTGTTAGAACAAGTAAGAGATAACAGCAGAATATAAAAATCACTGTACAGACTATATGATATTTCTATATCCTATCAATCATCAGAAATTGAAATTTTTAAAAAAGGGATACTCAACATTAGCATCAAATATATGGAATATTTTGGGAGAAATAAAAGGTCTAAGTTTTATACACTAAAAACTACAAAATATGTGGAATTTTTCCCAGATACAATGCAATTCAGATCAAAGTCTCAGAAGCTTTTTTTTCTTTTTGTAGTGATTAACAAGTTACTTCTAAATTCAAAGGACCTAGAATAGAATATTTTTTTAAAGAAATTAAGAGTAGGATGAGTACCTACATTCTAACTACAGCAACCATGATAATGTGGTATATGTATCAAATGTATCAAATTGTTAGATAAATGAAATGTAGCAGGGAGTGCAGAAATAGATGTACAAATAAATAGTCATTTGATTTTTAACAAAGGTATAAAGGCAGATCAGTGGAAAAAACAATTGTCTTTTCAACAGATGGCGCCTGAATTTTTAGAAATTTATATGCAAAAATAAACTTGTACCTAAATTCTGCAACATTTACAAAAATTAACTCAAATGAGTAATACATTTAAATGTAAAACCAAAAACTATAAAACTTCTAGAAGAAAACATATGAAAAAGTCTTTGTAAACTTTGGTTAGGCAAAGATTTCTTAAACACATACCAAAGCATAATTCATAAGACAAAATCAATACACTAAAATCCATCTGAGTTAAGAATTTCTACTCTGGGGTACCTGGGTGGCTCAGTGGGTTAAAGCCCCTGCCTTCGGCTCAGGTCATAATCCCAGGGTGCGGGGATTGAGCCCTGCATCTGGCTCTCTGCTCAGCAGGGAGTCTGCTTCACCCCCTCCCCCCACCCCACTTACCTCTCTGCCTACTTGTGATCTCTCTGTCAAATAAATGAATAAAATCTTAAAAAAAAATTGAAAAAGAATTTCTATTCTAAAAGACACTATTAAGGGATTGAAAAGAGGAGGCATAGACTTGGAGGAAATATATTCTAGTCACACTAAAGGCCATATATTGAAAAATATAGAGAGAACCCAAAACTCAATAAATACAGAGCAAACAAGCCAATTAAAAATGGGTAAAGTTTTTTTTTAATTAACATTTAATCACAGAAAATACATGGATGACAAGAACAGTAAAAGATGTTCCACATTATTAGCTGCAAAGGAAACTAAAACTATAATGAGATTTTACTACAAAACTATTAGGTCTAAAACAAAAAAATACAACTATGCCAAGTGCCACCAAGATAGTGGAGAAACTGAAAATCTCATATCCTCCTGGGGAAAAGGTAAATAATTTGGCAGTTTCTTAAAAGTTAAACACATGTTGACTCCATCATTTATTCTTGTACTCCTTGATGGAATGAAATATTCAGCAATTAAAAAGAATGAACTATTCTTGTACACAACCAAATGGATTAATCTCAGAATGATTATTCTTAGTTGAAGATGCCAGACAGAGTATATACTGTAAATTCTGTTGATATAAAATTGTAGAAAATGCAAACTAATCTGTAGCAACTAGAAATATATCAATGGTTGCCAGTAATCAGAGTAGGGGTAAGAAGCAGGAGGGATGAATGTGAGAAAATTTGGGGCTGATGCAAAATCCATTATCTAGATTGTATACATATGTCAAAACCCATCAAACTACATACTTAAACACGTGCAATTTATTTTATACCACTTATAAATCATTTTTTTTAAAGATTTTGTTATTTATTTGACAGAGACACAGCGAGAGAGGGAACACAAGCAGGGGGAGGGGGAGAGGGAGAAGCAGGCTTCCCAATGAGCTGGGAGCTGGATGCAGGGCTCAAACCCAGGACGCTGGTATCATGCTCTCAGCAGAAGGCAGATGCTTAACGGCTGTGCTACCCAGGTGCCCCTAAATCAGTATTTTTTTAAACAAAGAAGAAATAAAAACCTTTTCAGATAACAAAACACTGATAGAATTTATCACCAGCAGATCTACACTACAAAACTTGTTAAAACATTTTAGTGGAAGGAAAATGATATTAGATAGAAATTCATTTCTAAATGTAATGAGTAAAACTGAAAATGATAAATATGTCATACATATATTTTTTTCTCATTTAAAAATCTCTCTGAAAGAGAACTGACTAGATAAAGTACAGACAATTGAGTGTATTGGGGAGTACAAGGCATATGCGGAAATAAAATATGTAAGAAAAATAGCACAAAGAATGGGAGGGTGAAATCAAAGTACAGTGTTGTAAAGTTCTTTGAGTGTAACTGAAGTGTTGTAGTATCATTTGAAAGTAGAGTGTGATAAATTCATGATACATATTGCAGACTCTGAAGCAACCAACAAAAACAAAACAAAACAAAATTGACAAATAAACAAGTAAAAAAACCTGAGTTGTAGCTTACAAGCGATAGTGGGGATAAAATGGAATCAGAAAAATAATTAGCCCAAACGAAGGAAGGAAAGGAACAGAAAAGCACTAAAAAATAAACAGGAAAATAATAATATTTAAGCTAGATATAGAATTAAACCCAACCAAAGACATTAGATTGAGTGGTATAAGAACTTCATTTCAAAAGTAGAGGCTGAAAAAGTCAATTAAAAACAAAGATCCCACTATATGTCGTCTACAATAAATCCATATTAAATATGAGAATGTAGCTAAACTAAAAGTTAAAAGATATAAAAAGATATAACATGTAAACTTTTTAAAAATATAAAAAGCTGAAGTGGCTATGTCACTGTAAGGCAAAGGAGACTTGAGAATAAGCACGATAACAAAGATTTGAGATATGTATTTGTAGTTTGTGGAGTTTCCAATAATTAAAATGAGTGGAATTTTACTGAGTTTTAAGGGAGTTATACTTTCAGAGATACTTTAACTAGGCAACACGGTCATACTTTAGCTCAGCCCTAAGTAAATCCCCCGTTCTTAAACAGACAAGAGTAAGAGTTCTGATAAAGCACTATGGACCCCATCTCACTTCTCCCAGATCTGGTCATAGATAATTTGATCAAAATAGATCCTTTCAGAGAACAGAAAAATAGATAAACATATACAGAATTCAGAATTCATACCACGGCAAGGAAAGAGAATAGCTGATATTCCTCTCCAGGTAAACAAGACATACGCAGTAGGACACTGAGTTTTGCATGCTGTGTGTCCTCATTTCACCATCAAATGGTGTCAGATACTACAATTATCTTGCCTGTTTTGTTGTTGTTGTTGTTGTTGCTGCTGCTGTTTCTACATGACCATATTTGAATATATATGGGTGGTTGTGGATTATTAAGCCACAGGTTTCTGGACCATGATAAACTACATCTACATCTTATTCAAGGAAAACAAACTGTGTATTCCTGAATCAGAGAACTCTTGTTCCATGACATCAACTTGGGATTTAGCAGATAGAGTTAAGGTTGTCTAGCTTTGGGAATTGGTGAGGACATTTTTTTTCAGTATGTAAAATAATCATAATAGCTAGAAGATTAATAGCAGCTATCATTTACTGGACAACCTCTATTTGTCAAGCATGATACTGGCCTTTCAAGTTGGATCATTTCATTTAATCCTTTAGATAATTCCATGAGATAGGCATCATGATTATTTCCATTTTTATAGATACTTAAATAAGACATCAGATTAAAACAAAACAAAACAAAATAAAACTAGCCCAGGATTCTATAGTTATGGAAATACCACACCTGGAATATGAAGCCAAGTACTTCAGTTCTCAAATATCATACCATAAATAAATTACGTATGGATGTTCTTAATTATGTATGCTTGGAAAGAAAGGTGTGTGTGTGTGTGTGTGTGCATGCGTGCACGTACACACATGCACCATCTTTCTACCTTGTACAAGAAGATGCCTAATCAACCTAGAGTTAGAGCCTAATGAACAAATTTGAACCCTCAGATTCATTTGTGCCTATATCCTGATGAGCTCTTCGCTGTTCAATATTAATCGGGTAATTTCATTTAAGTTACCTTTGGCAAGGTAATATGTAAGGTCTTCAGTTCTTTCCTAATGACAATGAAGATATTACATAGCATCTTTTGTTAATTCATTGATTGATTTAACATATGTGTTCACGATCCCTTTCTACTAAGCTAAGGTACTGAAGATTCAATTAACATGAAGCAGATTTTAGTTTCACTCTCAAACCTTATGTGAAGTAAGGCTTTAATGCACAATCAATAAATGATTGCTAAATAAGTGAATTATATATGAATTTCAAGATTTTTATAGACCAAAAATGTTGAACTAGGGGCGCCTGGGTGGCTCAGTGGGTTAAGGCCTCTGCTTTCAGCTCAGGTCATGATCCCAGGGTCCTGGGATTGAGCCCCGTATCAGGCTCTCTGCTCGGCAGGGAGCCTGCTTCCCCCTCTCTCTCTGCCTGCCTCTCTGCCTACTTGTGATCTCTCTCTGTCAAATAAATAAAATAAAATCTTAAAAAAAATGTTGAACTACAGTTGGACACATGCCTATAAACTTTGTGTGCAACAAACACTAGAGAAATGATAGAGATTTAAGGACACCCCCCACAATATTTACTATTTTGTGTCCTCATTTGTAGCCCAAAAACTGATACAAAGAAAAACTATCTTATTTGAAATTTTACTTCTTATATTTAGGCCAACAGTCAAATAAATGAGCAAAGAAACTTTGAAGCCAAATGTGGCCCAGATTTTCTTTTCTTTTAAGAAATGTTGTTCTTTCTCTTTTGTGTTTGTTTGTTTGTTTGTTTGTTTTGGCCTGACTTAAAACTCACACCTTCCACATCCAGACCAGATAAAATACTATGGAACAGGCATTTACTTACAGAACAGCTCTTTACAGGTCATGATTAACCTCAACTGCAGATTTCACTTCTAAGTGATGTCCTTTCTTTCTTTGCCCAATCAAATTGAACATTTCTGAAATTCTGTTCACTGAGGGATTATATTTTGTGGTGATTTAAAATAAGTATCAGTTGGGGTGCCTGGGTGGCTCAGTGGGTTAAGCCGCTGCCTTCGGCTCAGGTCATGATCTCAGGGTCCTGGGATCGAGTCCCGCATCGGGCTCTCTGCTCAGCAGGGGCCTGTTTCCCTCTCTCTCTGTCTGCCTATCTACTTGTGATCTCTCTCTGTCAAATAAATAAATAAAAAAAAAAAATCTAAAATAAGTATCAGTTGACCTGATTTTTCAAAATATATAAAATCCAGGGAGGTTATGCTATGCGCACTTGTGTAAAGTCATGGTATTTTAAAATATATAAAATCATTTGTTTGCATTTGTTTGCACTATATTCAGTAACCTAGAATGACTAAGTAGTCACAGTTAATCAGTGGGGTTATTTCCTCTTTTTTTGGATTGTTCATTATTAAGTACCTAACATAATACGTGTATAATATGATTCATGTTTATAAGAGAAATAAAGATAGAGAACCCAGTTACTATGAGTTTGAATTTTAGGTAGAGACAAGACACATAATGTTTGTTACAAAAACAATGGCCAACCTACAGAGATAATTGAAATGGAATGAGATTAGGATTGGCCAATAGTAGGATAATACAAGTGTAAACCATAAGTTTTACTGCAGAGTGAACTGTAGCACAGAAAATTATTTGGCTATAGAGTTTAAAGGCACAAAAGAATGTTTACTTCATACTTCAATGTCTCTAAAAATCTTCATCATCATCATAACCAACACTTCTTGAGCTCTCACATATTAATACATTAATTTTTACCAAACTGCTATAGCTTAAGGGCAAAAACTGTGCTCATTTTAGAGATAACGAAGCTGAGGCAGAAGATCTTGTCCAAAGCTAGGCATGTAGCAAATCCTAGAGCTGGTTTATATGCATTGTGACAGACAAATGGACCACTGATCTCACATTTTCACCTGCTTTTGAACAATACAGTTAGCTTGACAGTTTGTTTACACTGTATCATTTTATATAAACGATTCTACTGTTGGTAATTTTGTTCTGAAAGTACTATTAAAACATAAATCTCTGGGATGCCTGGGTGGCTCAGTTGGTTAAGCAGCTGCCTTCGGCTCAGGTCATGATCCCAGCGTACTGGGATCAAGTCCCACATCGGGCTCCTTGCTTGGCAGGGAGCCTGCTTCTCCCTCTGCCTGCCTCTCTGTCTGCCTGTGCTTGCTCCCTCTCTCTGACAATAAATAAATTTAAAAATCTTAAAAACAAACAAACAAACATAAATCTCTTTTTGTTTCAAGTTTTTATTTAAATTCTAGTTAGTTAACATATAGGTTAATATTAGTTTCAGGAGTAGAATTTAGGGATTCATCACTTACATATACCATCCAGTGCTCATCACAAGTGTCCTCCTTAACGCCCATCACTCATTTAGTTCATCCCCCAACCACCTCCTCTCCAGCAACCTTCAGTTTGTATTATACAGTTAAGAAAGAGTCTCTTATGGTAGGGCACCTGGGTGGCTCAGAGGGTTAAGCATCTGCCTTTGGCTCAGGTTGTGATCTCCAGGTCCTGGGATTTGGCCCTATGTTGGGCTCCTGGAATCTGCTTCTCCCTCTCCCTCGCCCTCACCCCATGCTCGTGCTCTATCTCTCTGTCTCAAATGAATAAATAAAATCCTTAAAAATGGAGTCTCTTGGGGAGAGGAGTCAAGATGGCGGAGAAGTAGCAGGCTGAGACTACATCAGGTAGCAGGAGATCAGCTCAATAGCTTATCTAAACATTGCAAACACCGACAAATCCAATGGGAGATCGAAGAGAAGAACAACAACAATTCTAGAAACAGAAAATCAACCACTTGCTGAAAGTAGGACTGGCGGAGAAGTGAATCTAAAACGACGGGAAGATAGACTGCGGGGGGAGGGGCCGGCTCCCGGCAAGCAGCGGAGCAACGGAGCACAAAATCAGGACTTTCAAAAGTCTGTTCCACTGAGGGACATTGCTCCAGAGGCTAAACCGGGGTGAAGCCCACGCGGGGTTAGCGTGGCCCAGGTCCCGCAGGGTCACAGAAGGATCGGGGGTGTTGGAGTGTCGGAGAGCTCGCAGGTATTAGAAGAGAGGAGCTGGCTACAGAGACAGAGCCGAGGACTGAACTCTCAGCTCGGGGTTACCTTGACCTGGTGGCGGGCTGGGTGAGCTCGGAGCGCGGCTGGAGGCTGGGGATATGGGAGTGATTGGGCGCTGTCCTCTGGGGGCGCACTGAGGAGTGGGGCCCCGGGCTCTTGGCTCCTCCGGGCGGGAGACTAGGAGGCCGCCATTTTCATTCCCATCCTCCGGAACTCTACGGAAAGAGTTCAGGGAACAGAAGCTCCCAAAAGCGAACCTGAGCGGATTACTTAGTCTGGCCCCCGATAAGGGAGGTGCAATCCTGCCTCGGGCAAAGACACTTGAGAATCACTACAACAGGCCCCACCCCCAGAAGATCAACAAAATATCCAGCCAGGACGAAGTTCATCTATCAAGGAAAGCAGGTTCAATTCCTAAGACAGCAGCAGAATTCCAGAGGAGGAGAAGCAAAGCACGGAACTCATGGCTTTCTCCCCATGATTCTTTAGTCTTGCAGTTAATTCAATTTTTTTTTCTTTTTTCAATTTTTTTTCTTTCTTTTTTCTTCTTCTGCTAAATTCTTTAAAACTTTTACCCTTTTCTTTTTTGACGTTTTTTGACTAGTTTATCTAAATTTATATATTTTTTCTTTATTTCTTTTATTTTTTAAATTTTTTTCTTTTTTTTTCTGAACCTCTTTTTATCCCCTTTCTCCCGCCCCCCCCCCCCACAATTTGGGGTCTCTTCTGATTTGGTTACAGCGCATTTTTCTGGGGTCTTTGCCACCCTTTTAGTATTTTATTTGATCCTTCATATCCTCCTATCTGGACAAAATGACAAGGCGGAAATAATCACCACAAACAAAAGAACAAGAGGCAATACCGAAGGCTAGGGACCTAATCAACACAGACATTGGTAATATGTCAGATCAAGAGTTCAGAATGACGATTCTGAACGTTCTAGCCGGGCTCAAAAAAGGCATGGGAGATATTAGAGAAACCCTCTCTGGAGATATTAAAGCCCTTTCTGGAGAAATTAAAGAACTAAAATCTAACCAAGTTGAAATCAAAAAAGCTATTAATGAGGTGCAATCAAAAATGGAGGCTCTCACGCTAGGATAAATGAGGCAGAAGAAAGAATTAGTGATATAGAAGACCAAACAATAGAGAATAAAGAAGCCGAACAAAAGAGGAACAAACAGCTACTGGACCACGAGGGGAGAATTCGAGAGATAAGTGACACCATAAGGTGAAACAACATTAGAATAATTGGGATTCCAGAAGAAGAAGAAACAGAGAGGGGAGCAGAAGGTCTATTGGAGAGAATTATTGGAGAGAATTTCCCTAATATGGCAAAGGGAACAAGCATCAAAATCCAGGAGATGCAGAGAACCTCCTTCAAAGTCAACAAGAATAGGTCCACACCCCGTCACCTAATAGTAAAATTTACAAGTCTTAGTGACAAAGAGAAAATCCTGAAAGCAGCCCGGGAAAAGAAGTCTATAACATATAATGGTAAAAATATTAGATTGGCGGCAGACTTATCCACAGAGACCTAGCAGGCCAGAAAGAGCTGGCATGATATATTCAGAGCACTAAACGAGAAAAACATGCAGCCAAGAATACTCTATCCAGCTAGGCTATCATTGAAAATAGAAGGAGAGATAAAAAGCTTCCAGGACAAACAAAAACTGAAAGAATTTGCAAACACCAAACCAGCTCTACAGGAAATACTGAAAGGAGTCCTCTAAGCAAAGAGAGAGCCTAAAAGTAGTAGATCAGAAAGGTACAGAGACAATATACAGTAACAGTCACCTTACAGACTCATAATGGCACTAAATTCATATCACTCAATAGATACCCTGAATGTTAATGGGCTAAATGCCCCAATCAAAAGACACAGGATACCAGAATGGATAAAAAAACAAAATACATCAGTATGGTGCCTACAAGAAACTCATTTTAGACGCGAAGACACCTCCAGATTTAAAGTGAGGGCATGGAAAACAATTTACCATGCTAATGGGCATCAGAAGAAAGCTGGGGTGGCAATCCTTATATCAGATCAATTAAATTTGAAGCCAAAGACTATAATAAGAGATGAGGAAGGACACTATATCCTACTCAAAGGGTCTGTCCAACAAGAAGATCTAACAATTTTAAATATCTATGCCCCTAACGTGGGTGCAGACAACTATATAAACCAATTAATAACAAAATCAAAGAAACACATCAATAATAATACAATAATAGTAGGGGACTTGAACACTCCCCTCACTGAAATGGACAGATCATCCAAGCCAAAGATCAACAAGGAAATAAAGGCTTTCAATGACACACTGGACCAGATGGACATCACAGATCTATTCAGAACATTTCATCCCAAAGCAACAGAATACACATTCTTCTCTAGTGCACATGGAACCTTCTCCAGAATAGATCACATCCTGGGTCACAAATCAGGTCTCAACTGGTATCAAAAGTTTGGGATCATTCCTTGCATATTTTCAGACTACAATGCTCTGAAGCTAGAACTAAATCACAAGAGGAAAGCTGGAAAGAACCCAAATACATGGAGACTAAACAGCATCCTTCTAAAGAATGAATGGGTTAACCAGGAAATTAAAGAAGAATTGAAAAATCTCATGGAAACAAATGATAATGAAAACACAATGGTTCAAATTCTGTGGGACACAGCAAAGGCAGTCCTGAGAGGAAAATATATAGCGGTACAAGCCTTTCTCAAGAAACAAGAAAGGTCTCAAGTACAGAACCTAACCCTACACTTAAAGGAGCTGGAGAAAGAACAAGAAAGAAACCCTAAACCCAGCAGGAGAAGAGAAATCATAAAGATCAGAGCAGAAATCAATGAAATAGAAACCAAAAATACAACAGAAAAAAAATCAATGAAACTAGGACCTGGTTCTTTGAAAGAATCAATAAGATTGATAAACCCCTGGCCAGACTTATCAAAAAGAAAAGAGAAAGGACCCAAATAAATAAAATCATGAATGAAAGAGGAGAGATCACAACTAACACCAAAGAAATACAGACAATTATAAGAACATACTACGAGCAATTCTACACCAACAAATTTGATAATCTGGAAGAAATGGATGCATTCCATCCATATATAAACAACCACAACTGAACCAGGAAGAAATAGAAAACCTGAACAGGTCCATAACCAGTAAGGAGATTGAAACAGTCATCAAAAATCTCCAAACAAACAAAAGCCCAGGGCCAGACGGCTTCCCAGGGGAATTCTACCAAACATTTAAAGAAGAACTCATTCCTATTCTCCTGAAACTGTTCCAAAAAATAGAAATGGAAGGAAAACTTCCAAACTCATTTTATGAGGCCAGCATCACCTTGATCTCAAAACTAGACAAGGATCCCACCAACAAAGAGAACTACAGACCAATATCCTTGATGAACACAGATGCAAAAATTCTTGCCAAAATACTAGCCAATAGGATTCAACGGTACATTAAAAGGATTATTCACCACGATCAAGTGGGATTTATTCCAGGGCTGCAGGGTTGGTTCAACATTCGCAAATCAATCAATGTGATAGAACACATTAATAAAGAAAGAACAAGAACCATATGATACTCTCAATAGATGCTGAAAAAGCATTTGACAAAGTACAGCATCCCTTCCTGATCAAAACTCTTCAAAGTGTAGGGATAGAGGGCACATACCTCAATATTATCAAAGCCATGTATGAAAAATGACCACAAATATCATTCTCAATGGAGAAAAACTAAAAGCTTTTCCACTAAGGTCAGGAACACGGCAGGGATGTCCATTATCACCACTGCTATTCAACATAGTACTAGAAGTCCTAGCCTCAGCAATCAGAAAACAAAAAGAAATTAAAGGCATCCAAATCAGCAAAGAAGAAGTGAAACTATCACTCTTCGCAGATGATATGATACTATATGTGGAAAACCCAAAAGACTCCACTCCAAAACTGCTAGAACTTGTACAGGAATTCAGTAAAGTGTCAGGATATAAAATCAATGCACAGAAATCAGTTGCATTTCTGTACACCAACAACAAGACAGAAGAAAGAGAAATTAAGGAGTCAATCCCATTTACAATTGCACCCAAAACTGTAAGATACCTAGGAATAAACCTAACCAAAGAGGCTAAGAATCTGTACACAGAAAACTTAAAGTACTCATGAAAGAAATTGAGGAAGACACAAAGAAATGGAATAATGTTCCATGCTCCTGGGTTGGAAGAATAAATATTGTGAAAATGTCTATGCTACCTAAAGCAATCTACACATTTAATGCAATCCCTATCAAAATACCATCCAGGGGCACCTGGGTGGCTCAGTGGGTTAAGCCGCTGCCTTCGGCTCAGGTCATGATCTCAGGGTCCTGGGATCGAGTCCCACATCGGGCTCTCTGCTCAGCGGAGAGCCTGCTTCCCTTCCTCTCTCTCTGCCTGCCTCTCTGTGATTTCTCTCTGTCAAATAAATAAAATCTTAAAAAAAAAATACCATCCATTTTTTTCAAAGAAATGGAACAAATAATATTCAAATTTATATGGAACCAGAAAAGACCTCGAATAGCCAAAGCAATATTGAGAAAGAAAGCCAAAGTGGGTGGCATCACAATTCCGGACTTCAAGCTCTATTACAAAGCTGTCATCATCAAGACAGCATGGTACTGGCACAAAAACAGACACATAGATCAGTGGAACAGAATAGAGAGCCCAGAAATAGACCCTCAACTCTATGGTCAACTAATCTTCGACAAAGCAGGAATGAATGTCCAATGGAAAAAGACAGCCTCTTCAATCAATGGTGCTGGGAAAATTGGACAGCCACATGCAGAAAAATGAAATTGGACCACTTCCTTACACCACACATGAAAATAGACTCCAAATGGATGAAGGACCTCAATGTGAGAAAGGAATCCATCAAAATCCTTGAGGAGAAGGCAGGCAGCAACCTCTTCGACCTCAGCCGCAGCAACATCTTCCTAGGAACAACGGCAAAGGCAAGGGAAGCAAGGGCAAAAATGAACTCTTGGGATTTCATCAAGATCAAAAGCTTTTGCACAGCAAAGGAAACAGTTAACAAAACCAAAAGACAACTGACAGAATGGGAGAAGATATTTGCAAACGACATATCAGATAAAGGGCTAGTATCCAAAATCTATAAGGAACTTAGCAAACTCAACACCCAAAGAACAAACAATCCAATCAAGAAATGGGCAGAGGACATGAACAGACATTTCTGCAAAGAAGACATCCAGATGGCCAACAGACACATGAAAAAGTGCTCCACGTCACTCGGCATCAGGGAAATACAAATCAAAACCACAATGAGATATCACCTCACACCAGTCAGAATGGCTAAAATTAACAAGTCAGGAGATGACAGATGCTGGCAAGGATGCGGAGAAAGGGGAACCCTCCTCCACTGTTGGTGGGAATGCAAGCTGGTGCAACCACTCTGGAAAACAGCATGGAGGTTCCTCAAAATGTTGAAAATAGAGCTACCCTATGACCCAGCAATTGCACTACTGGGTATTTACCCTAAAGATACAAATGCAGTGATCCGAAGTTGCATGTGTACCCGAATGTTTATAGCAGCAATGTCTACAATAGCCAAACTATGGAAAGAACCTAGATGTCCATCAACAGATGAATGGATCAAGAAGAGGTGGTATATACACATAATGGAATACTATGCAGCCATCAAAAGAAATGAAATATTGCCATTTGCGTCGACATGGATGGAACTAGAGGATATCATGCTTAGTGAAATAAGTCAATTGGAGAAAGACAACTGTCATATGATCTCCCTGATATGAGGACATGGAGATGCACATGGGGGGTTAGGGGGATAGGAGAAGAATAAATGAAACAAGATGGGATTGTGAGGGAGACAAACCATAAATGACTCTTAATCTCACAAAACAAACTGGGGGTTGCTGGGGGGAGGTGGGGTTCTGAGAGGGGGAGGGGGTTATGGACATTGGGGAGGGTATGTGCTATCGTGAGTGCTGTGAAGTGTGTAAACCTGGCGATTCACAGACCTGTACCCCTGGGGATAAAAATACATTATATGTTTATAAAAAAAAAAAATTAGAAGGGGAGGCAAACCATAAGAGACTATGGACTCTGAAAAACAACCTGAGGGTTTTGAAGGGGCGGGGGTGGGAGGTTGGGGGAACAGGTGGTGGGTAATATGGAGGGCACGTATTGCATGGAGCACTGGGTGTTGTGCAAAAACAATGAATACTGTTACGCTGAAAAAAATAAATAAATTAAAGAAAAAAAATGGAGTCTCTTGGGTTGCCTGGGTGACTCAGTCGGTTAAAGCCTCTGCCTTCAGCTCAGGTCATGATCCCGGGGTCCTGATATTGAGCACTGCATCTGGCTCTCTGCTCAGCGGGGAGTCTGCTTCCTCCTCTCTCTCTCTCTGCCTGCCTGTCTGCCTACTTGTGATTTCTGTCAAAGAAATAAATGAAAAATCGTTTAAAAAATGGAGTCTCTTTTGCTCTTATGATTTACCTCCCTCTCTTTTTTTCTTCTCCTTTCCCCTATGTTCATCTGTTTTGTTTCTTAAATTCCACGAGTGAAATCATATATTTGTCTTTCTCTAACATATTTCACTTAATATATTTTAGCTCCATCCGTGTCATTGCAAATGGCAAGATTTCATTCTTTTTGACAGCTAATATTTCATTGTGTGTACGTGTGTGTGTGTGTGTGTATCCATTCATTAGTTGATGGACATTTGGGATCTTTCCATAATTTGGCTATTGATAATGCTGCTATAAACATTGGATTGCATGTGTTCCTTTGAATCAGTATTTTTGTATTCTTTGAATAAACACCTAGTAGTGCAATTGCTGGGTTGTAGTTAACTCTTTGAGGAACCTCCATACTGCTTTCCAGAGTAACTACACCAGTTTGCATTCCCACCAACAGTGTGAAAGTGTTCCCTTTTATCTGGACCCTCACCAACATCTGTTCCACCCTATATTATTAATTTTAGCCATTCTCACAGGTGTGAGCTGATATCTCACTGTAATTTTGATTTGTATTTCTCTGATGATGAGTGATGTTGAACATCTTTTCATGTGGCTGTTCACCATTGGTACGTCTTCTTTGGAAAAATGTCTATTTGTGTCTTCTGCCCATTTATTAACTGGATTATTTGTTTTTTGGGTGTTGAGTTTGAGAAGTTCTTTGTAGAATACTAAAGGATACTAAACCTTTAACCATTTATCAGATATGTCATTTTCAAATATCTTCTCCCATTCTTTTAGTTTTGTTAATTGTTTCTTTCACTGTGCAGAAGCTTTTAATGTTGATGAGGACCCAGTAGTTCATTTTTGCTTTTGCTTCCCTAGACTCAGGAGACATGTCTGGAAAGAAGTCACTATGGCTGATGTCAATGATGTTACTGCTTGTGTTTTCCCCTAGGATTTTTATGGCTTCAAGTCTCACATTAAGGTCTTTCATCCATTTTGAATTTAATTTTATGTATGGCATAAGAAGCTGGTCCAGTTTCATTCTTTTGTATGAGACTGTCTTTTTCCCATTGGATATTCTTTCCTGCTTTATTGAAGATTAATTGACCATACAGTTGTGGGTTCATTTCCGGGTTTTCTATTCTGTTCTACTAATCTAATTTTGTGCTAGTATCATGCTGTCCTGATCACTATAGCTTTGTAATATAACTTGAAGTTCAGAATTGTGATGCCTCCAGCTTTGCTTCTCTTTTTCAAGGTTGCTTTGGCTATTTGAGGTCTTTTGTGGTTCTGTACAAATTTTAGGATTGTTTGTTGTAGCTCCATGAAAAATGTTGTTGGTGTTTTGACAGGGATTGCAACAAACAAAAGTTTGGGATCAGATGGCTTCACAGGCAAATCCTACCAAACTTCTGAAGAAGAGCTAATATCTACTCTTCTCAAACTATTCCAAAAAATAGAAAAGGAAGGAAAACTTCAAAATCCATTCTGTGTAGCCAGTATTATCGTGATACCAAAACCAGACAAAGATGCCACTAAAAAGAACTATAAGCCAATATTCCTGATGAACACAGATGCAAAAATTCTCATTAAAATATTATAAATCAGGGCACCTGGGTGGCTCCATCATTAAGTGTCTGCCTTGGGCTCAGGTCCTGATCATAAGGTCCTGGGATCAAACCCCACATCAGGCTCTCTGCTCATCGGGAAGCCTGCTTCTCCCTCTCTCACTCTCCCTGCTTGTGTTCCCTCTCTCACTGTGTCTCTCTCCGTCAAATAAATAAAATCTTAAAAACAAAATAAAATAAAATATTACAAATTGAATCCAACAGTGCATTAAAAGAATCATTCACCACAATCAAATGGGATTTATTCCTGGGCTGCAAGGGTAGTCCAATATTTATGAATCAATCAGTGTGACATACCACATTAATAAGAGATAGGATAAGAACCATATGATCCATTCAACAGATGCAAAAAGAGCATTTGACAAAGTATGACATCCATTCATGATAAAAACCCTCAACAATGTAGAAATAGGGGGATATACCTCAGTATCATAAAGGCCATATACAAAAACTCACAGCTAATATCATCCTCGATGGCAACAAACAGAGAGCTCTCCCTCTACAGTCAGGAACAGAGGGATTTCCACTCTTTCCACTGCTATTCAACACAGAACCGAAGTCTTAGCCTCAGTAATCAGACAACAAAAAGAAATAAAAGGCATCTAAATTGATAAGGAACAAGTCAAACTTTCAGTATTTGCAGATGACCTGATACTGTATACAGATAACCTGAAAGATGCGTCAAAAAACTGCTAGAACTGATAAATTCAGTAAAGTTGCCAAATAGAAAAACAACGTACAGAAATCTTTCACATTTCTATACACCAATAATGAAGAAGCAGAAAGAGAAGTTAAGGAATCAATCCTATTTACAACTGCACCAAAAAACAGAAGGAATAGGAATAAACCTAACCAAAGAGGTGAACGACCTGTCCCTTACTGAACTCTGAAAACTACAAAACGATGAGGAAAGATATTGAAGATGACACAGAGAAATGGAAAGAGCAGAAGAATACTGTTAAAATGTCTATACTACCCAAAGCAATCTACACATTTAATGCAATAGCTATCAAGATACTTCTTTTGATGGCTGCATAGTATTCCATTGTGTATATATACCACATCTTCTTGATCCATTCATCTGTTGATGGACATCTAGGTTCTTTCCATAGTCTGGCTATTGTAGACATTGCTGCTATAAACATTCGGGTACACGTGCCCCTTCGGATCACTATGTTTGTATCTTTAGGGTAAATACCCAGTAGTGCAATTGCTGGGTCATAGGGTAGTTCTATTTTCAACATTTTGAGGAACCTCCATGCTGTTTTCCAGAGTGGTTGGACCAGCTTGCATTCCCACCAACAGTGGAGGAGGGTTCCCCTTTCTCCACATCCTCGCCAGCATCTGTCATTTCCTGACTTGTTAATTTTAGCCATTCTGACTGGTGTGAGGTGATATCTCATTGTGGTTTTGATTTGTATTTCCCTGATGCCGAGTGACGTGGAGCACTTTTTCATGTGTCTGTTGGCCATCTGGATGTCTTCTTTGCAGAAATGTCTGTTCATGTCCTCTGCCCATTTCTTGATTGGATTGTTTGTTCTTTGGGTGTTGAGTTTGCTAAGTTCCTTATAGATTTTGGATACTAGCCCTTTATCTGATATGTCGTTTGCAAATATCTTCTCCCATTCTGTCAGCTGTCTTTTGGTTTTGTTAACTGTTTCCTTTGCTGTGCAAAAGCTTTTGATCTTGATGAAATCCCAATAGTTCATTTACTTTTTTTTTTAACACCTAGCTCAAATACTAGATAATCTGGACCGCTTTTTGAGAATTTAATGGAAAGATGACTTTTTGTTCAACTTTGTTTAAAGTCTTATCATAATCACCTATAGAAGCAGCTAGACTGACCAACTGACCTGATACATTGACTTTTTCTCAAATATCGGGTGTACTCTCAGAAACATTTTGGGCACACAAATGTAACATTCATTGTGCCATAAAAAGAACTCAAAGAAGCCGTGCATTATAGAAATCTGTTTTTTTGGTAACACCTAATATTCTGTCTTTAAAATCTTATCAGGTCAACTTCTACCTATGGAATCTCCTTATCATTACATTTAAATTCACTGCTTCTCTACTTTTTCAAGTCTTTTTTTTTTTTTTTTTTTTTTAATGAGAATAACTACTGTAGACAAAAAGGAACTTGGGAGTAAACTCTAATTCATTATTTACATGAATACATTCTTTTAAGTAGGAATAATTAATGGTGAGATCTATATACACTACATTTCCCTAAACACACATGAAGAATACCCTTGAATGAAACCTGAGTAGGAGCATGAATGGTCTTACATGGGAAAGAATTGTAAAAATGAGTTACATTTGGGAATACTTAGAAATTTTTCATTGAGCATCTAATATATACATAGATCAGAGAAAAATAAACATACAAACTAATTTATAATCTAGTGTGGGGATTCAAATGCTATAGAGAAACACATTTTTTTAAACAAAAAAAGGCCATACTCAGAATTTTCAGCATAAATGAAATTCTCTTAAAAAACTGTAACATGAAAAGTGCCTCTCATGTGTTTTCTAGCACTGTATCACAAGTAAACACATATTTGTGTGATTATTATTATTATTACTCTTAATGCAATTGCCTATTTCCTCAATATGACTATAAATTCTTTGTCTTTTTTGAGAATGATTTTCCTAGAATCCAGGCTCCATCCCTATGTTGAGAATGAATTTCCTAGAATCAAACATGGTGCCCTATTCTCAATAAGCAATTTTTGAATAGATAAGTTAATTGTCATATCTTAATTCTGTTTCTGAACTCCAACAATATAATGATATATTTAAATTTTCAAATTAGGAGAAAGCCTCCAAATAAAATTAAAAAGAATGATTTTATGCAGCTAAAGTTATTACTGAATTATTAGATGAACATTCTAGAAAGTTTAGCCTCAGGCAGAGAGATTCTAACTTGTATATCTGACAGGCTACTGTCCTGAACACATACAACCTAGATTAGGCTAAAAACTGAGGTAAATATAGTCAGTTCCCACAAAGAGGCATATTTTATTCTATAAATTTAATTCTTCATGTATTTATAAAGAATTATTTCCTGGAAAAATGAGGTATCCCAGACAACTATCAATTAGTATTTTATCAGTGTCTGATATGTTAAGCTGCGTAAAACACATAAAATATAATCCATAGGATCATGTATCCCTATTTTTAATCAAAGAATCAAAATAAATCCTAAAATGTCATTATATTCAGTGGAATATACTTCAGAAAAATTTTCTCAGATAATGCAATACATTAATTTCCTACCCAGGTAGTTAGGAGATCTGACAATCAAAGTTTATATTTCATCTTTGTGTTAAAAGGCAAATCATTTCCAAACTAAACCACTTTTTTTCTCTAAAGAGGAATCATGACTCTAGAGACAATCCTGCTGTTTCTCAGACCAATATTTTTGTTTTCATTGATAAAATTTAAGTAAGTTCCAATGTGCAATATTTGTCCTTCAGAGTTATAAATTATTTTCAGGTGCCAGACCTCTTTTTCTTACCACCTGAATTATTGCTGGTTCTGAATACCCACAAGTAGTGTATTTTTTCATTTCTGTTTTGCATTTTATCCTTTTATAGGCTGGAAGGATGATTTTATTTTTTTATTTATTTGGAAAGCCTAACAAACAGGAATCTCGGTACTGTACACAAGTAATCTCCTTCCTTGCAGGAAATTGCTCTTGAGTTACTGCCATCATTAGAGCCTCTACCAAATGCTAGAAGGAAAGAAGGAAAACACAAGAAAGAAAAAAAAAAAAAACACACAAGAAAAACCTCTTGACCCTTCACATTCCTTCTTTTGGTTGGCACAATGTGATTTGTTCATGTACATGTGGAATAATATCAGGTTAGCTAAGAGTTTTCTTCTAGTGTCCTAAGATTTGGTATAAAATAATGTTTTTGTAATTTTGTGAATCCATGTCAATTTCATGAATCATACTGTTGATGTCATTTAAAATATGCAGGAGTTTATACAAACTATTATTGAAAGGAGGTTAAAAATTCTTCAGCTTAAGAGAACTTGTTACACACTTCCTCCACCAGCATTGTTGTAGTAATGATGGCCCAGATGGGAGTGAACATCATTAGCCTAAACTGGTCCAGCCCTGTGGACAATGACCTAACAAGAGATGATGTTTCCTCAAGCAAAAATGGCAGAAACAGCAATTTGATTTTTTGCTTTTTTAAAATGTTCCAAAATGATCCAGTATCCTATCCTTCCTCTCACTCTGCAATTGCAACATCCTGCCATCTTACTGTTTAAGTAAAGAGTGAAAGTGAAATAGGCTACTTTTCTAAGCAGACTCAGATTTCTTTCCCTTTTTAAATTTTATTTTATTTTTAAATGTGTTGCAAAAAAAGGCCATACCACCAAGAGTAAGAATGCTATTTTAATTTTGTCAGACTCCTGTAATTTCCCGTTAGTCTGACGATTTTTTTAATCTAGTAGAACTCCTAATTTATACCCGAGAAGTACAAAACTTTTCTAGTAGATATACCTGTAGCTTTGGAACATTTTTCTTGACACTTAAATTTATTTTAGGACTTAAAAAATTTTATTAAGGATTTTATTAAAGACTATCTACCTGCTTGGTGTCCTTTTAGATCAAGTTACTCTTACCCTAGGTCTATGACAGTTCTAAGATTATACTCTGGAATCCAAGAAATACTTAGAGAAAAATAAAATAACTTCTCTAATCATGATATGAGAAGACTCAGCTTACAGATGGCAAGTCACAATGACTAAACTAGGAGGTTATTGCTCAGAGTCTAATTCTGTCACAAATAATATAGGAATCCTGGTTTTCCCAGTCTGTAATTTTTGGAGTTTACTAAAAACTTTCCTTCATAGTAATATCAGAAGAAACATTTGACCTCTCAACCATAATAAGCCACTGAGCCACATTTGGGAATATGGCATACAGAAACCTAGTATTCTCATCCATTTCCTCTTCAATAATATAGGAGGTACTTAGTTGGGTCTTACTATATCAAGCCTTAATTTTCACGGTTTACTTGGGCCTTTGAGAGGCTGACTCCACTGAGAATGGAGAATTCACCAAAGTTACATACTTCTTTATGTCTGTCACCAAAGGCTTAATCATGTGCCATTCATAAATGCTTCCAAATCCCAACACCATAAAACAACAAAAGTATATTTCTTCCTTATGCTACTTGTATATTGTAAGTCAGTAATGGGTAGAGGAGGGACAGTCCCCTAATCAGCCACCCAAGAACCAGGCTGACAGAGAAACCTCCATCAAATGCTGAATGCCATTCCAGAGCACATGTTATTCCTGAGGTTTTGAACTGCCAAGAAAACGCCTGGCATGGAAATGTCGTACATTACTTGTGCTTATATATAACTCACAGGCCAGAACTACTCAAACATTCCCATTCAACCACAAGCAGAACCAGAAATAAAACTCCACCATTTCCCCACAAAGGGGAAGGAAATAGAGATACTTGTTTTTGTTTTAAGATTTTATTTATCCATTTGACAGAAAGAGACACAGTGAGAGGGAGAACCAGCAGGGGACAGGGGAGAAGGTAAAGCAGACTTCCTGCCACACACAGAGCCCCATGCAGGGTTCAATCCCAGAATTCTGGGATCATGACCTAGGCTGAAGGTAGATGCTTAAGGACTGAGCCACCCAGGCACCCCAAAATAGAGATATTTGATAAATAGCATCCATGACTACTGGTCCTCCTTTCTATCAAAAATTCACCCTCCTTCCCACACTGAAAATCTGTTACCTCCCTCCCCACTTTCAAGGGTTCATTTAATTCCTGCACCAAACCAGAGTCCAGGAAGTCAGAAAGACAGATGCTATCTCTATATGAATTCTAGTATTCGCTTCCTACTTCTAGATTCTAGCAAGTTCCATGTAATAACAATTTCACAGAGTATTTTATTGTTGTTGTTTGTTTGGACACATGCTTCTCTGTAACTTGAAAACTTTATGTTGCTTTGGGCCTATCAGTTTTCAGAAGAAAAGTCATACACATACACATTGATGATTACCTTAATAGATGTTAAGAAAAACAGGTAATGTATAACATATTATCTCAGCAATGAGTATATGAGTGTGAGTGTGAGTACTATACTTTTGATTTCAGCTATGCAAAAGGTAAGTTCTGAGCATACTTTGTTGTTCAAAACCTTCTGTTATATTTTATCCGTTAGAGATGAATGGCAGTTGTCTATTCCAACTCACCTTCTCACCCAGTCTCCAGACCTTCTGTTTCTTTTCATTTCTCTTTGTTCCTCTCTTCCTTGCAGTGCTTTGTAAATACAGCCAACAGAAATGAGCAAAGGTTGCTGATATTCTGACCTCCTCTTTAGGAATACAACTCTTCAGGTATAGTATTTGTCTTTACCACCATTGCAGGCAAAAGTTTACCAAATGTTTTGCCACTGCATTACAAACTCCATTCTCCAGTCCTTAAATTACAGCTTTTATTCTGTTTGCCAAATGGTCTATAATTGATTTTGTGGCAGTAACATACCCTATCTAGGCACCAGTTTCTACATCAGTAAGGATAGGCTGAATTATGCTATAACAGCAAAAAAACCTGCAAAATCTTAGTGGCTTGTAACAACAAAAATTTACTTCTTGGTCACACTGCACTTGTCAAGGATACAAAGAGAATTCTCTCAGGATGATGGAGTAGGCACAACCTTAAACACTGCTAGTTGTCATGGCAAAGGGAAAAAAAAAGATGTTTTAGGAAGACTCAAAAAAGTAATTAAATGTGCAGTCTGGAAGTAACATTCTCATTAACCATAATTAATCACATAGTTACAATAATCTGTAAGAAAGCCAGAAAATGCAAGTATAACATGTAACTAGGAGGAAGAATTAGAAATACTTGGCCAATAACCACAATCACCAATGGAAAGTAGTCCTCAAAATGACTTAAACTGAATCTGAGGAAAACCTATATACTGTAGGTACAAGATACATAATTTACAGGCATAAATTTTAGGTTAAAGACAAACACATAATGAATCAGCAACATTAGGCTACTAACTTTTACTAAAACTAAAATAGATTTTTTAAAATAGATTTTTAAATACTGACTTCAGACTTTAATTGAAATTTCTCATTTGAATAATAACAAATTACATACTTCCTCCATTTAATGAAATTTTATTGAATTGTAAAAACCTATCTTCTAGAAAGTAGTGATTATGGAGTAATAAGCCAATTTCTGTATTTAGAAAAAAATTAAATATGTATTGCATATGTATCACTTATATCCCATTTTAATCATGATTTTCATATACAGTTCTTTATACATATTATAGATTAAAGTGCTTCTGAGTTATATTTTATATTATTTGATTATTTTTTTTTCTAGCAATATGCCTTTTATTGTACATTTTTTTTTCCATTTTATTTATTTTTTCAGCGTAACAGTATTCATTCTTTTTGCACAACACCCAGTGCTCCATGCAAAACGTGCCCTCCCCATTACCCACCACCTGTTCCCCCAACCTCCCACCCCTGACCCTTCAAAACCCTCAGGTTATTATTTGATTATTTATAATAAAACTTTAATAGATATTAAGAAAAAGGTGAAATATTACACATACCAAAACAATTGTATTAGTTCTCATGCAATGCATAAATCATATTAATGTCTATTAATTTTTATAACAAGAAGAGTTTGAAGTATTTGTTGTTTCTGCACAGGCACAATAATACTCTTAATCTTCTAATTATACATCATAGGGGCACCTGGGTGGCTCAGTCAGTTAACTGGCTGCCTTCGGCTCAGGTCATGATCCCAGGTAGTGGGATCAGGCCCCTAATCTGGCTCCCTGCTCAGGGAGAAGCCTGCTTCTCTCTCTCCCTCTGCCTGCCACTCCCCTGCTTCTGCTTGCTCTCTCTCTCTCTGCCAAAAAAAAAACAAAAAACAAAACTTAAATAATTATACATAATAAATCTGTATTTAACATCAGCATTCATCTTTATATAAATATAATTATTTTTATTTTTGAAGGTGGAATTGTGATTTGACCAAATGTATATGTGATTTTGTTTTTTTCTGAGTCTTTATTTCTTTTTCACTTTTTTTTTTTAATTGAAGTAGAGCTGACACACTGTTACATTAGTTTCAGGCATATAACACAGCAATTCAAACTCTGTACTTTATGCTGTGCTCACTACAAGTTTAGCTACTGTTACCATACAACACTATTATAATACTTTCCACTGTATTCTCTCTGCTGTATCTTTTATTCCCATGACTTATTCATTCCGTAACTGGAGGCCTGTATCTCCCACTCCCCTTCACCCATTTTGTCCATCCCCCCCCACACTTCCCATGTACATAAAAATTTCGTCAGTAATTTAAAGTGACCAACTCAGTTCATCCCAGCCATTCTGTATTGATATTCCTCAGCTTTCTATTCTTGGCTTCTTCTCTTCTAGCTGTACACAACCCATTTGAGAAATCATTCCCATTTATCTGTGAAGGCTTCCAATTCCTTAATTTCAATCAAGTCTTTGTTTATATTTTTAAATACATCTATCATATTTTGATGTTTTAACTATTGATGTAGGGTTAACACTTTAAATTGAGAAAAAATGTATTCCAGCTTAATGAAATTTTAGACCTCTGACATAAATTGCAGAAATCTTACTTCAGAGGACTAGCTGTTTTTGTTTGTTTTTGAAGAGTATTATTTAGATTATAATGTACTTTAAAGTATTTCTCTAATTTTTTTGAGAATTCTGTTCCTTGGGTTTTGTAAGTCCTTAAAAAAAAGGCACGTAGTTCAAAGAAAATTATTAAATTAGTCATGAAAATGACCTCTTGCTTTATGAATTCAATGGCTTCTTTTTTAAAAGATTTTATTTATTTGAGACAGAGAGAAAGTGGGAGAGAGAGAGAGGGCACACACATGAGCCAGGGGAGGAGCAGGGAAGCAGACTCCCTGCCAAGTAGGGAGCCCAACCGGGACTTGATTCCGAGACCCCGGAATCATGACCTCAGCTGAAGGCAGATGCTTAACTGACTGAGTCACCCAGGCAACCAATTCAATGGATTCTTGAATGTCAAATGATACATTGCTGCCCACTGAAGTCCCTGAGTATATGTGTACTCTTCTTGCTCTATTCAGAAATTTCAAGATTGGGTTAAACTCTTACTAAATATTTATCTTTCAAGGTCTTCTTTTGTGACATTAGCATCTTCGTGTACAAATGAATAACTCATTGATATGTAATAAACTGATGTCAAATATGGATTGCCAACCGACTTTTTTTTTTAAAGATTTTATTTATTTATTTGACAGATAGAGATCACAAGTAGGCAGAGAGGCAGGCAGAGAGAGAGAAGAGGAAGCAGGCTCCCCGCCAAGCAGAGAGCCCGATGCGGGCCTCGATCCCAGGACCCTGGGATCATGACCTGAGCGAAAGGCAGAGGCTTTAACCCACTGAGCCACCCAGGCGCCCCGCCAACAGCTTGGAAGCATGAAAGTCTTCTTCAGTCAGTGCTCAATATTAAATTGTATCCAGTTTATGAAAAGGTATATTTACTTATTAATTTAAGTGATGATATTTCCTCCCTTTATTTCAATCAACAACTTAATCCATAGGTAATAAAAAAAAGAAATGTGTCTTCAGTCATTTTTAGTTTATTTATGAATTAGATGGCAAATAATCAATTTTTTTTTCAGGGACACAATTAATGAAAATCCTTGTCCTTAGATAATTTTGCTCAATGATTAGGAATGTGTATAAAAAATTCTAGGGGCCCCTGGGCAGCTCAGCTTGTTGAACGACTGCTTTTGGCTCAAGTCATGATCCTGAAGTCCCAGAATCTAATCCCACATCTGGTTCCCTTGTCAGCAGGGAGTCTGCTTCTTCCCCTGACCCTTCACTTCTCATGTTTTTTTTTTCCCTCTCTCACATAAATAACATCTTAAAAAAGAAAAAATTCTAGAATCTAGAGGGTTTTTTGTTGTTGTTGTTTTAGTAATTTACCTTTTTTTTCTTCCCTTTTGGCCAAACATGAATTCCTATGGTAAAGTAATAAAGATTAAATTTGTTTAGCTATAAATGACATCAAGGATGGAGTAAGCAAGTGAATTCATTATCTTTTGTTTATTTTCCTAATGCCCTCCACAGACTGACAGACACTTAAACTACCCTCTCTTCTGCCTATGCCCTGTGTCTGTCTCAGTGTGAAATTAGTTGCTTCACTTTATACACAAATAGCACCAAGGGCTTATTTCCCATTTGTATGTGTCATGACTTTAGAAAAGACATCTCTGTGAGACTTTAAAATTACTTCTTCTAATCAAATGCTGCATTTAAACATCATGTATTGTGAGTTTCTGCAAAAAGCATTTGCACAAGGGATTCTCAATAAAACTATTAATGTAATACTATGTACCTATATTTGTTTTCTTTTCATATTTTATATAAATGCTCAGGATTTATGTTGGCTGTATTTTATTTTACAAACATAAACAAAATTATTCATTTTATCATTTATTCACTGAATGTCTACTGAACTCCTTTTACGGACTCAGGCACCATTATAAGTATAGTGCATAGAATTGTGACTAAATCTGTGAAGGTTTCTTGGTAAAATCTTAAATGTGATGTTGGAAAGACAGAAATACATAAAATAACAAGTAAATCAATTACTCTGCATACCATCTGACCTTTAATTACAGTTAGAGATAATATCAGAGTGCCATGGGGACATTGGTTGCTTGAGTTTTTTATAAACAATAAATCTAAGCCTTAACAATTAGATTCCTTATATACCAATATTTATATTACACTTTATACGTGTATTATTTATAATTTTACATTTATATAATACATATACAATACTATATAAACTAAACTATCTGAATCTCTGATTTTTTAAAAACACTATGAAAAGTTACAAATTTCACTAATACACTTTTGAAAAATTTGAGAAATTTAAAGGTTTATTCATTTTTTTTCTTTTAAGCATAGTAGAGTTAAACATTATTTCATGTTTTCACCGAGATGATTTCAGAAATGTGTGTGTGTTTCAAATATTTCTATAATTGTATGTTTGGGAACTCAGATTAATTTTGCAAAGTGATTGATTTTAATTTCACTTTTTCATGAATAAACACAAATTATCAGGCAAGATTCCAATCTGAAGATCAGTAAGTCTTAGTTCCACACTACTGGGAGCTAAGAAGAGAATTTTGAGAGTCTAAACATCATTCTGAGAGGAATGACAAGCTATAGTTCTAATTGAAAAAGATCTTTTTGAAGGCAAGCAAATGTGAATAATGTTGAAGGGCAAGGGGAAAGCTATGGCTTTTCAAGGACAACTGAACTGATATCAATGTGAGAGAATCTCAGGCACCCAAGAACATGGACATAGTCATCCCTCTGAGCAATAAGGCAGAGTAGTTGAGTTATGACAAAAAAACAACATACAGCTTGAGAAAGGCACATGCTGCAAACAAAACAAGAAAACAGTAGTTTAAAATATGCTCCACAATTTAGGTTACATAATCCAAAATGTGCTGTTGAAATATTAATGAATGAAACAACCTACAGAAGTCTAACATTAATTCCCTCTCTCTCTTCTTCCAAGTGTACATAGAGGTGTACCCCTCAGACACACCAACATAGTGTAGGAAGAACATAGGCAAATCAATTTCTTCCACTTAAGACAATATATGCTCTATAAGGGCAGAGCTATTGCATACTTTCTATCTCTCTAGCTCCCCATTAACCCAAATACTGCCTAGTTCACAATAAGCTGCTAAAGTATTTTTAATGAATAACTGAACCACTTCTGTTTCAAAAGGAAGGAGATCCTAATGAGTATCTCTGTAGTTCTACTATAAAGTACAAAGACAGGTGCTCAGAATCAGAAATAGAAAAACACTGATTTATGACTCAACTGCTTATTATGTAAGCAACCCTAGCAGTAGCAAGGATTTTTTTTCATATGCACACTGTACAGTAGATCATAAAGTATAACATATAAACAATTTATACCAAGCTTGAAATTATAACCAATCTATTAATTTAAAATTGTTTAGGGGTGCCTGTGTGGCTCAGTGGGTTGGATCCTCTGCCTTCGGCTCGGGTCATGGTCCCAGGGTTCTGGGATCGAGCCCCACATCAGGCTCTCTGCTCAGCGGGGAGCCTGCTTTCTCCTCTCTCTCTCTCAGCCTGCCACTCTGCCTACTTGTGATCTCTGTCAAATAAATAAATAAAATCTTTAAAAAAATTGTTTATATTAAATTTTTAGAATAGTTTATAATTCTTTGAAACAAAATAATGTAATTAGGAGATTATAAATCATAATCAGTAAATGTCTGACAAGAAAAGCCTACCTAAAAATTCACTAAGGCAGGATTGGAAGAGAGTATAACGTCAGAAAAGGGATCAGGCTTTATGCTTTTATCAGAGCTTTTCCAATAGGGTATGAGGTGATGCCTTGGAGAATTCTAATCCCCACTTATAGTTGCACCAAAAACTGTAAGTTACCTAGGAATAAACCTAACCAAAGGGGTAAAAGGTCTGTACTCTGAAAACTATAGAACACTTACGAAAGAAATCAAAGATGACACAAAGAAATGGAAAAACATTCCATGCTCATGGATTAGAAGAATACTGTTAAAGTGTTTAAAGTATCCAGAAGAATCTACACATTTGTGCAATCCCTATCAAAACACACATTTTTCACAAAGCTAGAACAAACAATCCTAAAATTTGTATGGAACCACAAGACCCTGAATAGCAAAGCAATCTTGAAAAAGAAAAACAAAGCTAGAGGCATCACAATTTCAGACTTCAAGCTATATTAAAAAGCTGTAGTCCTCAAGACAGTATGGTACTGACACAAAAACAGACACATGGAACAGAATAGAGAACACAGAAATGTACCTACATCTACATGGTCAACTAATATATGACATATCAGGTAACAATAACTAATAGGAAAAAGAAAGTCTCATCAACAAATGGTTCTGGGAAAACTGGATAGCAACACAAAGAAGAATAAAACTGGACCACTTTCTTGTGCCATACACAGAAATTAATTCAAAATGTATGCACGACCTAACTGTGAGATAAGAAACTATCAAAATCGTAGAGAAGAAGACAGGCAATAACATCTTTCATATCTTCTGCAGCAACTTCTTACTAGGCACATCTCTGGAGGCAAGAGAAACAAAAGCAAAAATGAACAATTGAGACCTCATCAACATTAAAAGTTTCTGGACAGTGGAGGAAACAATCAACAAACTAAAAGTCAATGTACAGAATGGGAGAAGATGTATGCAAGTGACGTATCTGATAAAGGGTTAGTATCCAAAATCTATAACGAAATTCTCAAACTCAACACCCAAAAAACAAATAATCCAGTTATGAAATGGGCAGAAGACACAAACAGACATTTTTCCAAAGAAGACATACAGATGGCAAACAGACACATGAAAAGATGCTCAACATCACACATCCTTAGGGAAATACAAATCAAAACCACAATGTGATACCACCTCATACCTATCAGAATGGCTAAAATTAATAACACACACAACAGATGTTGGCGAGGATGTGGAGAAAGGAGAATCCTCTTACAGTGCTGGTCGAATGAAAACTGGTGCAGTTTTCAAACTGGAAAATAGGATGGATGTTCCTCAAAAAGCTAAAACTAGAACTGCCGTACAACCCACCAACTGCACTACTAGGTATTTATCCAAAGGATACAAAAATACTGATTCAAAAGGGCACATGCACCCCAGTATTTATAACAGCATTATCAAATATAGCCAAATTTGGAAAGAGCCCAAATGTCCATAAACTGATGAATAAATAAAGAAGTGGTGTGTACACACACACACACACACACACACACACACAGAGAGGAATAGTACTCAGCCACCAAAAAGAATGAAATCTTGCCATTTTCAATGATGTGGATGGAGCTAAAGTGTATTATTCTAAGTGAAATAAGTGAGGCAGAGAAAGAAATATATCATATGATTTCACTCATATGTGGAATTCAATAAATAAAATAGATGAACAAAGGGGAAGGAGGAGGAAAAAAAAGAAAGAAAGAAAGAAGGAGGAAGGCAAACCCTAAGAGACTACTAACTACAAACAGGGTTGCTGCAGGGGAAGTGGGTAGGGGATGGGCTACATGGACGAAGCATGTTAAGGAGGACACTTGTTATGATGAACACCAGGTATTTTAGGTAAGTAATGAATCACTAAATTCTCCTGAAACCAGTATTACACTATATGTTAACTAACTAGAATTTAAATAAAAAACTTTAAAAAATACAAAAAAAAAGTCAAACTAATTTTCTATAAACACATTTCCTAAATTAAAAGTAAAGAAACTTAGATACCATTAATCTTATAAAACTCTAAATTCTATCAGTAACCAGATGGATAGTTACTATTTAAGAAATTTATTTAGAATTTTATATAACAATAGAGATGTAAAGAAAGTTATCTAGTTTTCTATTTCAAATAGCACAGCCTTATTTCATCTAATTCCTCTTTTTTTTTCCCATTTTATTTATTTTTTCAGCATAACAGTATTCATTCTTTTTGCACAACACCCAGTGCTCCATGCAAAACGTGCCCTCCCCATTACCCACTACCTGTTCCCCCAACCTCCCACCCCTGACCCTTCAAAACCCTCAGGTTGCCCCAACCTCCCACCCCTGACCCTTCAAAACCCTCAGGTTGTTTTTCAGAGTCCATAGTCTCTTATGGTTCGCCTCCCCTCCCCAATGTCCATAGCCCGCTCCTCCCTCCCAATCCCACCTCCCCCCAGCAACCCCCAGTTTGTTTTGTGAGATTAAGAGTCATTTATGGTTTGTCTCCCTCCCAATCCCATCTTGTTTCATTTATTCTTCTCCTATCCCCCTGCCCCCCCATGTTGCTTCTCCATGTCCTCATATCAGGGAGATCATATGATAGTTGTCTTTCTCCGATTGACTTATTTCACTAAGCATGATACGCTCTAGTTCCATCCACGTCGTCGCAAATGGCAAGATTTCATTTCTTTTGATGGCTGCATAGTATTCCATTGTGTATATATACCACCTCTTCTTTATCCATTCATCTGTTGATGGACATCTAGGTTCTTTCCATAGTCTGGCTATTGTAGACATTGCTGCTATAAACATTCGGGTACACGTGCCCCTTCGGATCACTATGTTTGTATCTTTAGGGTAAATACCCAGTAGTGCAATTGCTGGGTCATAGGGTAGTTCTATTTTCAACATTTTGAGGAACCTCCATGCTGTTTTCCAGAGTGGTTGCACCAACTTGCATTCCCACCAACAGTGGAGGAGGGTTCCCCTTTCTCCGCATCCTCTCCAGCATCTGTCATTTCCTGACTTGTTAATTTTAGCCATTCTGACTGGTGTGAGGTGATATCTCATTGTGGTTTTGATTTGTATTTCCCTGATGCCGAGTGACGTGGAGCACTTTTTCATATGTCTGTTGGCCATCTGGATGTCTTCTTTGCAGAAATGTCTGTTCATGTCCTCTGCCCATTTCTTGATTGGATTGTTTGTTCTTTGGGTGTTGAGTTTGCTAAGTTCCTTATAGATTTTGGATACTAGCCCTTTATCTGATATGTCGTTTGCAAATATCTTCTCCCATTCTGTCAGTTGTCTTTTGGTTTTGTGAACTGTTTCCTTTGCTGTGCAAAAGCTTTTGATCTTGATGAAATCCCAAGAGTTCATTTTTGCCCTTGCTTCCCTTGCCTTTGCCGTTGTTCCTAGGAAGATGTTGCTACGGCTGAGGTCGAAGAGGTTGCTGCCTGTGTTCTCCTCAAGGATTTTGATGGATTCCTTTCTCACATTGAGGTCCTTCATCCATTTGGAGTCTATTTTCGTGTGTGGTGTAAGGAAGTGGTCCAATTTCATTTTTCTGCATGTGGCTGTCCAATTTTCCCAGCACCATTTATTGAAGAGGTTGTCTTTTTTCCATTGGACATTCTTTCCTGCTTTGTCGAAGATTAGTTGACCATAGAGTTGAGGGTCGATTTCTGGGCTCTCTATTCTGTTCCACTGATCTATGTGTCTGTTTTTGTGCCAGTACCATGCTGTCTTGATGATGACAGCTTTGTAATAGAGCTTGAAGTCCGGAATTGTGATGCCACCAACTTTGGCTTTGTTCTTCAATATTCCTTTGGCTATTCGAGGTCTTTTCTGGTTCCATATAAATTTTAGGATTATTTGTTCCATTTCTTTGAAAAAAATGGGTGGTATTTTGATAGGGATTGCATTAAATGTGTAGATTGCTTTAGGTAGCATAGACATTTTCACAATATTTATTCTTCCAATCCAGGAGCATGGAACATTTTTCCATTTTTTTGTGTCTTCCTCAATTTCTTTCATGAGTACTTTATAATTTTCTGTGTATAGATTCTTAGTCTCTTTGGTTAGGTTTATTCCTAGGTATCTTATAGTTTTGGGTACAATTGTAAATGGGATTGACTCCTTAATTTCTCTTTCTTCAGTCTTGTTGTTGGTGTACAGAAATGCAACTGATTTCTGTGCATTGATTTTATATCCTGACACTTTACTGAATTCCTGAACAAGTTCTAGCAGTTTTGGAGTGGAGTCTAATTCCTCTTGACAGCTGTCTGAAGGTCTGCCAGGTGGTGAACATGAGACATTCTGGGCTTGGACTAATACATGGGGACAGACGACTTCTACAGAGTCACAGAACAAAGAAAGGGACCTATTGTTCTACTGTGTTTATCTCTTGTCTGTACACAAATTACTTACGACACCTTTGGATGGATTGCTCAGATCCAGCTTCTGAGAGACTAGAGGAATGTGAGCACCTATTGTTCGATGTGGCATTGCTGTAAACTCACAGCAGTAGTGCAGAAGGCAACTTGGGATGCTTTTTGTAGGAAATGGTTTATAGGAAGTGCCATAACTTCAAATAAATGTTTTAAAACCTAAGCTGATTACAACTCCATTTCCATAAACATATTTGAGCTCATTTGTGTATATACAGATACAAACTCAAATGCACCATCTTGTCTCCAGCACTCTTCGATCTAGGACATAGGAATCACTTTCCTTTTTCTGTGCAGTATTCCCTCAGCCTGGAATTCCACTCACCATTGTTCATATCCTCCTCATATCAATTATCTGGTCTTACACTGTAGGTAATGTTTAAATCTTCCCATGTCACTATATTTTACTCACTTTCTATCATTCCATAACATTCAGATACACCTCACACATTCAATAAGTGACAAAATATGCTTTAAAAAAATTTTTTAAGATTTTATTTATTCATTTGACAGAGAGAGAGAGAGTACAAGTAGGCAGAGAGGACGGCAGAGAGAGAGGAGGAAGCAGGCTCCCTGCTGAGCAAGGAGCCTGATGTGGGGCTCGATCCCAGGACCCTGAGATCATGACCTGAGCTGAAAGCAGAGGCTTAATCCACTGAGCCACCCAGGCACCCGCTTTAAAATTTTTAATGAGAACACTGTATCATTGAACATATATGTCACAAAGAGCATGATACTCTGGAAAAGTATAAAATCATTTTGTTTACATATTATATACATTTGGAGTTATAGTAATCTATTCCTATGCTAAGATTTTCAATATTTGACTATTATTTTCATTTATATAATTCATACAATTGTTAACTTTTTATGCTTCAAGGTTATCATTTTATAAACCTGGATAGTTGTTGCCCTGTATCTCTGTATTATGTAAATTAAATAGATTCCATATAACTATATTATAGACCTGTCACTAGAGGAGTTTCATTTATTGAAGTCATAAATTTCACATTGCAGTGATATACTGTTACTGGCTTTTCATTGTTTTATTAAGAAGAATTTTTCCCCATGTGATATTTTAAACAGAAACTGCAGTTTTTAAATAAATATATAAACATAATTACAAATATTAAATATCAAGCACCCTTTAAGTCAGTGGCTACGACCAGAAAATCTTAATTTAATAGCCAAAGATTTCCATGTTATCATGAGAATGATGTATTCTTTTAAGTCATAGTTTTTAAGGAGCTCACAGTAACATTTTAACTAATTTCTACTTAGTTTTATTTCTACAAGTAACTAAATCAGTGACAGTTTTGTCATTTCCATTTCTGTTCTTGGTTTCATCACTTGGAAATTTGTATGGATTACCCAGCCTTTCCCCAAAGAACAGTGAGGCTTGAATATAAATTAAGTCCTCAAGCATTCTCTTTCAAGTGCAGGATCACTGGGTTAATCTCTACATGAAACAGTCTGGTTGCAGAATGGAAGATCTGCCATGTGGACTAACGCTGGCAAAGTCAATATATTTTAAGGGATTTATCATGACACACTTTTCAAAAGTTTCTTCATAAGAACCCTGTGTGGTCTACACTAATCTAATGACTTTGATTTGCTTTGATATTTAATTGAAACACAGCTTTATCTTGTATCTTTATGTTTTCAGGCAAACAAAGAACTAAAGAAACTGATCCCTTTGGACTACTGCTTTTGGCAATAGATCAGACTCAAGGCATGCGCATTATTTCATTTTAGTGTTTGTTTTATTTTAGGTAATAATTGGAAGATGATAACAGATGGGAAATTAGGACGGCTACAGATTAAAGGTTAAAGGATTGGTGGTTAGACATTTTCAAAATAATGCCCACACTAAAAATATCTAATGAATGATGCAGGATACATAAATCCCTCCTTTTAAAATCTCTATCCCTAGATATGAATATTTAAAGAAGCATAAGGATTACATATAGCATAACAATAGGATGCAGCTTGAGGAATTATTGGTATATTTAGAAATCCCTATTTGAATGAGATGCTCACTATTTTTGCACATTCATATTGGCAATATGGTTTATAGAAAAGACTAGTAGTTGTACCATTTAATATTTCTAGTAATCTTTTAATGTTAGTAGGTAAAGGGAAAAATGGTAACTTATGAAGTAATTTAATAATACAACAGTAAAGCAGCCTTGGCCAGAAGTTTTATCTAACACTTAAGATATTATTTCTTTGCCTATCCCCATCACAGCCCAAATGATAATATCTCTCACTGACATCCCCACTCAGAAAAGATTCTTGAAGATTTAAAGAATTAAAAATATAGTGTCGAGTGCCTGGGTGGCTCAGTTGGTTAAAGCATCTGCTTTCATCTCTGGTCATGATCCCCAGGTCTTGTGATCAATCCCAGATCAGTGGGGAGTCTGCTTCTAACTCTAACCTTCCCCCCTGCCCCTGATATCACTCTCTCTCTCTCTCCTTCACTCAAATAAATAAATAAAATCTTTATATATATACATATATATATTTATACCTATGTATAATATACATTATATAATACATTATACAATATACAACATTATACATATATATACACATACACACATACACACACATACATATATATATAGTCACAGAAAGTACTTCAGTAATACTTAAAAAGAAAATTCATATATAGAGGGAAATTATAAGAAAAGATGACTTAGGAGAACATAACTTTAGAAGATATTTAATGTGATAAGCAGCTTATCTCTTCAATTCTTTAAAACATTTCTCTAGTCCTCTAAACATTTCTCTAGTCCACTGTGTTTGTGTATTTCTGTCCTGGTTTGTGGCTATGTTTCTCTCCCTTTCTGCTTCCTCTTTTCTGCCTTTACAGTTCTGGCTAACCATGCTATAAACTAAAAGATGAAAGCATTTTTTGTTTGTTTATTTTTTTTGTTTTGTTTTTGTTTTTTTAAATTTATTTGACAGACAGAAATCACAAATAGGCAGAGAGGCAGGCAGAGAGAGGAGGAAGAAGGCTCCCCGCTGAGCAGAGAGCCCAATGCTGGGGTTCGATCCCAGGACCCCGGGATCATGACCTGAGCTGAAGGCAGAGGCTTTAACCCACTGAGCCACCCAGGTGCCCCATTGTTTGTTTGTTTTTTTAAAAGATGAAATAGGTTTTGTTTTTTAATTTAATAAAGTATGTAAGTACCATATCTCAGTTTAAATGAAATTAGTATTTTTTTTCAAAAACAGTGTTCTTTTGTTGTTTTTCTTTTCTGTTTCTTTTTTTCTGTTTTTGTCAGCGAAGTATGAAACAACAAAAAAAGTCCTTACCCTGAACTAGAGCGCAGAATAATTATTTAATAGGACTGATAACAGTGATCTTTTTTTCACGATTAATAAATTACTCAGTATGATTTTCATAAATGTAAGTTTATTTTTTTTAAAGACACAAATGTAAGTTTAAAAAACAAAACTTTATTATAGTTTCATAACGTTCTAGCCATTCTAGAATATTAGGATATTAAATAACAAAAAATGCATGAAAAAAATCATACATTGAAATAACATTTATATGGTAAATATGGTAATTTAAACCTTACAAATGGGTTATTTACCAGTTTTAATAAACAAATCTAATTATTAGTTTGTTGCCAAAAAAAGCACTCTCACATCATATTTTATTATGTAAAATAGCTGTTTTGCCAGAAAACCAAGGCAAAACTGTGAGAAACTTTGCTACCAATGGCTGAACACTGATCACTGGGCTAAATTCAGATGCAAAGTAACTAGGAAGAAAATTCCATTTCTTTTATCTCTTGCATAGAATGCTCTAAGACATACTTCCAGTTGCAAAGATTCTACAGATTCTGCTGAACAGACATATCTGATAAGCAAATACTCCTTTTGTTAGTTCTTATGAAGTAGTAGCTCAAAAGCAATGATTCACACTGTTTCTTGCCCTGCTTGGCATTTCCTGTCATCTCAGCTTCCCGTATCAAGCAATGACTTATATCCATACATCAAACTTTGGTACCAAGATGTTAACACCAAATCTGGAAAACTTACAGAAATCTCTTATTCTATGGTCTTTTATTTCTCTTACCTTTGATGTGCATAAAAATAGATAACACTTTCCAAATTTATAGCATTGTTATGGATTGAATTGTGCCCCACCCAAATGTGGATGTTGAAGTCTTAACCCTCAGTCCCTCAGAATGTGAACTTATTTAGAAATGAAGTCTTTGCAGATGTAATTAGTTAAAATGGGGGGGGTCATCAGGCCTAATCCAAATCCAAACTGTCTGCCGTTCTTATAAAAAGGGGAAATTTGGGAAGAGACACACAGAGTGAAAACTATGTGAAGATAAACACATAAGGGTGATACTTCCACAAGCCAAAAAATGCCAAAGACCTCAAGTGACCACCAGAAGCTAGAACAGAAAAATGGGAGATTCTCCCTCACTGCTCTCCGAAGAAACCACCTGCTAGCCTCCAGAACTGTGAAACAATAAACTTCCATTGTTTAAGCTGCCTACTTGGGGTACTTCATTACGGAAGCCATCGTAAACTACTGTAATCATTTACATTTTTCTTTTTTTTTTTTTTTACTTTTATTTTTTTTATTTTTTCATTTTACTTATTTTTTCAGTGTAACAGTATTCATTCTTTTTGCACAACACCCAGTGCTCCATGCAAAACGTGCCCTCCCCATTACCCACCACCTGTTCCCCCAACCTCCCACCCCTGACCCTTCAAAACCCTCAGGTTGCCCCAACCTCCCACCCCTGACCCTTCAAAACCCTCAGGTTGTTTTTCAGAGTATTAAGCAGAACATCCAATATTGTAAAGGACAGCAAAAACGATAGTAGGAATCCATGTTTTATTTCTGATCTTAAATGAAATGTCTGTTATTACCATTAATTGAGTTTTGCTCTGAAGAGGAAATTTTACTCTCCTCCTAGTGTTTTTAGAATTTTAATCTTAATTACATTTTGAAAAATTTCAGATGCATTTTTATAAATATTGAAATTAGGACATGATTTTTCCCTCTTTAGAGCATTCATATACTTATATTACTGATATATACATATAAAATTATACATAACCATTTTTGTATAACCAATTTATGACTATTTTTTCAGTTCCTGGGAAAAATCCTACCTGATCATGATGCATAACTTTTAAGTTTATACTTGAATTTTTGTCATTTATATTAATAAACAGAATAAGTATTTTATTTTTTCCTTAGTACTATCATTGTCTGGTTTAGTGCCAAGTTTTTACTTATTCTATCAAATGAATAGTTGAGTTTCCTGATGTTTATACTTCCTGGAACAAATTTATTTGGAGATTTCATAAAGCTCATATTTATAATCATCTTGGCCTGGGTTGATTTACATTTATTTACTCGTCATAGGTCTTTTGAAGTTTTCTCTTTTCTTTTATGACATTTTGGTACTTTCTATTTTCTGGGAATGTTTCTGTTGTATCTATGCCTTCAAATTTATTGGTATATAATTGTTTATAAATTTTCATAATTTTTTTAAAGCTATTATTTATTTATTTGACAGAGAGAGATCAGGCAGAGAGAGAGAAGGAAGCAGGCTCCCCGCCGAGCAGAGAGCCTAATGTGGGGCTCGATCCCAGGACCCTGGGATCATGACCTGAGCCAAAGGCAGAGGCTTTAACCCACTGAGCCACCCAGGCACCCCTAAACTTTCATAATTTGAGTAAAGTTTCTCTGTTTTCAATCTAAATTATATCAATTAACTTTTATTATATAAAAAAATCCCCCCAAACTTACTGACTTAAAATAAGCGCCATTTATTCTCTCTCAAATTTGTTGATCAGCTGTGGGTTCTTATGTCTGTTTAGCCAGGGTGATATGTCTTTTGATTTCAAGCATATGTGGTCAAAAGGTAGGTCAGTTAAGGTTAGATAATCTCATTCACATGTCTAGAGGTTAGCTAGCTGTCATTTAAGAAACTTGGTTTGCCTTCACATAGTCGCTGATCGATCCCCCACTAGGCTAGTCCAAGAGCAAGAAAAGGGCATATTCCAATATACATGGACTTTTTTAAAAATTATTTTTAATTGTGTAAAAATACTTAAAACAAAATTTACCATCTTACCAATTTTTAAGTGTATGATTCAGTGGTATTAAATGCATTCACACTACTGTGCAACCAATGTACCTGAATTTTGCAATAATTGCTATCATCCTGTTGCTCAAAGCAAATCGTATCACCAAGGCCAGGACCAACATGGAAAGTAACTAATCAAGAGGGAAAGTACAGGGAGGACATTATCTGAGTCATTTTTGAAGTTGTCAGTCAAACGTACTTTTCTATTTTTTGTTTTTCTAAATTATTGTTGAATAGATTTATATAATTTTAGTGTTTTCATGAAATATATCTAGTGTCCTTTAAAATCTTTTTAGTACAGATTAGTTATTGTATCACTAAAGAAAATGATGTAGTATTAGCACTACTGAAGTTAGTTGGGTTTTCTTTTTGGCCAACATCATGGTCCAATTTGTGGGGTTTGGGCAAATACATATATATATATGTTATATCTGATGTATATTTTATATGGAAGGCTCTGACTTGTGCATTAATACAAGAAAATGAAATAAAAGACATACGGATTGGGAAAAAAGAAAGAAAACAATATTCTCCACTGATGAAAATATCATGGTACAAAAAATATTCTGAGGAATAGAAAAGCTATAGAACTAGTTAGTAAATTCATCAGGACTGGAGACTATGAATTAATAACATTAAATGATAAAATAGTATCATTTGTAATAACACACAAAAACATGAAACACCTGGGTATAATTTTACCAAATGTATGCAAAGTCTGTTGACATTAGTTTGCTATTACTGCCATAACAAAATACTATGGGCTGAGGAGAAATTTATATTCTTAGGGAAATTTATATTGTTAGATAAATTTATATTCTTACATTTCTGGAGGCTAGAAATTAAGACCAAGTTGTAGGCATGTTTGGTTTCTTTTGAGACCTCTCTCCTTGGTTTGCTGATGGCTGCTTTCTTATTGTGTCCTCACATGATAGTCTCTTTGCTGTTTGTGTCCTAATCTCCTCTTCTTATAAGAATACCAGTCATTGGGTGCCTGGGGGGCTCAAGCAGTTAAGCATCTACCTTTGGCTCAGTTCATGATCTCAGGGTCCTGGATGGAGCCTATGTAGGAATCCCTGCTCACAGGGAAGCCTGCTTCTCCCTCTCCCTCTGCCACTTTCTCTCCCCCTCCTCCTGCTCATGTGCTCTCTCTCTCTCAAATAAATAAAATCTCTTAAAAAGAAAAAAAAAAAAAAGAACACCAGTCATTGGTTTTTAACTTAATTACTCATTTTAACTTACTTACTTCTTTAAAGGCCCTGTCTCCAAATGCAATGACATTCTAAGATACTGGGGATTAGGGTTTCAATCGATGAATTTTGGGGAAACACAATTTAGCTCATAATACCTGTACACTGAAAATTATGAAATAATGGGAGAAACATAAAAGACATAAATAAATGGAAAGATCTATTGTGTTCACAGCTCAACGGTTTGCACTATCTAGTTTTTAACATATTCATTCTCTCCAACTTGATCTATATATAGATTTAACAATCTCAAAAATTCTATCAAGATATTTTTATAAATATTTCAAGCTGATTCTAAAATTTCTATGAGAATGCAATAAATTTAGAATGACTAAATCAATTCTGAAAAAGAACTAAGTTGAAGTACTTACACTATCTTATTTCAAGGCTAGCTATAAAGCTATCCTGATCAAGAGAATAGCGTTGGCATTCAGAATTCATACAGGAATTCCAGAAATAGAGTACACACATGCATGTGTGTATGTATTTGTGAAGACATTTTAAAAATTCTTTTCTTTCTAAAAGACAACATTAAGAAAGTGAAAACACATGCCACAGATGAGAAGGAAAAAAACAACATATCTCTGAAAAAAAATTTTTTTAAAGACTTTATTTATTTGACAGAGAGAGAGAGAGATCACAAGGAGGCAGAGAGGCAAGAGGAGAGAGAGCAGGGGAAGCAGATTCCCCGCTAAGCAGAGAGCCTGATGTGGGGCTCGATCCCAGGACCCTGGGACCACAATCTGCGCCGAAGGCAGAGGCTTAACCCACTGAGCCACCCAGGCGCCCCTCTGAAAAGAAATTTTATCTAGGGTATATAAAGAACACAAATAATAATAACATACCAATAAGAAGTAAAACAACATAAAAGACTAACAAAATATATCAATGGACAGTACCAAAAGAATGTTTGATGGCAAACAAGCACATTATCTACACAAATACTCGTACATTAATATTTATCATAATCTTACTAATAACATTTCCCCAATAACATTGGAAACAACTCAAATAGTTATTAATAGGTGAATGGATAAATATACTGTGGTAATCTATCCAATGAAATTCTTTTTGGCAATAAAATGAATGAATCACTGATTCTGAGCAATAATGATGATTATTATATAAAATATATGCTGAAACGGGCTCTCTGCTCAGTGGGAAGGCTGCTTCTCCCTCTCCCATGTTCCCTGCTTGTGTTCCTTTTCTTGCTGTGTCTCTCTTTGTCAAGTAAATTTTAAAAATCTTAATACACAGACACACACACACACACATATATGCTGAAGAATAAAATGTCATTCACAAAAGACTACATTCTATATAACTGAATTTATTTTAAGCCCCAGAACAGAAAACTAACCTATACTGACAGACATCAGAGAGTGGTAGCCAGAAACTGGGGGAGCTGTGAGGTAGTAAGAGAGAAATCTGACTGGGAAGACAGATGGGAAACATTTAAGAGTGACAGAAATATTATGTATCTTCTTTTGGGTGTTGGTTACAGAGGTCTTTAATTGTCTAACCTCACTGATCTGAATACTTAAGATATCTATAATAGTATTTATGGATTTGTTGAATATAATCGTAGTTGTATATTCATTCAGAAACACTATCTTATTCAAATTATATCCAATTTTATAAAACTACACATAATTTTAGGTCCAGCTCAAATCCAGTTGTTTTTGTAACATTTCTAAATACTTGACTTGCAGTAGTCTCTCTTTTCTATATATGATCTATAACATAAAAATCAGCACCTAACAGTTTATGTGATACTATATTTTCAGTAAAACTCTACCAGAAACAAGTTTATATTTTTACAATAAAATATTGTGTTATATACAGATTATTGTAATGCGAGTTTACAACAGAATTCATTAAAGCATTAAAAGTTAATCAAAATTATCTCATAAAAAGTGATCTATACACATTGAAAAGTTAACACTGATTTTGCAGATTCATCAAAATTTTTACAGATATTCTGTATTATTGACAGTTATAGACCTGACTCTATATTTCATTTTTTGATATACTAGTCAGTGTCTACTTTAAAGCTTTTTTTCCCCCACTGTGTGGTTTTAGGTGTATTTTGGTATTAAACACTTTCAGTCTCTTAGTTGTGTTAAGTGTTGAGTATAAGGGTGCCTCTGACTTGAGAAACCGAAAAACTATGAGTGACCATACTTGTTTAGAACCTCTTAGCACATGCTACAGTTCTTTATTGTATATTATATTTGTGGTAACTATAACTAGTACAATATTTTTTTCCTTTTTTTGGGTGGGGGGAAGCAACCAAGTTTATGCCAAGAAGTTTTTCTAAAAGCCAAGGCTGTTCCCTTGTGTGGATCATTAAGATGTAGGGCCTGGAACCATAAGAGACTATGGACTCTGAAAAACAACCTGAGGGTTTTGAAGGGTCAGGGGTGGGAAGTTGGGGGAACAGGTGGTGGATAATAGGGAGGGCACGTTTTGCATGGAGCACTGGGTGTTGTGCAAAAACAATGAATACTGTTACGCTGAAAAAAATAAATAAAATGGAAAAAAAAAAAAAGATGTAGGGCCTGAAATCATATTGCACAGAAGGCAATGCATAGAGAACATACCACTGCTCCAGAAAAGTGTTTTATTTTTATTAAAATACTACTGCAATAAACATGGTGAATATATTTGTGCTTCCACTAAAGAGAAAAATCAAAAAATTGAAACTGTATCATACTTAAAGCCAAGATCCATTTACCTTTCGCATTTTAAAAAATGTTCACTAACACATTTACTAATTGTTTCAACATTTCTTTTTACACTATTTAATTTTCCCTAAATCTATCAGTCTTTATATTTGATTTGACATTATTGTCACAATGTTGAAATTCTGTCATCACAGCAGATGGCATCAGTTTAGGGTGTTACCAGCTTCTAATATTTAATTCAGTGAAAAGTCAAGGGAAAAGGATGCAGTAAGATAAATTTTATCTTTTGCTAAAATAGCTAAGTATAACTCACTTAAATTTTTATAAAGAGGATTAAAATCATAGTCATGAGAAAACCTAACAATATTTAAGTATGAAGATTTCATACTATTAACAAAATTTTATGGCTAAAATAAAAGCTATTAATTCCAATCCCAGATAATCACCTGGAAAGTATGTGATAATCCAAAAGAAAATGGTACAGGAATGTTATTCTTGCTAAATTTCTATCCTGGAATTGACCAGTATTTATCAATAAACAGCACTGATAGAAAATGAAATAATAAAAACATCTGGTTCTTAAGCAAAGGGTTTATCTAATAACTTTTACCTAATGAATAGTGATCTTTAAGACTTTTGAGGGGGAAAAAGCATAACAAAACATCTAAAACTGCCTTGACGAAAGGAAAATAAAAGCAAAATGAATAACTCAAAGATAAACAAAAAGAACAGTGTTCCCTAATAAGTTGTCCTCTTGAGAGTAATATGCCTATACTACTGACTGAAAACTGTAATATGGGGGAAGAATAAAGGTACAATAAAACAACCTGCAGATTATTCACCAATATCATCTCATTCTTCTCAACAAACTTTTTACTCTGTAACAGATATGGTGATAGGTTTTGAGAATATAAAGTCAAATAAATAAAGCTCTTGTTCTCAACGTATTTACACTCTAGCAGGAGAAACACTTACTGCAAAGATTTAAAATAATTTGACTATGGTTAGACCCATGACATAGGTATACATGGGGGTATTTTGGAAGTTCAACAAAGGAGACTCTATTATCACTCATGAGACATCAAGACAAACATGTTGGGGTGCTTCTGAAGGAACCGTAGGTGTTATTCAGACAAGAAAATTTTAAATGTATTCCAAATAGAGAGAAGAGCATCATAAAAAGATGTAGAGGTGGTAGTGCCATTCTGCATTTGGGAGACAGCAGGGGCCATCATATTCTGGAGTGAAGGGTATATAAGACAAGAGTAAGACACCGGAGAGTATGCAGAAATCAGATTAAGAAATGCGTATGTGGGGGCGCCTGGGTGGCTCAGTGGGTTAAAGCCTCTGCCTTTGGCTCTGGTCATGATCCCAGGGTCCTGGGATCGAGCCCCACATCGGGCTCTCTGCTCCACAGGGAGCCTGCTTCCTCCTCTCTCTCTGCCTGCCTCTCTGCCTACTTGTGGTTTCTCTCTGTCAAATAAAGAAAATATTAAAAAAAAAAAAAAAAAGAAATGCGTATGTGCTCAGCCAATATATTTGTACTTACTAACAAATCTGAAAGGTTTAAATCAAAAAGTTACATAATTCTTTTCTTTCTTAGAAATATAACTGGCAGTTATGGGAAAGAATGATTAGAAGGGCATCAGACTGGAAGAAAAAATTCACTGGGAGGTTGCTGTAATGAAGGTAATGAAAAAAAAATGTTGGACTAAGCCCTATTGGAGGAAAGGAGACAGTTTTAGCAAAGAGAATCTCAGGATTCATTTATACATTTCATGTCAGAGGTAAAAGAGATAATCTCCCGACTTTCTAACTTTATGCAGCCACAATGGGCACTGTAGAATAAGACGGAAGAAAAGCAAAATTTATGGTGGGGATGGAGAACACTAATTTTGATGCACTGAATTTGACATGTTTTTGGAACATCTTCAAATGGTGATATTTGTTGATCTGTAGGATCTTTAATCCTTTTCCAAACACTTTCATACACATGCATACACATATACATGCACAAGGGCACTTAAAGTCCCCACTTTTGGGGTGCCTGGGGGTGTAGCTGGTTAAGCATCCAACAAGTGGTTTCGGCTCAGGTCATGATCTCAGGGTGGTGAGCTCGAGCCCCCACATCAGCCCCATGCTCAGTGCGGAGCCTGCTGGAGATTCTTTCTCCCTCTTCCTCTGCCCCTCCAGTTCAGGCCCGTTCTTTCTCTCTCTCTCAAATAAATAAACCTTTTTTTTAAAAAGTCACAGCTTTTGTAATCTTTCTAAAAATTAGATGTCTCAAATAGTACTCTGAGCATCTAAGGGCTTAAGTGGAAGGAGTTAGAAGGGGAAAAGAGATCTGTTATATTATACAACTTTACATGGAAGGTACCATTATGGCAAAAGATGAAGATGTTGGCCAAAACTCTTAATGCAGCTGCTACAAAAGAAAAATACGCTTTACACTTGATTTCAAAAACACTGAGGACTGTGGAATCAATGAGGACCAGATAAACTTAAAATTTGGAGTCATGGGGATTCCTGGGTGGCTCAGTCATTAAGCATCTGCCTTCGGCTCAGGTCATGATTCTTCTCCCTCTCTATCTCTTTCTGTGTCATATAAATAAAATCTTTAAAAAAAAAATTGAAGTCACTTGCCATTTCTGAGCATAGGCTGAAAATGCAGCTTGGCCCAGGCAGGAAAGCCTTTATTGTTGGAAAGAAATGATGTTTTGGCAGTTGGTGAGGGCTGGTATGATGGACCGCAACCATTAGAGCCTCAAATTCACAGCTGGGCTTAACTATAACTTCTGGGGGCAGTTAGGAGACTAGTGGGATGAACTGGCAAGGTAGAATGAAATCCTCCAGAGTCTGGTAACACTTAGGAGACAACGTTCCACTAGAAGGAAGGAACCTGCCACAGAAAAAATAACATTTTCCTTTATGACTTTTGAAGCCAGGTAGGACAGAAGGATAAAAAGCTAAGCACAAAATCTTTAAGGGCAGAACTGAAACTCTCATAGTCTCACAGATCTAACGTGGCAGAGACCCATTAAGGGTCTTAAAAATACCAGGAGGGTCATCTTGAAGAACAAGGAGGACTGGGTCTTATTAAACCAGCAACCTAGCTCTGGTTGGGGTGAGCAGGCTCTCAGCCTCAAAGGAAAACCCTCTTCAGTGGAAGATGTCATTTGCAGCTTCTATAGTTTTTTGTCTAGTCATATAAGAAAAAAACTATGATGCACATGAAATGTTAGGAAAATATGACCAAAAATCAAAGGAGAGATAAAAAGAAAGCAAATGCACATGTAATCTATTCTCTGGAGATAGCAGACAAGATTTTTTTTTTTTAATTCATGATTAATACTTTGAAAAAAATGTATAGGAAAAGAGGGAAAAATACTGACTAAAATTGAGGATTTTAAGAGTGAAGTAAAATAGATTCTAAAAAAACAAATGGGCACTTTAAACTATTAAATACAACTAGATGCTTAATGAGTTTAATAGCATTATATAGAATTTATAAACATAAGCAACTCAATATAAAAACATATAAACAGAACACTGTGAGAAAAAAAGAATGGGGAAAAAAGAACAGAGCAAAAATACCTTATCTAGGGGTATAGACATCAAAATAACTGATTAGCTCTGGAGCCATATTGACTTAGAATCAACAGGAGGGGACTTGTGTGTTGTGGGAAAGGTCCTGAATTTCAATCTTGGTGGTTACTGTACATGTATAATCCTCTATAAAACCTAAGCTGTATATTTAAGACTTCTGTACTTTATGTATGTTATGGGTGTGTTTAGTTTGTAACAATACATCAAGTTGAACACTTGTATGTGCACTTGTCTGTCTGTATAATGCAATTTCACAAAGCACTAAAACATATTTTAAGAATATTTTATTTTTTTAAAGATTGTTCTTATTTATTTTAGATAGAGAGCACAAGCAGGGAGAGGGGCCCAAGGAAGAGGGAGAAGCAGGAGCCTGACGTGGGGCTCCATCCCAAGACTGTGGGATCACGACCTGAGTCAAAGGCAGATGCTTAACCAACTGAGCCACCCAGGTGCCCCATGAATAATTTATTTCTAATACAAGTATAGTAAGAAAGATTGATTCAAACAACAGATTTCTTAAGTATTGTCTGGAAATTGTGCTGCAGTCAACTAATTGATAGGTTTAAGATCCAATGGGTAAAATAAGTATGATGATATTAAATACAATGACATAATAGTTAAACTGTTACAGGTATGATGATGTGGAGGCAAAAAGAAGAAAGTTATTGATAAAAAGAAGATAAATTTACTTTACCTGGATGATTTCAAAAAGTATTCTTAATCAGAAGTGACGGAATTAGCCATTTCCTAAAGCTTTATAGATATTTGCTAATAAATTATCATATGTAGTACATATTCATATATGATACTTCCTTCTAAATATTTATCATAGATTTAAAAATGACGCTTTATAACACATCACTTTGAGTTATTTAAAATATACCAAAAAAAACCCCAAACCTGGGTATATAAAATTTTCCACCATCACTGGGATCTTTCAACAAACCCTCAGCAGCCTACAGCACTGCAGGGATGAGGTGACAGACAGATTCCGTCTGTCAGCAGTATCTGAGAATCATGTCATTTTTAGTGATAGATTCCCCCCACCTCCTCCTTTGGGGGAAGAAGACTACTTCTAAGAATGACAAAATGCAAGGTTTGAAATGTGATAGGCCACTTTATAACATGGCTTCATGACTGCCTGTAACTAGTACTTTTATGTCACTTTCTGACATACTCTAAAAATACAATTGTTGGAAATGCTAATAATTCAGTTCAGCTGGAGAGTGTTTCCTTCTTTTCAAAAAAGTATTACAAACACTTGATTCAGACGCACACACAAAATACATTATGAAGGGGTTATCGAAGAGAATAATCAGATTTGCTTTAAATGGCTTCTTTATTACTACTTATGAAGAAGAGAGGTAACATTTAATTAACTCTGAGTACATTAGGGAGCCCAAAGAGTAAGTCAATTTAAAAACATTCAAAAGTAGAATAGACTAGTTATTGGCCTTTTTTACAGGCACTTATTCTGGAATTCTTTAACATACTACTTATGTATTTAGGTATAGAGTAGATGACTAGCCTTTTTATATGACTAGACTTTTATTGATTTTGGTTTAAAAAATACACAATTACACATGTATACAACACTGTCCATTAATTACTCTGTGTTATGTTTTAATATTTGCACTCTAGGCTTTGAGGTGAGAGCACAGCTTTGTTTTGCATCCAATAATCTGTATCTCCTTAATTACCTACCACCTTTTTAACATCTACTTCTCTTCTTTGCAACAAAAGTTCTGAGTCATCTTCTCCCACTGGAAGCTCATATCAAAGTTGGGTAAGGGAGCATCAGGCAAGGAAACACAGGTCAAAGATTTAGTCAGAGGTATGTAACACATCTGCATTGTTTTGTGATCAGCTCTAGGTCTTATATAAAAAGCTGATTCTTCCACTTTTTCAAAATGAAATGGCAAAATGCCTTGGGAATGAATAAATTGAGTAGTTCTTCTTACCCCATCTTCTGAGAATAAAGGTCACAGATAGTCCTTTATCCATTATTGGTCATGATTTCAATCTATCCATTATTGGTCATGCTTTCAATCTAGTAACTCTTGTGCCATAGACACAACATGCTAGACAAAGTATTTCTCCTAGAAATTAGAGGCATTCCATGATGCTTTGGTGTCCTTTGTAGAGAAATCACTTCATTAATATTATTATCCATTGGGTAGTGGATCAAGGATTTGCCCAGCCGGAAGTAACAAAAATTGGCCATAACTGGCTTGAACCGCAAGGAAATGTATCACTCACTTAAGTAGCTACTTGAGCAGTGCAACCACTCAAGAACAGCACTAAAGGCCTAACTACATCACTGCATGACACCTTCCTTAGCATATTATCTTTAGATCTTAGATGTCAAACTTCACAGTCCCAAGACGGCTGTCATAATTTCAGGCATTATATGGTTCCAAGACAGCATGGGGTATGAAATGGAAGGGAACAGGAGCTAAAGTGTTTTCTCATGACATTCTCAATTTGTACTGGAAAACAAAACCTTTTTCAGGCACTCTCTACTAGGCAACCCCTAATTTCTCACTCACATTCTATTTCACTGGGAGTCAGACAAGCATAACTGAAGTAAAGCAATCATGAATCACCACCAGAACTGACCACTCATACCTAAACAAAACAGAGTTTCTGTTAGCAAGAAATATGAGTGATGGCTATGAAGCAGACAACCAAAGATGTCATCATCTGCCACACATGATCATTATGCAATCAAATCTCTAACGGAGAGTTTAAACACAGGGCTAAACAGACCACACAGTGAAAGGAGAAACACAGTTAAGAAAGTGTTGAAAGTAGAAATCACAACAGACACGGGAGGAAAGAGTCATGAGTGTGGCAGGTTACTAGACTAAAAAGCAACAGATGTCCAATTCAAAGGCAACAACAAAATTACTGGCTTACTGTATCTCCTGTCTGGGTCATTAGAGTTGCTTATGGGTCACTGGAGCTACTTTTATGTTCTGAATGGTGATAAATGATTTTCCAGTGCTCTTTGATATCCTGCCCTTTTGATACAGGGTTGGTTTTTCTCTCTCCTTCACTTCCCTGTATTCTCGTAACATAAATACCATCACCTGAGTGGCATGAGAATATCTGAACCTCTGGAAAACCAGAAGTGTTGAGAAGAGATGCTGTTTAGATGACAATTCTTATGCAGATTATCCAGTGAGTATGTACTGACTCCTCACTGCACGCCTGGCCGTATACTTCTGGTGACAAAGGGCAGATAAGCCAAAGCCTTTCCCCATCACAGGACTTCATTCTAAGAGAGACAGTATTCAACACTACATATAAATTAGTAAAATAACTTTGTAGGTGTGATGTAGAAGATGGCAATGACGATGAATACCACCACGTGCTAAGAAAGATCCTGAACGCTTTTTTTGTTGTTGTTATTATTGCATTCAGTTACCATTTTAACATTAATCGGTGTTCTGTTTTATAGGTGAGGAGATGAGACAGTGATACAATCTATAAAAAATAAAATAAAAAGGTTAAGGGGATTCTGTGAATGCTGGAATAATCACTGACACATGATTGTGTAAAAGAGAAAAAAAAACACACAAAAGGATGCGAAATCTAGAAATATGTATTGGACAGAAAGAAGAGCAAGATTGAGGGCTCTACACCCGCAATTAGTTTGGTGTTTGGAAGAACTGTTAGAAAGTCAAACTGGATAAAGTCCAGTGAGCAAGAACAACAATTCAAGAAAGCAGGCCCCAGAGTTACATAGGCAAAGATTATGTAAAGCTTCTTAGACCATAATAAGAGGTTTAATTTTATTCTGAGAGCACTGGGAAGTTCTAAATCGGTTTAAAATAGGGCATGATGTGATTAAACTTCTTAAAAGATCATTCTGGCTGCTGCCTGGAAAATAGAGTCTAAGGCAACCAACTTGGAAACAAATCAACCAGCTAGTTACTAGGGTAGGGCTGGTAACAGATGATGGTGTGAACTAAAGTGGTTAAAAAAAAAAAAAAGCCAGCAATAATTAAATTCAGGATATATTTGAAGATAGTCCCCCAAATACTTGTTAGATTAAATATAGGGTAGAGAAGAAAAAAAAAAAAAAAAACAAGGATAATGCTTAGCTTTGGGCATGAAAAATTGGTGAATAATGGTCCCTTTTACTAATCTGAAAATACTAGAAAACCAGTTTTACTTTTTTTTTTCTTTTTAGTGGGAGATAATGGGCAAATGACTAGAATTGAGAATTCCTTTTGAGATATCTATTCAGTGTCTAAGAAAAGTGTCAAACGGGCATTTTTTTCTTTATAGACTAGAGTCAGCGGAGATGATCTTACTCATTTTTATTCTTTTATCCATTCACTCATTTAAGAAAAAATGTACAAATTATTTTCGGTCCTGATAGCTTCAGATATTTTTAGCCCTCTTTCCAAATGAGCTTTATTTCACCAACCATCCATAGTACACATTAAGATAATTTACTAAAAATGTGCCAAGCTGGACTTATTTGTACTAACTTGGACCCTCTTTTTGTCCAATGGCCATGTTGAACTTTCTTCAAGTCCTTTGATGCTAGAAAATAGGAAGTTTTAAGAAATTCTCCCAGATTTTGTGTTCCAGGAAATGGCTTACTGCACAGACCATCCCTCCCCATGTGACTGAGATGAGACCCAAAGAGGCCCATCATTGTTTATCTGTGGTAAGGCCAGGCACAGACCATCCAAATCTCCACTAGTTGCTTCACAAATTATTAGCTTAACTACTTGTCCCCACTGTTTAATCAGAAAAAAATGTTTATTAACAAAACATTGATTAATATTCTTTCTCCAGATCCCTGGTTTTGTCCCACCCTCATCCTGAGCCAACATACACCACTTTACTTAAAGGCCTCTTCCAAAAATAGATTCACCGCCTGGTAAAACATACTCTGATCTGCCACTGAATCATGCCCTTTCTTTCATCCCACTTTCCCACACTCAGTTCATCTAGCCTTGTTCAGCTTCCTCTAGAAAAGAAAACTCATTTTTCCCAACCCTTCAGACATTTGTGACCTTATTTCATTGTTCTATCTAATGCAACAGTCCTCCCCCAATCCATTTCAACAGTCTCTTCCTCCTCCACTAAGTAATGGTTTTGACTATCTCCCCCTATGTCTGCATTTGCTTACTGGACACCACATACTCTAACTTTGGTCTAAAAGATTCAGAGCCATCTTTGACCTACTGTATCCAACTGTAATTTCCATATATTAACAAAATTCTATCTCACTCTGATTCTCCAGAATGTGAACCTTCACCTTACCATTCTCCACAAGAATTAGATAATATTACCACAACACAAAGAGCCATAGAACAGGGAACCAGCCACTCTAACTAAAGAGTGTAGTAACCATTTTACCAATTGCTCAACATTGCCAGATTTTCCCCTAACCTGTTTTCCCTAATTCTCTTCTTCATGTGATCTACATGCCCAAATATAAAATATTAGGAAAAGAACCACAACAATTTTCTCTCCTATCTAATAAGAAATTATTATTTCTCTTCAGCAAAAAGAAAGCAGGTGGGATAAGCTACCTTAGGCTGGGATCTGGGAAACAGCTAAAGGGAGAAAGACTCAGATAAATGTTACATAATTTAAATGGACGACCATTAAGGGCTGCCTGGATGGCTCAGTCAGTTAAGTGTCTGCCCTCAGCTCAGGTCATGATGTCGAGGTCCTGGGATAGGGCCCCACATCAGGCTCCCTGCTCAGCAGAGAGTCGCTTCTTCCTCTGCCAGCTTGTGCTCTTTCTCTCTCAAATGAATACATTAAATAAATAAACAAATACATAAATGGATGACCATTAAGTCTATCCGGAATGAAAAAGAAAATTGGAAGAAAAAATAGGAGGATTTGAGAGTATGAAATTCCAGTTGAAGAAGGAACACCAAGAAAATAACTTTGAGGATTTCTTGGAGGGAGATAAACGAAGATGGTGACAGAGGAGGCTCCAGAACTCCCTTTCTCTTATGGACACATCAAATATACAGCTACACACCAGGCAAATACCTCTGAAGGAAATCCAGAAACTCACTGAATGACTCCTCCACAGTGGGCAAACAAGAAAATATATCAAAAAGGATAGAAGAGGTGGAGAGACATTCTCACTATAAACTCCAACACTGGCCTCAGGTTTTATGGCTGCTCCCCAAGGGATGGGTTCCCAGACTACCTCACTCTAATAGTTAATGGGGTTTTCATTTATGAGACCTAAAGGGCCATAACAAACTAAGGAGTTCTTAACTGATTATCTCCTCAGGGCTCAACTAAGAAGGAACAGACAGTAATGCTCATCTCCCAGCCTTTCCCTGAAAGAGGACCATTTGCATACTTCCCCCCCCCCCCCACATTTTTATTTAAATTCTAGCTGGTTAATGTATAATGTAAGATTGGTTTCAGGAGCAGAATTTTGTGATTTGTCACTTACATGCAACACTCAGTGATCAACATAAGGGCCCTCCTTAATATCCATCACACATTTAGCCCATTCCGGGCCCACCTCCCCTCCAGCAACCCTCAGTTTGTTCTTTGTAATTAACAGTCTCTTATGGTTTGGGACACCTAGGTGGTTCAGTCCATTAAGTATTTTCCTTTGGCTCTGATCATGATCCCAGGGTGCTGGGATCAAGTTCTGCATCAGGCTCCTTGAGCAGCAGGGAGTCTGCTTCTCCCTCTGCCTGATGCTCCCCCTGCTTGTGCTCTCTCTCTATAGCTCTCTCACAAATAAATAAATAAAGTCCTTAAAAAAAAAAAAAAAGAATCTCTTATGGTTTGCTTCCCTCTTTTCTACCCCCTCCCCTATATTCATCTATTTTTTTCCTCAAATTCCACACATAAGTGAAATTATATGGTATTTGTCTTTCTGACTGACTTATATCACTTAACGTAATATACTCTACCTAGTTGCATCCACGTCATTGCAAATAGCAAAAATTTCTTTTTCATGGCTGAGTAATATTCCACTGTGCACATCCTATCTGCATACTTACATGTTACTGCTTAAGAGTCAGGCTTCTAGTTTAGCATGAATCTAGGGTCTGTCTCTGATCCTCTCAGAGAATGAAGAAACCAAGGGACACTTCCCTAGCCATCTCCCTGTACCACACTACAAGATACCAGTATCTCCCTGAAAGGAGCTTATAATACCTCAGTGCCACAGATTTTGCAGCTGCTTCTGAGGAATGGTTCTCCATATCAGCTGGTCTGGAAGCCAATGAGGGCTTCCATTTGCAAGTTCTACAGGACTGTAGCAAACGAAGAAGCAGCTCCTAACTGGCAGAGGTACACTCTGCTCTCTGCCTCCCCTCGACCCCCAGCTTTATACCCTGGCCAAGGGCAGAAGTAACAGCAAGAGTGACCATCTCCCAGGTTCTCCATGGAAGGGACTTAATTACATACTTTCTCAGCTGCTGCCTAATGATCTGACTTCCAATTAGTCTCACTGAGCTGAATGTGATCTTCTCCTTTGGGACACTCAGGGTCTTAGCATATCCTCAAATACTGTTATAGTAGTTGGGAGCCACTAAGAACAAAGAATGTGGTTTGGACAATTACAAAGTTTGAGAGGCAACCCAGAGCTCAGGGCAGGCTGACTGATGAGGATTGTTTACTATAGAAGATCACTCTGTCAAGAATGAGAAAGGGAGCTGCCTGAGCGTAAAGCACAGAGAAAACATACACACACACCCCCACCCACCCACCCACACACACACACATATGTGTGTGCATGGGAGATAGACAGATAATCCAAACTTACACAAGAAGGAAATCCTGTCATTTGTGACAACATGGATAAACCTAGAGGATTCACAAAAACAAACACACAAAAACCCCACAAAAATAATGAGCATTATGCTAATTGAAATAAGGCAGACAGAAAGAGACAAATACTATATGGCACCACTTATATGTAGACTCCAAAAAAAAAAAAAAAAAGTCAGACTCGTAGAAAATGGTTGTCAAGAGCAGTGGGGTGGGGTAAGGAAAGCAGGGAGAGAGGTGAATAAAAGGGTATAAACTTTCAGCTATAACATAAATAAGGTCTGAAGACCTTATGTATGATATGGTTACCACAGTTTATAACCCTTCGTTGTGTAACTGGAATTTACTGAGAGTAGAATTTAAATGTTCTCATCAACAGGTAAAAAGGGAAACTATATGAAGTGGAGGATATGTTAACTAGATGGGGAAAATCCTTTTGCAATGTATGCACATATCAAACCATCATTCTGTACACTTTACATATCTTAGAATTTTATTTGTCAATTATATCTCAATAAAGCTGAAAGAAAGATAATTATTTTGATAATCTAGGCAACAGGCATCAAGTAAGGTACTAATTAAGTTATTATAATCCATAAGGTTGGAAGACAAAGAACTTATAAGGCAGCAGAGTTGAGAGAACTTTTTCACAAGTTCACCCTGTTCAAGTGTATAAAAGGAAGATATGAAATGATTTTATATCTCATGTTTTTGTAGCTAAGCCCAGACATACAAGCTAGTGCAATTTATTAAATGCATATTGAAGAAAAGGGACAAGCTCTGGATGATTGATAATGTGTTCAGTTTTATATTTACTTAAGGTGCTTGTGGGATAACTAGTCTAAAAAGAAATTCCATACATGGTTCAGAGAAGCAGCTGAGGCTGAAGATTTAGGTATATTATTTATCAGCATATATAAAGTTATAATAAAGAAATTAGTTTAAAATTCTGAGAGTGGATAAGAAAAGTGAAAGATTAGACTGAAAAGTCACGTGTGATGTCTCACTAGGAGTGATCATTAATCTCCTTCATTATCCTGCCTATTATTGAAGTCTTAAATTAACTCCAAGTCAGCAAATATATTATGCAGCCACTCTGTGCCAGATACCATTCTAGAGTTCAGGATACAACAGTAAGAAATATAGACTCACTGCGTTTCCTTTATGAAACTACAAAATTCCTTGAGAACTGATCCTTATATCCATGATCAATGGCTCCTTAACATCTAGAATATTATCATTCCAACTCCTATACTGGGCATTTAATTTTTCCATGACTTGGATGGATGCTTATTTACCTCCAGCAGGCATATACCTCTTTGTTCAGTGTAGTATGACCCTTCGTCTGGCTACAGCACATGTTTTATTTAAGATCTCTTTCCCCAGCCCTCAATCTGGGTGTTTACCTAGTGGGGAGAGGGAGTAACTGACCACACCTGCAGTTCACAGTGGGCTTGTGACTGAAAGCTGACCCATCTGAGCCTTTTATATAGGAAACCATAGCGCAGACAGGGACAGCTGGCCCTAATCGCACCATCCAGAGCTTAAAGGGCTTCTGGAGAAGTATGGTAATCCTTGGAAAAGATCATTTCCCTTTTGTAAGTGCTGCTGCCAGGGGTTAGACTGTAGGCTGAAGCTGCTGGAAGCTAAGTATACAATGTAAAGAATCTGCCTCAGAGTATAAAGTACAGAGGAAATTGGCACCAACACGGAGAGACTATGGTGGCTCCACAGTCCTTTTTGACTGACTCCAGCTCTATCTGAACCACTCTGTTTCTTTGATATTTCTAAGTAGGCTGGAACAGGGATTTGTTACTTAAGCAAAATGTTCCACCCTATTTGTAGCACAGATTTATAAATACAGGTTACCAAATCAGATGTCATCAGATTTAACTTCTCGGTTATTAAATGAATGAAGTAAGTTGTTTAGCCTTTCTATGCCGAAGTGTCCTTATCTGTAACACAGGGATATAAAAGTGCTAACATCCTAAGGTTGGTATGGGGACTAAAGGAGATAACGGGTCCTTTTGTAAATAGTGGGAGTAAAAGCAAAGCAAAGTAGAACCAGGATCGTTATTATTGCTGTTTACATGTTTTAACCTTTAGCTCAAAGGGAACAACTCAGTTTCTGAGAGTTACTTTGTACATGCCTGTCTCAATAACTTTATTATGCTTAATGTTGCATTATTTCAAGTAACAAATATTATGCTTTTAGGTAACATGCAAACATACTGCATATTACCAAGCGCACACAGATAAAAACATGTGATTCTTGCTTTTGACATGTTCAAAGTTGAAATGCAAAATAAAATATAATAGTATTTCTATAAGTGTATGTGTGCATGTGAACATACAAATGCCAAGACAGTAGTGAAGGGAAATAACAGAGTACTGGAATGAAGCAGAAGGGGAAAATGGACTAAGCACTGAAGGAAGAGGATTGGGGGGATGGGGAGGTTTGTTTGGATTTGGCCCGAAATAATTATACCATAAACCGGTCGTTAAACATATATTTCTAACAATTATGCAGACAGAAACCTATCGCCACATTAGGAAAGAGGAGAAAGGCAACTGTGAGGAATTGTGATAATGCAGAAATGCTGAATTTCCCAGCTGCTGTTCTATAGCACTTCTCTAATCCCTGCCAGCCCAGGACTGCACATGAGCTCCCTACTATATGACAGTGAAGTTTTACCTTCTGTGCATCCTCATAATTTAGATTGTTCTTTTAGTCAAAAGTCCTAAGGCCACAGAAAGATGCAAAGGAAGAGTGGGAAAAATTCATACATTTGCTGATAGAAGCTGTGCCCTTCCAGTCCCAACACCCAGAAACTGTCTGGAGCTTTCTAGACTTGCCGTTGTCGGTTTCTATTTCTGAAATATTCTCCTTTAGATATCTGAGATGCTCATTCTCTCTCTTTCTCTTTTAAAGTATCTTCTTCTGAGAGATGATGCCTATCTTCATGTTACCAAAAGTGCCCCACCTACCAACGCTTGGCCCTTTATCCCATTTTACTTTCTTCTTTAATCCTCATAATCTCATTTATTTATTTTGTCCCTCCTAACGTGTAAGGTAATTAAGCAGACTCCACACCCAGCAAGGAGCCCAACTTAGGCTCATCTCACAATCCTGACATCAAGAGTTGGATACTTAACTGATTGAGTCACCCAGGTGCCCCTATGTGGAATATTTTATAAAGATATAAAGAAGGGTGCCTTGGTGGCCCAGAGAATCTGGCTCTTGATTTCAGCTCAGGTTGTGAACACAGGGTCTTGAGGTTGAGTCACGTGTCAGACTCTGAGCTCAGTGTGATGTCTGCTGGAGATTCTCTCTCCCCTCCCCCTCCCCTTCCCCCTCATGCTTTCTCTAAAACAAATAAAACTTTAAAAAAGAAGACATAAAACCATAAATATTATAAACCTATGGGGTTACTACATTTTCAGATTTCTTTCCATTATATGACTATTACAGATATTTTATGATAATTCAAGAAATAGGAAATAGAAACTATAGGGGGGAAAAAACCCAGAATTTTCTGTTAAAACTCTATAAATATGAATCATAGGCTTAGATTTGATAAAGTAAAACGTTTCCCCCTAATAAGTCAAGAGAGCTTCTTTCTAGAACTATGTACTTGTTTGTTCATCAAATATTCATTCATCACATATATACTGAGCACTTAAAATGTGCCGGGAACTATTATTATAGAGGTTGTATGGCTCAGAAAACAAAACAAAGATCTTGTTTCCATGAATCTTCGTTTGTAACTGGAGAATATAGACTCATACACACATATGGAGAGATGCATACATACTCAAATCAATAAAATATGTACTCTACCGGTGCTGAGTCTGTGGAGGGATATAAAGCAGGGAAGACAGGAGAGACTGACCGGACAGTGGAGAAGGGGCAGCTTTAATTTTAATAGTTAAGTAGAATTATTAGAGGAAGTCTTCTTTGCGGTGACATTTGTTTAGAGACCTGAAGGAAGTAATCGGTGAACCGCACTCCATCTGTGGGAAAAGCAGGCCAGGCAGTAGTGACCCTGAAGCAGTTCTGAGCCTACCTTGTTGGAAAGAGCAGAGCCGGATGGGGGTAGAGAAGATGGTGCTTTGGTTAGAAAAGAAATAGGAGATGAATAATTTAGGGCTCTGCAGGCCAATATGAGGCCTTTGGCCTTCATCCTGAATCTGATAGAAGGAATTCTGAGCAGAGGAATATCATGCCCTTACTTTTGTTTCTGGATCACTCTAGCTGCCAATAAGGACACACAAGACCAGTCAGAAGTTTTAAGCATCAGTCTGTAAGAGTTGGGAAATTTCAAAAAACAATAACATCAAAACAAAACAAACAAACAAAACCCTTCTCATTATTATCTATACGGAGAACAGTGAGTACCTCAGAAAGCTATCAGTAAGTATTAAACAGCTGGGAAAAAAAAAAAATTCCTGGAAGAAAGCTCCAGGTTGCCTCTTGCATCACTGCTGTCTTTCACTACATAAAACTTCAGACACGTTCTCCTTGACTATGGGTAAAACACACGTACTTCTTTCTCTCCATTGTATTCACCTTTTTGTTTAAGCAAGTGGAAGTGTTAAGCTTCAGTTACTCTTTTTTCATCTGTTAAAGCTTTGTGCATTATGAATAATCCACACTTTATATCATACATCAAAACAATTAATGTACAGTACAGAATTTATAGTTGAACATAAAAAGAATTTTATCTCCACTTGATGTACAATGTATGCAAAATTTCCATTTGAGTTATTAGAAGTCATCCTTGGCTTTGTGAAGATATCATTTTCAAGAGCTTTTAGAAGATTTATCAGAATATATGATTAACTCAATTTTTCTACGTCTGTTGACTTTATTGCTTAATTGGTTTATAAGAGTGCTTAAAATTGACCTGATCAGAAAACTCTTTTTATTTCAATATAAAAGTGTCTTCAGATACAGTATCTGTACAACTGATTACTAAATGTCTTACTTTTACAAAAATGACTTACCTCTGTTCTTGTGATTTTTCCCCCTAATCTTCCACTTAATGCTCCTAGTCCTCAGATATCTACGCTCTTTAATACTGTTCAATTTCAATGTCTCCCTTCTAAATGCCAGCAATTTTGGATGGCCATCTACATATAAGGAGTACTGTGAGATATATATAAGTACATATAAGATATATATAAGTACTGTGAGACACTTAAAAAGAGAGAGAGAGAGAGAGAATACCCACACTAACAGAATTTACACTCAGTTATTTTAATTCAAATCTCAGTATAGCAACTATTAAAGTCAAAGTATGGCTTACAAATTTTTCTACAACAGATAATCACAGAACTGGGACTGAAGAAAGAATGGGTTCAATAATCAGATAGGATATACTCAGTCATTCTCTACCCTAAAGATAACCTATACTATTGATACTTTTTGAAATAATTTTGTTCGGTTTTAAACAATCACAAGCACCTTTGCATTTGTAATTCTGAAAACAACTTTGAATAAACATTTTTTAACACACTTTTGTAGTGCTTATTATTTTGTAGTGCTTAAGTACTATTCTAAGAGTTTTACATGTATCCACTCATTAAACACTTGTAACCATTTTCTGAGGTTCTATCTTGATAGCATTTCACGAATGAGTATCTTTTACAGCGCATGCTCCACACAGGAAGCAAGCCACTCAGAGTATATGCCTCCCGTGCTTTAAACTCTCCACAGCTTCCCAAACCAGCTAAAAGAAAATCCAAATTCCTTACTTTGGTCTATAATACATAATCTGGTCTCTGCCTGAGTCTCTGTACATTTCTTTTATCACTCCCTTTTTTTTTTTTTAAAGATTTTATTTATTTATTTGACAGAGAAATCACAAGCAGGCAGAGAGGCAAGCAGAGAGGAAAGGAAGCAGGCTCCCCGCTGAGCAGAGAACCCAATGTGGGGCTCGATTCCAGGACCCTGAGATCATGACCCGAGCCGAAGGCAGAGGCCTAACCCACTGAGCCACCCAGGCGCCCCTTTTACCATTCCCTTTAATCCAGATGGCCACACTGGCTTTCTTTCTGTGCCTGTGAACATCAATCTCATTCTCCCCTTGGGGTTTCTGTACTTACTATTTGCTCTTCCCGTAATGTAGTCCTCACACTGGTCCTTTGGGAATGCTGCCTCAAGGATTTGAGCTTGATCCCCTTGATCTGTGAGCGCCAGCGCCGAAGAGACCTGCCCTGGCAACCAAAATCTGACTTTAAAGGCTAGACCTTCCCATTCCCAGGTGTGATGCTGGTAAGGAGGCCTCCGTAACCCAGGAAAAAGAAGCCAAGATGGTACAGCTGATGGTCCTTAAGCCCCGGAAGCTCCCATAGGCTGGAGGAGGAAGCAGGACTACCTTCCCAAAGTCAATTATTGGAAACAGAAGCTAAAGACCGCTGGCTTCAGAGGCCTCCTTGGTTTCAGCCCAGAGGTAGTGGGGCTCCGGGAGGACTTCTGGTCCCATAGAGCAGTGGAACCAGGACCACTGCGCTGAGCAGAGTTTGGCCCTTGTCCCCCACCCGGCTGATGACCGTTGGCTGTGCAGTGAGCTGCGGGTCAATCTCAACCTCCTGCCTGGACCACGGCCTCAGTTTCTCGAAGCCTGCTGCTCCACCTAGCTGCCTCTGCTTTCCCCCAGGCCTGGGTGGAAGGTCCCTCCCCTTCCTGGGCGCTCCTAAGCCTGGCGCACCAGTGGGAGCTTGCGGTCCACCTGACTCGTGGAGGTCCGCGCATGCGCACTAACCTCATGGAGTTGCTGCCCCGTTCTGTTCTGGCACGAGGTGGCAAGAACCCGGGGCAGGGACTGCAACAAATTACTCTCGCAGGAGACCCATGTGAGCCGCCCCTCCGGGGACAGGGGCAGGCACTGGGCCTGTCCACGGACTCTGGCTGCAGAGTTGCCCGTTCGCCCGCCCCTGTTGAAGGAGAAAAGACCAGAGCAAAGATCTCTTTTCTCAGCTCCTTAAAATTTTTTTTAATGGTTTATTTATTTATTTTTTCAGCGTAACAGTATTCATTGTTTTTTGCACAACACCCAGCTCCTTAAATTTTAAGAGGAGGAGTCTCTACACCCTGATGCCTCTGTGGTGTGCAGACTGCCTGAGAGCGGTTTTGAGGGGATGTGCCTCAGATCTATACACTTTGACCTGCTGCATGACCGCTTGTTTGGATTATTTAATTTGTCAAAGTTTAAGGGTAGTGGGATAATTTGAGTTTAAAATTGTGGATACCACTAAAAACACCACCAGCACCACAAGATCTCAACAAAAGGTCTAATCTGCAGAGAAGTCCTTTGTTTACATAATCTAAGTACACTTCTCCAATTATTAGTCACTTTTTATTTCATTCTGGTGCATAAAACGCTTCAACGTCCTTAAACTAATGGAATATTTCTCATTTCAGTGTTTGTTTCCATAATTCTAGCTGTCTCCCCCACTGTAGTGTTTTTAACTTATTGAGACCAGAGACCTTTTTTTATTTTATTCCACAAAATCCCTGTGGTGTGAGAGCATCCAGCATAGTAGTATCTTGGTAAGTAACTGCTGAATGACTGAGTGGACATAAAAAGTAATACCATCCATTTTTAAAGCTTTTACAACTTTTCACACTTCACAGTTCATAAACTTAATTTTAAAATGTTTTCTTGAGGGGTCACCTAGGTGACTCAGTCGATTAAGTGTCTGCCTTTGGCTCAGGTCATGATCCCAGGGTCCTGGAATGGAGCCCCACATGGGGCTCCCGGATCAGTGGGAAGTCTGCTTTTCCTTCTCCATTACCTTCTGTGTGCTGGCTCGCTCTCTCTCTCTCAAGTAAATAAGTAAATATTTCAAAAAAATTTTTACTTGACTTTGAACCAGTTACGAGTTAACTTGCTTCCTGTTTAATAGTATTATAGAAATTATAATTTTATAACTTATAATTATTAAATGGTTGTTATTTCCATATACAGTGCCATGATCATGAATCACTTATTTCTTAAAACAGTAACATTAATTAGATATTACTGTAGATGAAGAAACTCAGTCTAAGAGAGGTACAATATCATCCAAGAGACCACAGACAAATAAGCAGAATGGATGATATTTAATGCATTCAGTCTAACTTTTGAGCCAATGGTCTAGATGACCCCACTTGACTTTCTCTTCAGTGTAAATATTCACACCCAAGATTTCCTAATGTAATTTGCTTTATGGCTGGTATTGGTGTTCTATGGAAAGGCCCTTAAATATCAAATATACCTACAAGTAGAAGGAATGCATTCTTACACACTGAGGCAGTCACCAGTTACCCTTACTTTCCTACAGAGAGCCTTTAAGACCATGTTTTAAAGATGGAGTAGCTTCAAGGAGGAAAACTGCAAAACTACATCTGACTTTACACTGGCAAGAAACAAACCTGCATTTTGTTGTGCCTGGGATCTCTTGGTTAATTCATTACCACAAAACCACAGCATAAGCTTAGTCTAATAACATTGGTGGGTTACAGTTTTGAAAAATATGCAATTATTTTCCAAAATCCGTTATGTCTATCTACCTAATAGAGCCATAAAATAGCATTGACAGATTATAGTTTTTGAAAATATGTAATTATTTTCTACTCTGTACTAATAGAAGACAAATTAATTAATCAGCATTGCTATATATTTCCATTATTCCACTCACAGTCTCTTGGCCAAAATGAGTAGCATGGTTCCAACCTACCTGCAAGTGAAATGTAAGTAACCACATCAAATATGCATAGGTAAGAAAAACTTTCCCCTTCTTCCCTTCTAGGTTCTTTGGCTGGTCTAATATTTAAATTAACATAAGACAGATTAACAGGGAAAAAAACAAATATAATTTTGTCTATACAGAAGCCCCACAAAGACATGAGAGGCTCCCTGGCAGTAGGTAATTGTGGCTTATATAACATTCTGAGCTAAAGAGAAGGGCATAGGAGCCTGGGGTCTCCAAGGAGAGGAAGACAAATCTCAGGAAAATGAGGAAAAGATGTTTGGTAAACAAATGTTTGCCAGGCTATACAAATAATTCTTTCTTTATAAAAACTTTATAACTTTATAAAAAGTTATCTTTGGTAGTAACTCTCTTTTGGTATAGACCCTCTATCTAAATGTTTTTAGGCAGTTAAGGGGGAGATTAGAAGCTCCTCTTGAGTCTGTTGGGTTTCATATTCAGCTTCAAAGAATCTACATGCCAGGGGCACCTGGGTGGCTCAGTGGGTTAAGCCGCTGCCTTCGGCTCAGGTCATGATCTCAGGGTCCTGGGATCGAGTCCCGCATGGGGCTCTCTGCTCGGCAGGGAGCCTGCTTCCCTCTCTCTCTCTCTCTCTCTCTCTCTCTCTGCCTGTCTCTCTGCCTACTTGTGATCTCTCTGTCAAATAAATAAATAAAATCTTAAAAAAAAAAAAAAAAGAATCTACATGCCAAAGTGGCACGTTCTGGAGTCATGCATTCTGCTGCCCTTGAATGTGATGGTGAGCTCTGTCTCTAACAGTCAGAATGTTGTATTCTCAGAGTAAATACTATGAAACAAACAGAGACTCTACTTAATATTTCACTAAGCATAAAGCCTTCAAGTCAAATCATTTCCTAAAATATTTTAAATCATTTCCTAAAATATTTTAAATCATTTACTAGAAAAGTATTTCAGGTAAAAATCTACCTCAATGCTTTTCTAGCTAAGGATTATCCTTAGCTCAACAAGCATTTTAACTATCAGGGTTAATAATGTAATAATGTAGATAATGAATGAAATACATATACTTTAGCAACCAGATTTCCAGTAAGAAGTAATTGGAAGGTTGCAATGAAAGAGTACTTATAAGGACACAATAGTCATTATAAGTCAATTTGGCTTGGAATGTAGTACATCTAAAATCATAATTCTATGAATTTAATTATTACCACATGAAAGGGTACAAAATAGTCATACCTTATTAAAATGACACTTTTACCAAAGTAAAAGTTTATCTCAATTTTGCTATTTTTGTGCTTATTTAATATATATTGAGCTGCTACAATGTAGCAGATGCCATTTTTAAAAATTAACAATTTGTTCCTGGAGTAAAGACAACTTAACACACCATGTTAAAAAAGAATGGATAATTCTCTTTGCCAGCTAGGACTGTTACAACAGAAATACCATAGACTAGGTGGTTTAAGCAAGATACATTTATTTTTCACAGTGCTGGAGGCTGAGAAGTTCAAGATCAAGGTGGCAGCAGATTTAATATATGGTGAAAGCCTTTTTCCTGGTTCACAGATAGTAAGCTTCTGTGTCCTCACAGGTAGACAGAGAAAATTCTGGGCCTTTAATTATAATGCCATTATAATCCCAAACCCATTATGGGGATCCCACCCCACCCATGATCTCATCCAAAGGCAATTACCTGCCAAAGGCCCCACCTCCAAATAGTATCACATTGCAGGTTAGATTCCAAGAGATGAATTTTGGGGGATAAAAACATTCAGTCCATAGAAATGATGCAGCAATATGAGATGCGACTTTCCTTTAGTTTTATAAGGACAAAATGAAAGTGATCCTACAATTTTATTTACTTTAAAAACACAAAAAGCAACAAAAAAGAATTCATTGACATAACTAAAAGTTGGTTAATGAGATAGGACAGTTAAAGTTTATGTGATATCCGGGATCAGAAAAAAAGACTAGGTAAAATCTAAGAATTCCTAAACAAAGTATGGACTTACTTAAAAATGATGTATCCCTGTTGGTACATTAATGATCACAAATATATCCTATAATAGTACAATAAGAGAGGAAATTGGGTGTGTTGTATATACATGCTCTCTGAATTGTCTTCAAAAATTTCCCAAACTAATAGTAAGCCAAACTATTCTAAAATAAAAGTTTATTTAAAAAAATAATTCATAACATAATCCTGAAAAACATATTTTTTCCCCAAAGCAACATGATTACTTCTACCTTTGGCAAACTTTGCCTTTTTCTTTTTTTTTTAAAATATTTTATTTATTTATTTGAGAGAGAGACAGTGAGAGAGAGAGCATGAGTGAGGAGAAGTTCAGAGGGAGAAGCAGACTCCCCGTGAGCTGGGAGCCCGATGTGGGACTCAATCCTGGGACTCCAGGATCATGACCTGAGCTGAAGGCTGTCGCTCATCCAACTGAGCCACCCAGGTGCCCCAAACTTTGCCTTTTTCTAACTGAATATCTTGTTAATGATGTTCTTGATTCCAACACATTAGTGTTTCATAATTCAACATAAAATCAAACAAAATTTGAACTCTCAGTGGTGCTTGGGTGGCTCAGTTGTTGAGTGTCTGCCTTCAGCTCAGGTCATGATCCCAGAGTCCTGGGATTGAGCCCTGCCTGGGCTCCCTGTTCAGTGGGGAGCCTGCTTCTCCCTCTCCCACTCCCTCTTCTGTGTTCCCTCTCTCACTGTGTCTCTCTCTGTCAAATAAATAAATAAAATCTTTTTTAAAAATTGAATCTCATAGAATATAGTGAAAATAACAGTTATGAATATAACATTGCTGTGTCCTTCAAAGCGATGTACTCGGAAAAGTAATCTGCTATAACTTTCAACTTATGTGTAGCATTTGACCGTGTATATTAGACTGATATTTTCCTCCCCCCACCAAAACAATAATTATTTCACACAGGCTGATGGTATAAAATAAAGGACAGAGATTATTAAAGGAATGATTTGATTAAAATGCATTTTTTGGTAAAAAAAATTAAAAACTAAATCTTCTCCCATCCTTGATAACCTCTGTAAAAGTAGAAGAGAAAGAAACAGTTGTATCATTGAATAAACATTAAACTAGAATGAAATCTACATCACAGGCAATCTGCTAGAGATTGCAAAGACAAATAAATCTCACCCTTTAAATAGATCAGCATATGCAGCCCATCACATACTTGTTTTCAAGATAAATTACAACTAGTCCTTAAGTAAGAGGACTTGCCAGCATCACTCGTCACATATAGTTCATCCTGAATTCACCAGGTAATTGGGTGACAATCTATGTTAGCTAATGGGCTTTATCCAGAGGAAAAATAAATTCATATCTTTATGACAGGAACTAGTTTTAGAGTGAGGCTCCCATAAATTTAACCTATCCTCTCACAGAAATTCAGGGGTGGGGCAGTCATCTTCCTTGATTACCTTTAAATACAGGGTTCTGAGGGATTTGAGAAAAACATTCCTGGGTCACAGTGCTATAAAAGTCTTGCTTGGTTTTTAGAGGGATTTACATAGATCCAAAAGACAATGAAAACACTTAACAATTATAGGGTTTTCAAAGTAAAATGCTCCAAGGAAAGAGCAAAATGGGAGTCTCTTCCCTTACTTTCCAACAGGGAGAATTAAGCATCTTATTTTTTTTTTTTTTTGAAAAAAATTTTTTTATTTGACAGCAGAGATCACAAGTAGGCAGAGAGGCAGGCAGAGAGGGGAAAGCAGCCTCCCCGCTGAGCAGAGAGCCCAAGGCAGCTCTGGATCCCAGGACCCTGAGATCCTGACCTGAGCTGAAGGCAGATGCTCAACCCACTGAGCCACCCAGGCACCCTAAGCATGTTATTTTTAATTTGTATTTGCCCTGACACTATCTGCATGCACTTGAATCTATCACTTCAAAAATATCAGAGGAGGGCGCTGGGTAGTTAAGCCTCTGACTGCCTTCCTTTGATTCAGTTCATGATCCCAGGGTCCTGGGATTGAGCCCCAAATCAGGCTCTCTGCTCAGTGGGGAGCCTGCTTCTGCCCTTCACCCCCCCAGCTCCTGCACACACACACTCTCTCTGTGTGTCTCAAATAAATAAGTAAAATCTTTTTTTTTTTAAAGAACTATCAGAGGACACTTAGAAGGAGGCACAAGAGATGGGTGCAACCAAGTTGGCTTTGAAGAAGAAATAAGAGTGAGTGAGAGACCAAGTATCTAAATATTTAACTTACAATTTTATGGCTATTGTAACAACATTTTGAAAACAAAAATAATTACCTCTCCCAAGTCCCATGTTTCTTGAAAATATGTAATTATTATGGCAATAATTATTGCCCTAGAGTTCTAATTATAAGCAAATGAGTTAAGTGAGATTTCAATACTAGAAGTCCTTCACTGAGAAGTTCCACTTCTGGTTTTTTTTGGGTTTGTTTGTTTGATTTTGTAAACTTGTTTCAAAGTATAAAATCCCTACAGGACACATTGTACACTTTGCACATTACTTTGTTGTTATTATACTTCTGTAACTAACAGCCAGGTTAACATATGGAACACTATTAGCAATCTATTTCAAAAATCTTTTCTCATCCTAGGTTCATGATATCCTCCTAGAAACTTGATTGTTTTGCATTTTACATTTAGACCTATAACTCATTGGAAACTGAACAAGATGTTTTCTTTCTTTCCCCAGATTGCTATCTGAATGAGCCATGGCCACATATTGAAAAGACCATCTTTTCTCTCATTCACTACATTCCAGTGATAGTTTTGTCATTAATCGGCTTGTCAGGCACTACAAGTCCTCCAAGTTAGTTCTTCTTTTTCAAGCTAAATAATTCCCTCTTATGCATATTCTGTGTCAGATCAGTCACCATATTCTCCACTTATGTGTATGTTCCTTTCTTCAGTGGGTTGGTGCTATGGAAAATCATTGTAATGGCAATAGGCATAAGGACATGGCAAATGTTGACGGTTGTTGACAGATGTTTGCTAACCCCTCCTATGCATGTATATACTATTATTGATTTTCGTCAGGCTCCTTTTAAAGCCTTTAGGTCTTGTTCTGGTTACATGTCCTTGCTAGATCTGCACTGTTTTCAGCAAGAATCCTGCTAAGACAGTTTAGCCAGAATCTGCTACCCTTGATATCTTGTCTAATCAAGTTCCTCATCCATCCAATCCCCCAGGTGATAGCTGATAATCCTGCCCTACCTTTAGCAAGAATCCTGTGAGGTCTATTTAAGCAGGACCCTCATTCCACTCCTGATGTTTTCTCTTAGTAATTTTCTATTCACTGACTCCCACTCTGTTCTCCATCAGTAAATCTCTACTTGTCTATGTTCATTCAAAATTGAGCCAAGTTCTGTACTGAGGTTTCTTTTGTCCTATTACAATGGACTCTGAATAATCCATCTTTACCATTTTAGGCCCCATCCTAAGCGGAAAGTACCCTTCAAAGGAAAAAGACCCAATCCTGTAATTCTACAGGACCCTGGAAGGAGCTCTTCTCCTTTCCCATGTGAACAACTACCTAATAGGTAGATGAATGCCTGGACCCAAACCTGATTGGGTGACAGGCGCATGAAGGCTTAATCAGATTAAAACAACCTGCCAACATTCTCATAAAAACCCCTAGACTTAGAAACTCCAAAGGCAACCTTTTTGGGTCTTCTTCCTCTTCAGGAGCTTTGTATTATCACTCAATAAACTTTGCTTCACTGCCCACTACTCTTTGTCTGGTCTACCTCTTCATTCTTCAAATGAGCTTGGACAAGAACCACGGGCACTAAAGGAAAAGAAATCCTGAAACAAAATGAATAAATAAATGGAGCTGATTAGAAACATACTGAATATTTTATTCATTCATATGGTCTTTGGAAATACCCTGGAAGCTGGTTGATGTCCCTTCAGTCTCCCACCTAAAGCATAATCCACACACTACATCAGTTTACCTATTAAAGAAAATGAAAATTTTGAAAGTCTCTTCCATAAATATTGATTAAAAAGCTTTAGCATTCATGTTGAATAGATCTCTTAACAGGTAATTTGCTATGAACACAACTCAGATACATATATAAAGAAGAACATAAATGAGGATACTGTTATATTTGTCTGACATATGGCTAAAATTGTAGGAAAAAGAAATACCATCTCTGTGCCTGTCTGTATGTTTGTTTATGTATGTTTACATAGGTATGCAATATATATGTACTATTTTTCTACTTCTGGAGTATATTACCAACTTAAGCTATAAATTCCTTTAAAGGAGTGAGTTCAAATTAGCTTAGAGATAAGTGAGCACTGATATTAATTAAATTTTGCTAAAACTCCCAGAAATATGGAATCTAACTCAAATGGTTTTAAAGTTCATGTAACTTGGGTAAATCTTTGCAAATAAGATTGGTTTAGTATTGTTGGTTTAATAAAAATGGTTGTATCTTCTGAGTTATCAGCTAGCATCAAGTATAATATAAACATGCATTTTGTACGTTTTTACATTTTTTTTGTTTCAATCATACTTGCCTAAAGTTCATGTTCTGTAAAAATAGTTAACAAGTAAATAACTTGAAATGATGACTACCTTTTTTAAATATTATGTGTGTGTGACAATAGTTTCCAAAGTCCTTTTTGGTAACTTGAAACATTAGACCTATGCTAAATTAAGTTAAGCAAGAAACATTCAATAAATATTTGGATAATTCTAAGTAAGATGCACTACTTAAAACACTCACTGCTAAGCATAAATTTAAGTTTGTATGCTTCTTTTTAAAAAATTTTTATATGATATAGAAGAAGCTGAATATATTTGGTTGTGTTAATAAATATGTTCCCTTTGCCACCTTAAGAAATTGTATCATAAGGCAGATACACCTATAAAATTTGTGATGGCTATATTCATAAAATGTACTAGTTTGCTACAGAATCCTAGTAAGTGACAGACACTGCACAGTTGTCTACTTCCTAGAGTTCTCTGTAAAGGCGGGGGGAAGGGGGGAAGAAGCTACTAATGGTTTGTTCCATAAGAAGAAAAAGGAAAATATAGGAAAAGAAGAAAAACAAAACAGTAATGAGTCTTCAAAAAAAAAAAAAAGTTGTAGAAGGTTTGTGGGAAAAAGATCTTAGAAAAGTAATCTTACCTACATAGTCAAAGCTGGCTAAGAGTGGATGGATTTATCCACTCTAAGGTTAAAAAAAATGAGTTCAATAGCATGGTGATGCAAAATTAGAGTTCTTTTTCTCTGTTAAAGCAACAAAATTTTCTTGTATTATTGGTCTGCTCTTACCAGATTTTAAAAGGATTTTCTTTACCTTTTAAGTAACTGCCTAGAATCTAGGATTTTGTGTCTTATCCAAATAATCTCCTGTACTCTATGATAATCTTTATCATGTCCTCAAATATTTAAGAGAAACTAAGTATTGATTCATAGAGATCTGTGATCCTATTTAATCAAGTATTCAAACCTTTTGACATTTCAAACAACTTCCCAAAATCAAACTCTAAATTAAATCTTCTTGTTCTCAAACTGAACTTGAGATTTTCCAGAGGGTTCTTGGAGAATCTCTAAGGATTTGTTCTCTCAAGTTGTAAAAAGATACTAAACTAACTCATTTATTTGATGTGTTGAATTACATAAAAAGATATGATCAAATAAGAAGACATGTCTTAACCTACACCAGGTTATATTTGCATAGTAAATACTGTTAATGTAAGTGTTTTAGAAACCATATGAACATCACAGAAGTTTGTCATTACCCTCACTGTTCATGATAGGTCTTGTATAATATTGTTAAGTCATAATTCCAGTTATTATTTTAAAGTGTTTGTGCCACAGAAATAACCAGAGTTCTTTGTCAAATGAACTCTCAGATCTTTACCACGCTATTTTGTCATCCACAGATAGTCTTTCTTTTACTCTGATTTTTCTCTGACTGCATTTGTCATGGGTTATAGGCCAGAATGCTTCATCTTCAACAAAAAATGACTATCTCAGAGACCTATAGAAAGGATAATGACAAGGATTTGGGAGTAAAGTGTCTGATAACTTTACTTAAATAATGTTATGAGCATACTGATGGACTGAGTAAAGATTTTCAGAACTCTAGTGGAGAGGGTAATAAGTTCATAAAACAGCTAACTCGAGACCAAGAACAAAAGTAAATTACATGGGACTAAATGGGCTAATAAAGAATAGTTACAATTTTTGTCTGGTACCTTACTAGCTTTTTAATGTTCTATATTCTTTGTATCAGGAACTCTTTTCCCTTTTCTCTCAAGCTATCTATAACTCACAATACGACAGTAGATATACTTTTGTGAATAAAAATGAAACATGTATCTCTTTTTCCATGCCTGATCCCTCCAGAATTTGGGAACTGTTGTGTGTATTCTTATTTTCATGGCACTATAATTACTAGAGATTCTATAAGAATCTATTCTCCTTGTAACAAAACATAATTGGATACATCAGTTATATATCATCAGGCTCTGACTGGAATGACATATTTGAGAATGATGCCTAGAATCAAATATGACCAGACAGTTTTAAGGAACTAAATTTGGCTTTATGCAGCCAGTGCTTACAAAGTACTCTTGGAACAACTTGCCTGAAATTTGGCTTATAGGTTTCCTAGCCTCACAGGTGAGTAAGGAAGTTTACTTCCTGGATGGCCCAGGACTTTTTCTCTGTTGAGGAGGTTCTCTAGGAACCTCAAGAAGAGAGGAATTCCTCCAAATCTATAAATAATACAGGAAACATCTGATTTAAAGTCTTTGGTTTGGTGTCCCATGGCTCAAGAAGATTTTAAAAAAATGTAATTTGCAATCCCTTTTGAAAAGTTGTAGCAAAGCAAACTCATAAAGGTCTATGTGATCAATTACTATACTTGCTGTGTTTATGTAAATAATAACACCAAATCTAATTAGACCACACTTATTTTTTAATTTATCTTGTGATGGAAAATCAAAAGAGAGGTGACTGGAGAGAAAAAGTTTGTATTTCACTGGAGAACTGTAAACATTCTGATGGGTTATTTGATTATAAACTTGTTTAGTGTCTTTGAGCTATTATTCACGAGTAGATAAACTCCATTTGTCTTTCTACTTTTTGTTTGCCTGTAAACTGGACTGGATCCTGCCTTTCTGCATTTTGTTAGCAATTAACATTGCCAATTTTCACCCACCACCAGGACTTTGCATCTCTAGGAATGAAAATTACCCTTTTCCTTAAATCTTGAGAGCTGCAGCTGGATTACTTGATATAACTTCAAAATACCAACACAACATAACATGTGGGGTCAACATTTATGCTTGTTGCTGTGTGGGACATTCAGAAATTTCACTGTAACACCCAATGCCATCATCAAATACATTTACAGTGAAAACCAGGAAATCCATGGGATTGCCACTGCATCTTCACTCCACTATGTAAAGATGCTTTCAGCCCAACATCTAGAAATCTCCCCAACTGACTGCCCTGCGGACTCAGATACTATATGCTCATCTACTAGTCTTTGTTTTTCTTTCATTTTCATAGAAACTCTTCTCATTAAATGACTGACTCTTTGCACTATTCAGCAAATAACTTCTAATTCAAAGTACCAGTAGATGGTTCAACTGACCTTTAATGAACAGAAGAAGACTGAATGAGAAATGGACTTATATTATTCAAAGGACAGAAGAATGCCTCTCTTTTATTCAACAGGAGAAGGGACTGAAACGACGCTTTCCTTGACCTAACCTTAGTCAGGCCTCTAAGCCTTAACCTTGGCATCTCGTTCTTATAGGACTTGTATCACCCAAATTTAGCATGAACCCTGCTAAGTCAGTTTAACCAAAATCTGCCATCTCAACTTTTCATCTCCTATCATCTCCTAAGTGATATCTGCTCACCCTGGCCTGCTTTAGCAAGAATCCTATTAGGTTTCTTTAACCAGAATCTCCCCTACTCTTGCTATTTCCCCTTAACAATTTTCTATTAGCTGGTCCCCACCTTGCTTGGCTGTCTCCCCATTTGTCCATGCTGTATTTGGAACCGAGCCTACTTCTGCACAGAGGTCTCTTTCTCTTATTATAATAGTTCCTGAATAAAATCTGCTTTTTACCACTTTATTTTTATTTTTTTAAATATTTTATTTATTTAACAGACAGAAATCACAACTAGGCAGAGAGACAGGCAGAGAGAGAGGAGGAAGTAGTCTCCCTGCAGGGCAGAGAGCCCGATGTGGGGCTCGATCCCAGGACTCTGGGATCATGACCTGAGCCGAAGGCAGAGGCTTTAACCCACTGAGCCACCCAGGCGCCCCTTTACCACTTTAAACTACTGTTGTGCTCTGGTTTTCTTTAACAGGTATCAGCCATATATATATATAAATCACTTTAGCAATAATAAATATAAATAAATATAATTAAAATGCCAAATGAGTAACATAAATGCTAATTAGTTGAATTCAAGCTAATTAACTTAGATGTAAAAAGCTAAATATGATTTTATTTAAGACATAGATTGCAATATAAATATAAATGTGGAGATAAAAGTGAAATGATATATTCAGGTGGAAGTTAGAGGACTGATCTAGCTGATTCTGCAGCTTTTATAATAGACAGAATCCTACAAGTGCTAAGAGTTAAGATTTATTGAGTGTATTGTTCTAAGTGTTTTATAGTTATGTCTTTTCATCCTTACAAGCACCTTATGTAGTCAGAACTATTATTATCCCCGTTTTATATATGATTTTAGATATAGATTAAGAAATAAAAAACTCAAAAGGACAAATAAAAAAAAAGGAAGTTTATAAACCAAATATCTTCTGTAAGTTGAGGTTGGGGGGAGGTCTGGGATGAAAGAGAAATCCTGCTTTTAGAAACCAAGCGGTGAATGTAGAGGTGATATATTCTAACGCAATTATAATTTCCATGATCAGATAATTCGTATCAAAATATCTCATTACGAGCTTGTCTAGCTTGTTGTGGGCCGGCTCACTTAAAAAATAAAAAGTCTCCATTTGGTGCTTTACATCTTGTTATTTAATTCTTGTTTCAAAGAAACACATTTCCCTGTGGTCTTAAAGGTGGTAATACTTCCTTTCTTACCATCAGCAGGATATTGCAATATTCCCTATAGTTTTCCTCCGCCTTTAAAATAGTTTTGTAAATAGTCCCTCCATACCCTGCAGGTGGGGGCAGGATAATGATTAGGGGGAGGGGAGCCCACTGCCTGTGCCTCAGGGCTCTCTTCTACAGTGTGCCAGGAAAGTTCCAAATTTTTTACCTCATCAACTGTCATATTGAGTCCAGCCAGACCTTAATTAACTAACATAGTAGACTAATTAACTCACATAGAGGACTAATTATTTCTATTCCAGGTGTTCAAGACAATCCATTAGATCCAAAATCCTGGATGAAATATATCCATGGCCAGGAGCAGGGCCAACTGACAATATAAGAATATTTTGTCCAACTTGCTCTATTATCCTTAGCATACTCCCCACTTAATCACCTCACACTGCTGAGAAATAGATTTGTGAGGCCTATATGCTGTCTTCACTATGGCATTTACCTTACATGCCAGGCCATGCCACAATGGCTATCAGTAAGGCTTACAGGCAATAGAAACTGTGATGGTAGATTCACCAGAAAATAAGCTTGAACTTTTGCAGTAACTTTTCCAATGAGATTACAGAAAGGCTTCTAGTGAAGAAGGGGATGGATATCTGCCTCCAGTGGTAAGAGGTTTAGGGAAATTTTGCAGTTCCATATTCTTGGCCTTATCTATGTCCTCCTAAATTTCCTTACCCCGTGTTTCAGGGTCCTATTCCTTCCCTACAGTGTCCTTATTTTAGCATAGGAGATTTGGAGTGGAGAGTGTGGAACATTTAATTGGCAATCAACATTATTTCTTACTCTCAGATTGAGTCTGACATTCCCAGCTATTATAGAAGACAAAGAACACCTTTAAATTTTCATGAAGGGATGCCTAGGCGGCTCAGTCGGTTAAGTGTCTGCCTTTGGCTCAGGTCATGATCCCAGAATCCTGGGATCCAGTCCCATATGGGCTCCTTGCTCAGCAGGAAGCCTGCTTCTCCCTCTGCCTGCCAACACCCCTGCTTGTGACCACTCTCTCTCTTTCTGGAAATAAATAAAATCTAAAATAAAATAAAAGTTTTCATAGAGGTTCTCAATTATATATCCATGACTTTTAATTTCCTTATTGCCATAATATACATTTTAGTACCTTCCTAAGAAACCAAGTGACATTAAAAACTTCATAAACAATATTTTAACATAAAAACCAAGTATTGTAGCTACCTGCTCTCACTACACATTGACATCAACTTGCTACCATGTTACCAGTGTTGATCATTTTATTGATCATTATTATAGTGTATAGCATAGACAGCCTATGTTCATATGTTCCATTTCTCTGAGCTCCTCTAATATATATCTTTGTTAATCCAAAAATTCTATTCGGAGGGTCTGCTTCCTGGGGCCACATTCAGTATCAGTAACTGTATCAAATGAGTCCAATCATAATTCACATACTGCTCACTGAAATTTGGGTGATTTGGGGATTTGATAAAGTACAAACAGAAAAATAGGGAAATCACAGAGGAAAATACAGTGTACCAAGGTTAAACCCATAAAGCTATCAATGTCTCTGCACCCAAAGAATTTAGGACCAGGAGTAGTATCCAAACCCAAGAAGAAGGAGGTGGGCACAGATCAAAGTTTGGTCAAGGAGTCCTTTTCATGATGTCTCTTTTATTAATATCTTTGCTCAGATATAAACTGGTTTTTTAAGCTTAGCAGATCTCAAACTAAAATCTGCTTAGCAGATCTCAAACTAAAATCTGCTCCTCCTTGAGTTCTCCCACCTAAGTCAATAAAACACAACAAACAAACAAACAAACAAAAAATGAACTTGATCTCATCTTTGACTCTTAAACCTCTATCACATATATCAGCAAAACATGTTTATACCTTCTGAATGAAATACCCAAAATAAATCGTGCTGACTCTGACCACTTACTAAGTTCTCTGCCATGAACACTCTAGTCAAAGTCACCACTGACATAGTTTTCATACTTTACTCCCTGCTTTCGTATTAAATATTTATAGAATATTTTTAATCACTGTGATCCTTTAAATGCATAAGTCAAATATGTCGTTCCATCATTTCTATACTTAAAATCCTATCAAGACTTCAGCCACGTCTAAGATAAAGTCCGGGGCGTCTGGGTGGCTCAGTGGGTTAAAGCCTCTGCCTTTGGCTCAGGTCATGATCTGGGGTCCTTGGATCGAGTCCCGCATCAGGCTATCTGCTCAGCAGGGAGCCTGCTTCCTCCTCTCTCTCTCTCTGCCTGCCTCTCTGCCTATTTGTACAATAAATAAAATATTTAAAAAAAATAATAAAATAAAATAAAGTCCAAAGCCTTTATTATGGCCTATAAGACCCTAAACATCTAAAATATAACTACCTTTATATCCTGATTTCCGACTTCTTTCATTTCATGAATTTTGCTTTAGTCACAATGGCCTCCTTCCTTTCCCTTGAACACTACCAAATTGACTTCTGTCTCTGGGCCCTTGCTGATTGGTCTATCTGGAATTCTCTTTTCCGTGTTATTAAGAGGCTCACTATGTTCCTTCAGTTCTCTGCTGAAATACTGCCTTTTCGGATATCCCATGCCTAATCAAGATACAGAATATAAAATTTTATAAATCATAATTTTGTATGTGTGTATATATATGTTATATATATTAATATATAATAATTATGATATAACCTAAGTAGTTATTAAGATAGGGTAATGTAGCCAACTGATCTGAACAGTAATTCTCAAACTTTTATTAAGATTTAATTCAGTGAGACAAAAATAGTTTTATAAAAACATTTTCATTAAGCATAAATATAAAGCACATTTTTCTCTTACAGCAAATTTTAAAATAAGTGAAGGAGTCTCTAGACTGTAATATTGATACCTTGGAAACAATTTGAAAGATATATTTAAATTATGTACTAATTAATTTTCCTCTAATAATTCTTTCCTATTTTTGAGAGTTGAAAGTTCAGATATTTTTGCCTTCTGAAGCACTAGGTTTATTTAGTAGCTAAAATTTACGTTGGAACTAAGGTGGAGTAGATCTCTTGCTGGCATTAAATTATGCCCATTCTTTTTCTTTGGCTAAATGCTTCACATAACTTCTTAAAATTATGTGAGGTTCTTAGAGAAAACATTGCTTTATTCATTCAACTTTTCTATTCTAGAGTCTATAGTTTGACTCTAAATTTAGAAGAAAATAAACAAGAGGAGACACACATGGCAAAATACAACAGTAATTATGCATAACTTTATTTAAACTTCTAAATATTTTGACTTAACTTTCTAGACTTTTCTTAAGGATTTATACTCCCAGTTACTGTGAACTTTGATTCTACACACAAATTTTAACACAAAATGTGTAACTCTTTAAAATGTCTTATCTAAGACTTAATATTTGGCTAAGATTTTTAAAATATATCACTTCAGGGCCACCTGGGTGGCGCAGTGAGTTAAGCATCTGACCTTGGTTTCTACTCAGGTCGTGATGTCAAGGTCATGAAACTGAGCCCTGTATCCAGCCTAACTCTCAGCTCAGAGTCTTCTTGAGATTCTCTCTTCTTTTCCCTCTGCCCCTCTCTTAAATAAATAATCTTCAAAGAAATATAGATATATGTATCATTTCAAAACTGCTTCAGAAATGAAAACTTTCAGAAACTCTTCTATAAAGGGCTTATATTCCCTTAAAAAAAAAGGAGGGGGATATAAAATCATATTTAATTAAGATTTTTTTAGCAGAAACTTAAATTGGTTTCATCATAGTTGCAAACTTACCTGTCCTAGGTAGTGACTATTAGGGAAGTTAATGACGCTTCTTCTCATGGGATTAAATTCATTTTCTTATTGAGAAACTAGGTAGAGTTATAATAGTATTGCGGCCATCTAAATGAAGTTGGCGTAGATACTGAATTACCTTTTACCTTTGAGGCAACAATTAGAAACTAACAGATTCAAATAAAAAGTTAACGGAAGCTCTGTAGTTTCACAGATGCCCACGTCTTCTTTGTATTGTTCTAATTATGGAATAGCAAATACCGAGTAAAACTTAGTCTGCCTGGGTGGTGGTGTGACTCAGCCTTGACTAGTTCCTTTGAGGAGGCATTCAGCTCTGGGACTTTTTTCATCACACCATGGGCTATCTAGTGCTCTGACTCACAATGTCTTTTTGTAAAAGTAAATAAAAGCAGTTGTACTCACAGTTCCCCTTCATCTCTAATTCCATCAGCATTCACAGTATTTGCTTGGTTCCTTATTAATATGAAATATCTGGCCTCCATACTATATACAAAGGAAATAATAGAAATGAAGACAGGTGTATTCATAAAAAGGCTGATTTAGGAAAAATATATAATGACAGCTGATTAAATTAAAATAGAAAAGGATGTACTTATCCATGTTCTTTTAGTGATTTGCAAATAAGATTGTAGAGTTGAATGGCCTTTTAAGCATGTAAAAAACAACTTTTTTATGTAAATATTTTATCCATTTGTTATTTCACTTCTTATTATTTTCTTTTGCAGATGAAATACATATTTTTCTCGGAATAACATATTTCACATTTTATTTTTCTTTTCCAACCTGAAAGACATTTAGGAAAAAACTTGTAAACCCTAATTTCTGATACTTAGAAAATGTATAATGAACAACATGTATGAATCCATTCTATGGCATGATATTTCCAGATTTAGACTTTTAGCATATTTGAAATCAATGCTTTTGCCAAAAAGCCATTTGCCTAAATTATTAAGAGATATATAATTTAAGTCAATAATGTTAATAATCTTGAATCCCTGGTTTTGAAAACAATAAAGTTTTCTGATTTATTGATCCAGTGTTAAAGACATAACACTATAATAAAATAGTGTCTGTTTAAATAGCCTACCATTTTCCTACCAGTCTTCTTAAAGTCTTTTATTTTAGCCCGTTCATTAGTTATGCATATCTAACAATTGTGTATGCAATGACAGAATAATATATAAATGATATTCTGGGGCACGAATATATACCTCAGCAAGATTTTTGTGTTCAGATTAAAAGTAATCAAGTCATAGTCATTAGATTATTTATTATAAAAATCTATCACTAGGAAAAATTCATCTCTGCATTGTTCCACCTTTAGTGGTTTCCCACATAAAAACTTACTGCTAGAAATTATGTACATTTTGTAGGCCAATGTATATGCTGTATAAATCATGTCCTCTATAGCTGCTGTCTTCTGTATTATTTTAGGATGTACCATGATTTTTATAAATATCTAAAATATGTAAATTTCTTCTCTGACTGTGTGATTAGTTCCTTTCTAGGCAAGGGAGATTTCCCCCATGATCAGATTCAATCATTTCTCTATGTTTTGGAATTCTGCCTGAAAATGCTTATTTTTATTTATGAAAAATGTGCCAGAAGATCTGCAAGAGCAATTCTGTAACACTTATAAGCATATTTTTTTCCAATTTAAAATCGAGCTTACAGCTAGAAATAGCAGAACAAATGTAAGAAATATCATTACGAATTTGTAAATGCTGTGAATTCAGTAGCATGGTTAGAGAATGAATGACAATACTTTGGCAATATTTTATTTTAATATCACACTAAGTGGACGGAACATGTTTATTAAATAAAACTGAAATATATCTGGAATGGATCATTCTAAAAGTTATTCACTGAACACACAAGAGTTTATACTGAAAATATGGGAAACTGAGGTTGAGTAAACTGCATAAATGGAAGATGATCCTAAAGAGTTTTAATTTTTTAATTTCATGTGACAGTCATTGATTTAGTCTCTCTCAGCTAGAAATGCATCCTTTGGGCTGTTCTGTCAAAATGAATCTGACCCCCCTAAATATTTTTCTGTTATCATCTGACACAGAAGCTTTATCAGGAGAGGAAAGTGGAGAGAAGATGCATCGTAGAGTTTAGTTTCCTGTCACTGTTGTCTTCCTTTGGTTTCTCCTACAGCCCGGTGCGCTTTCTCTAACACCAGGCGCCTGTCGTGCTCACAGATTCTCCACTGCTTGACTTCTGTTACATATGGAGGGCGGTAGCATCTAGAGACCAAGAGCTTTATCAGACACCTTCTCCAAATACTTTGTAGCAAAGTGCTCCTTTTGAGACACTTCCCAAGAATAGCTTTCATTAGCCAAGCTTAGGGAGTAACTTCCTGGCAAGTTTAACACAGTGGCTTCTCTGTCCTTCAGTGAGCCACAACTCTGTTTCTTCATAAAAGCTTTGACTGTTCTGTCTCAGTCCTAGGCATGACACATGTTCTATTACCTGTTATTCGTGCAGTCAGTGAACTTACTGGAGATTCTGGAGTGAATATGTTTGCTAGATGTCACTCTATCAGCTAACTTGGTTGGCTGACTGAAACTTGGACTTAGAAGGAGTTAATGAGGGGCACCTGGGTGGCTCAGTTGGTTAAGTGTTTGCCTTTGGTTCAGATCAGGGTCCTGGGATAGAGCCCCACATAGGGCTCCCTGCTCAGCGGGGAACCTGCTGCTCCCCCTACTTGTGCTCTCTCTCTCTCATTCAAATAAATAAATAAATAAAATTTTTAGGGGGAATAAAGAAGGAGTAGTTAATGGGACTGAATGACCAGAGCCATCGTGGCATAACGTGGAGAGTGGAGTGCGAAGGCTTAGGGAGGTAGGGCAGTTAAATGGGATTTACCATTTAATACTCAGTTGTGGATGTGATAGCTTTTCTGAAACAATCAACACACCTGCTGGTTTTTTTTTTTTAAGATTTTATTTATTTGACAGATAGAGATCACAAGTAGGCAGAGGCAGGCAGAGAGAAAGAGGAGGAAGTAGGCTCCCTGCTGAGCAGAGAGCCCGATGTGGGGCTCAATCCCAGGACCCTGAGATCATGACCTGAACTGAAGGCAGAGGCTTAACCCACTGAGCCACTCAGGCACCCCCACACCTGCTGTTTTAGTTTCCTTGTTCTGCTTTAACAAATTACCAAAAAACTTAATGAATGAAAACAACATAAATGTTCCATCTGATAGTTCTTGGGATCAGACATCCAAAATCAGTCTCAGTGAGCTAAAATCAAGGTGTCTGCAAGTCTACATCCTTTCTAGAGGTTCTAGGTGACAATCTTTTCCTTTTCCTTTTCCAGCTTC